>NC_141087.1:25837838-26197838 GCF_041138505.1 Cibotium barometz
AAGTTTTCTTTAATTTTTTATAAAAATTTCCATTATTTTAGTATTCCAATTTTTTGTCTTTCCTCATTGGAATACATGGATCTCTATTGTCATGGGAATTTCTCTTTTATCATGGAAATGAACTATTAGAAATTTTCCTTTTTTCGTAATTAACTATTTATACATAAACATAAAAATCACATTTTCCATGGTTATGATGAGAATTATTCAATTAACGTAGGATGATAAATCCTAGAATATGGTAGGAAGTCCTCTTTTCATATAATGCATGAATTTGATTTATGTGTTAATTTTTTAAAAATTTTACCTCCGTTGCTATTACTGATAATTTTTAAATAATTTTGAAAGCATAAAGTTTTAGTAATACAATATGATAGAATAGCTATCATTTGGATCAATATACAATTATGGACTTGATTCCTAAGTTTTTTATAATTTAAATAGCATAAAAGCATTAAAAAGCCACTTCTTTGGCCTCTAATTTGACAAGCATAGAATTTACTTCTTGATTTGAGAATTGCTTCATGAAGCATCATTTGAATATAGAATAGGTCATAGGAATGACCATTCTTTGGGGGAGAGAGAGATATGCATAAAAAACATTTTAAATTAAGCATAAATGTAGACTTTATGTGTTTAATTACTAAAATTCATTAGAGAGCTTCAATTGCATTAAAGAGCCATTCAATTGAATACTTCTCAAGCTTGAGAGGGGTTGAGAAGTGAGAAACATTTAGAGATTAAGAAAAAAGACCATAAATCACACTTAAACTCTTATTTTGCTTGATTCTTTAGTCATTGGAGAGGCTCCCAACCAATCAATTGGTTTAGTATGTTGATGAAGACTCCAAATAAGGTTGAAAAGAGAGAGAGAAGCTCCAATCTTTTCAAATTGTAGAGGATAATAGAAAATATCATTATTTCAGTATAATACTAGCATGGTATAGTTCACATATTTTTTTACAAAGGGCTAAGGATCTATTTATAGGTAAGGGAGGCCTCTAACCAAGTCTAACTAGTTTCTAAAATTTTCCAGGTTCAGTTTGGCTTAATTTGGCCAAGATTTGCACCTGTTTGGCTGCCTTTTTGATTTGGTTTGATTAAAGAGAGAGGAGAGATAAAAATATCTTATTATTTTTTAGTTTAAAACTCCTCCACACATGTGAAATAGGCACCTCCTTGAAGATCCCCCTTCTCCTTACCAAGGTGTCAAAAATGTATCATTATACCCAAAATATGTCTTTTTTATTTTAGTAATATTCATAGTTTTTTACTAATAAACCTTGTACTCAGTCAACTCTTCATCTTATGTGGGAATTTACTCAATTTTGGGCATTTTTCTTTTGTAAATTGGATTTATCTTCTCTCCACACTTGGATTGATCCTACTGGCCCATAGGAACCTTAATTGGACCATATTCCAAATTTTTTTGAAAATCTAGACCCTTAGGCTAAGGTCCTTTATACATATTTTCAATTAATTCCAATTGCACATTGGAAAGTTCTTTTTGAATTTTTGTTTTAGGGGAAACCGTTTGACACTAGGAGGATTTTTATATCCAAAAATATCTCAATTCTGGACTACCTCCTGTTGAGATATCGAGCTCATCTAGTGAGGCGGTTGACACTGATGACCCGCCTGGGGGATAGGCCCCACACTTACACCACTGGCATGGTTGGTGGGATCATGGGTGATATGCGACCAGTGGGATGACAGGCTATGTGACAGCCATTCTAGAGACTAGCATAGTTATAGCACCAGCTCATTTAGTTGGGTTCACATTATAGAGAACCCTAGTATGTATTTGGTTGAGTACCTTTTCATATTTGGCGTACTCTTATCTTTGTATATGGTGTGTTGAGTGTTGTGTGAAGAAGAAGAAGATTTTTAGCCTCTCACATTGTGTGCTCTTTTAGGGTTTTGTGAGTGTGTGTGTGCTTGCAAGAGCTCAAGCTCTCTTCTCCCATGCATCTTTTCACCTTCTCTCTCCAGCCAAAATAGGATAAAACAGGATCTTTCTTTTATTTCAGAGAGGGGAATAATTATAAGATTAGAAGGGGAGGTTCTTACTTCTTTACACCTCAAAAGCTGGAGGGAGGAATCTTAGATCCTACCCCACTTAAAAAACGCGAGATGTCCTCATCTTGCAATTGGGGAGGACAACTCTTTTCCTTAAGATTCAACTGCTTTTTGGGTTCCTTATAGTTTGGTCAACCCAACAGAATCCTCAGATAAAGATCCCTTATATAGAACTCATTATCAAATAACAATTCATTCATATCTTTAACACAATAATGTTCCATTTGACCGAAAATTTTATCTGAACATTCCTCCATGGAAATTTCAATCATGCAGGTTCTCAATTTGTCATCCCTTAATTAGATCCATTGGGTCAAAGGTCAAACAATAGCAACTTGTCAGCACAATCTACTACACACACTCGTAGTGATTTGCTGAAGTCATTATCGCCATTCCAATTACTAACATCATCACAAGGATTCGTCCCATTCATCCTCATTGTGGCTTTGTTGAACTTATCGCTTTTCAACCAAAATTCAGGAATCCTCATTTTTCAATCAGAATCCAAATCAAATCATCAATTCTCAACCATAATTTTAAAATCATACCAACAACCACATTCAAATTCATCATCTAGATATAGCATTTTTTCTTATAATTTCAAGGTCTTAGATTTACTCGTATATACTGCCAGTAAAGAGCTGCAGTTATACCCTTAGTATATATGTGGTGTCACAGTCCCTAGAACTATAAGGTAATTACCATCATGTCTAGGCCTCACGCAAGTCAGGGATTCCATACAATTGCAGTACTTCCATCTAAAGACCCAATTATCAATTTATGAATTTCATTCTAAATATTTCTTCGTATGAATTTCATCACACAATTGCAAACTTTTACTGCTACTTCATACATTTTTGATATTTCTGGCTTCTCGGTTGATCCACTCTGATATCAGGTGAAAGATCCCTGCCCCCTCCGCACAACAAATTCGGGGGTGCAAGCAGTGGGAGTAGCACTTCTTGCACAGGGCAGGGTCTTTCACTCGGGGCCTCGCCCATGGATATTCGGACAAGAGACTAATCCCTCGGTTCTTCCAAAACTAAACCCGAAAAAACTTTCTTGCCTAGAAAGCACGGGCAATTTCTCCAAGATATTTACATTACTCTAACGTAGTCAAGGTCATCACTGACGAAACTGATCCGACCAAACCTGTAAGTCACTTGGTCATATTTACAAGGGAAAAGAGTTCCTAGGTCCCCTAGCCGAATTTTCATGCAAACTTCAAGCTAGTCACACCACTTACACACCCAATATGAAATTGCCTATTTCTTCACAGATTCAGCTATCTTTAAAACAATCAATTAATGAAATTGCCTATTTCTTCACAGATTCAGCTATCTTTAAAACAATCAATTAATGAAACCATAGAATCACTGATCATAATCCTCCAAATTACCCGATTTAATTCTAATTTCCAATCAGGGGCCTTTTCAATAGTTCCTAGCTCATAGTACCCAAAATTATATTCACTTAAAAAAAATACGGATGGACTCTCCATTGAAGATCAGCAAGATCAACCAACAGATCCATATTAAAGAGCCATGGACTCATCCGTTGAGGACCAGCAAGTTGAATCAACCAGATCCATGCCTGAATTCAGAAAACAACTCTTACTCCTTGTTCCAATATCTTCCATGACGCACGTGTGGGTATCTTTGACAACCTAGAGCCCGAGCATCGTATGGTCAGCACCCTCTAGGATCCTTTGCAGGTCACCTAGCACTTCACTCATAGGCCCCTTCTTTGGTCCCTCATCCACCGTATCGAATGCTCACCATTTAAATCGAATCGAGGTTGGTCAAGACCTCGATTCGACCTTCCTACATGAGATGTCCTCCGTTGACTCTCTGTCAACAACTGTTGTGCAACTTTATCAGTTAGGTCTCACGACCTCATTCAGAAGACGGTCAAAATGCTTCCCCAACATTCTTGACATAAAACAGTCATTTAAAAACAGGTCATAAATAAAGTTTCTATAATGAACTCTTGTCTTTCCACATTAATCCACATTACTTAATCCACATCCATTTCATATGTATTCCCATTCTCATCTAATCACATCATTTTCCATCTCATCACATCTTTCCTCATCTTTCCTCATTTCATATGTATTCCCATTCTCATCCAATCATATCATTTTCCATCTCATCACATCTTCCCTCATTTATCCTCATCTGATCTCATCCACTCGCATCTACCCATATCCACATCACATCACATCACATCCATTTCACCTCACTAACATCTCATTCATTCACATCTATCTTGATTCATATCCCATCACATCCATTTCACCTCACATCTGATTTATTCACATCTATCCTGATTCACATCTCATCCATTCACATCTCTTTACATCACATCACATTCTTTCACCTACACATCTATATCCATTATTTCACATACACATCCACATCCCTTTACATCACATCAAATTCTTTCACATACACATCCACATCCATTCTTTCACATACACATCCACATCCATTCTTTCACATACACGTCCATATCCATTCTTTCACATACACATGCACATCCCTTCTTTCACATACACATCCACATCCATTCTTTTACATACACATCCACATCCATTCTTTCACATACACATCCACATCCATTCTTTCAGATACACATCCACATCCATTTATATCACATTCTTTCACATACACATCCACATCCACATCCCTGTACTTCTCATCTCACCCTTTCTCATATACTCTCATCTCATCATTCACATCCACATCCATTTTCATTACATCTTATCACACCCATTCACATCCTATCACATCCCATTTACATCTTATCACATCCTATCAAATCCCATTTACATCTTATCACATCCATTCACATCCTATCACATCCCATTTACATCTTATCACATCCGTTCCACATCCTATTCCCATTTTGTAGTTTTTACTACTTTGATACCGATAATGGGACTTTTTTTAAATTTCTACCAATTGCTTGGCCTAGATAAAGTTTCTTTTCTCAACAACGACTATTTCCATATTATTTCTCAATTCATCAAATGAATTATATTCAATATTCCTCTTTTGCGATAGAAGAATTCATGGGATTTACAGAAATCAATTCTACCCATATTTTCACTTTTGATAAATAGTCATAAATTGAACTATACTAAAATTTTCTCTTTTTCTCATTTAATTTCTTGGACCTCAAATATCATGTGAATTCCTCTTTTTTGCATTTGATTATTTGCATTCCAATATCATGGGAATTCCTCTTTAATCATCAATTATTTCTCAAAAAATAAATTCATCTAAGATAAAATATCCATTAATTCAATATGCTAGGAAATTCTCTTTTCCCATCTAAAGGATTGAAATCCAAATGTCATAGGAATTCCCCTTTTATCATATAAATATTTCTCATAGATAAAATAAACTTATCTAAAATTCATCCTTGAATTTAAATAAAATATCCATTAATTCCAATATGCTAGGAATTTCTCTTTTCCCATTTAAATGATTGAATTCCAAATATGGTGGGACTTCCTCTTTCATCATTTAAATTTATCTATGGAGAAAGATAAATTTAACTAAAATTCTTCTTTAATTTTTAATTTTAGTATTACAATTTTTTCTCTTTCCTTATTAGAATACATGGATCTCTATTGTCATGGGAATTTCTCTTGTATGATAGAAATGAATTACTAGAATTTTTCCATTTTTCCTAATTAACTTTTTATACATAAACATAAAAATCAAAATTTTTATGGTTATGATGAGAATTATTCAATTAACCTAGGGTGATAAATCCTAGAATATGGTAGGAAGTTCTCTTTTCATTTATGCATGAATTTGATTTATGTTTTAATTTTTCAGCAAAAATTTTGCCATAGCTTAGCTCTATTACTGATAATTTTCAATAACTTTGAAAGCATAAAGTTTTAGTAATACAATACGATAGAATAACTATCATTTGGATCAATATCTAATTATGGACTTGATTCCTAAGTTTTTCATAATTTAAATAGCATAAAAGCATTAAAAAGCCACTTCTTTGGCCTCTTATCTGACAAGCATAGAATTTACTTTTTGATTTGAGAATTGCTTCATGAGAAGCATCATTTGAATATAGAATAGGTCATAGGAATGAACATTCTTTGGGGGAGAGAGAGATCTACATAAAAAACATTTTAAATAAAAGCATGAATGTAAACTTTATGTGTTTATTACTAAAATTCATTAGAGAGCTTCAATTGCATTAAAGAGCCATTCAATTGAATACTTCTCAAGTTTGAGAGAGGTTGAGAAGTGAGAAACATTTAGAGATTAAGAAAAAAGACCATAAATCACACTTTACCTCTTATTTTGCTTGATTCTTTGATTGGTTTGGGGCCTGGAGAGGCCCCAAACCAATCAATTGGTTTTGTGTTTTAGTAATATTCATAGTTTTTTACTAATAAACCTTGTGCTCAGTCAACTCTTCATCTTATGTGGGCATTTAGCCAATTTTGGTATTTTTCTTTTATAAATTGGATTTATCTCCTCTCCACACTTAGATTGATGCTATTGGCCCCCATAGGAACCTTAATTGGACCATAATCTAAAAATTTTTGAAAATCTAGACCCTTAGGCTAAGGTCCTTTATATATATTTTCAATTAATTCCAATTGCACCTTGGAAAGTTCTTTTTGTATTTTTGTTTCAGGGGAAACCATTTTGGACACTAGGAGGATTTTTATATCCAAAAATATCTCAATTCTGGACTACCTCCCTCTGGACATTTTCTCTCTCGAGGCCAAAATAGGGTAAAACAGGATCTTTCTTTTTTTTCTCGAGAAGGGAATAATTATAAGATCAGAAGGGAAGTTTCTTACTCCTTTACACCTCAAAAGCTGGAGGGAGGAATCTTACATCCTACCCCACTTAAAAAACACGAGATGTCCTTATCTCACAATTGGAGGACAACTCTTTTCCTTAAGATTCAATTGATTCTGGGGTTCCTTATAGTTTGGTCAACCCAACAAAATCTTGGGATAGATCCCTTATATAGAACTCATTATCAGATAACGATTCATTCAAATCATATCATTCATATCTTTAACACAATAATGTTCCATCAGACCAAAAATTTTATCTGAACATTCCTCCACGGGACTTTCAGTCATACTTACAGGTTCTCAATTTGTCATCCCTTCATTAGATCCATTGGGTCAAAGGTCAAACAATAGCAATCTATCAACACAATCTACTACTCTCGTAGTGATTTGCTGAGGTCATTATCGCCATTCCAATTACTAACATCATCACAGGGATTCGTCCCATTCATCCTCATTGTGGCTTTGTTCAACTTATCGCTTTTCAACCAAAATTTAGGAATCCTCATTTTTCAATCAGCATCCAAATCAACTAATCAATTCTCAACCAAAATTTTAAATCATATCAACCACATTCGAATTCATCATCTAGACAGCATTTTTGCTTATAATTTCAAGGTCTTAGATTTACTCGTTTATACTGCCAGTAAAGAGCTGTAGTTATACCCTCGGTATATACGGCTTGTCACAGTCCTTGGATTTATAAGGTAATTACCATCATGTCTAGGTCTCAAGCAAGTCAGGGATTCCATTCAATTGCAGTACTTCCATCTGAAGACCCAAATATCAATTTATGAATTTCATTTTGAATATCTATTTGTATGAATTTCATCACACAATTGCAACCTTTTACTGCTGCTTCATAAATTTTTGACATTTCTGGCCACTTTAGCCAATTCGCTCTGATACCATCTGAAAGATCCCTGCCCCCTCTGCGCAACAAATTCGGAGGTGCTAGCAGCGGAAGTAGCACTTCTTGCACGGGGCAGGGTCCCTCACTTAGGGCCTCACCCACGGATATCTGGATAAGAGACTAATCTCTCAGTTTTTCCAAAACCAAACCCGAAAAAACTTCCTTGCCCAGAAAGCAGCCGGATTTTCATGCAAACTTCAAGCTAGTCACACCACTTACACACCCCAATATGAAATTGTCTATTTCTTCACAGATTCAGCTATCTTTTAAAACAATCATCTAATGAAACCACAGAATCATTAATCATAATCCTCCAAATTATCCGGTTTAATTCTAATTTCCAATCATTCCTTCATCGGTGTACCTATGGCAACCAGGACGCTCACCACCTGTCCACTCACGGGCCTTTTCAATAGTTCCTAGCTCATAGTACCCGAAATTATATTCACTTAAAAAAATACAGATGGACTCTCTGTTGAAGATCAGTAAGATCAACCAACAGATCCATATAAAAGAGCCATGGACTCATCCGTTGAGAGGACCAGCAAGGTCAACCAACCAAATCCATGCCCAAATTCAGAAAATAACTCTTACTCCTTGTTCCAATATCTTCCACAATGCACGTGTGGGTATCTTTGGCGACCCAGAGCCCGAGCACCGTATGGTCACCACCCTCTAGGATCCTTTGCAGCAGAGCAGGTCACCTAGCCCTTCACTCATAGGCCGCTTCCTTGGTCCCTCATCCACCGTAAGCTTACCATTTAAATCGAACCGAGGCTGGTCAAGACCTTGGCCAACCTTGCTATGCGAGACGTCCTCCATTGACTCTCTGTGAACTATTACAACTTTATCAATTAGGTCTCCATGACCTCATTCATCACAAGACGGTCAAAATGCTTCCCCAGCACTCTTGACATAAAACAGTCATTTAAAAATAGGTCATAAATACAGTTTCTATAATGAACTCTCGTCTTTCCACATTGTTCCACATCAATACACATTACTTAATCTACATCCATTTCATATGTATTCCCATTCTCATCCAATCACATCATTTTCCATCTCATCACATCTTTCCTCATTTATCATCATCAGATCTCATCCACTTGCATCTACCCATATCCACATCACATCACATCACTCACATCCATTTCACCTCACATTTGATTCATTCACATCTATCCCGATTCACATCTCATCCATTCACATCACATCTCATTCATTCACATCTATCCCGTTTCACATCACATTCATTCACATCGCACATCATCCATTCACATCTATCCCAATTTACATCACATCCACCACTTCACATCACATCTCATTCATTCACATCACATCACATCTCACCCATTCACATCCCATATTAATCATTCACATCCCGATTCACATGACATCACATCTCATCCATTCACATCACATCATATCTATTCACGTCCATCACATTTATTTATATCACATCCATTTACATCCATCACATCACATTCATTTACATCACATCCATTTACATCCATCACATTCATTCATTTATATGCATCACATTCATTCTCATTACCATCCTATCACATACATTCTATCCACATTACATCACATCACATCTATCCACATCATATATCATTCATCCCAGCCATATTACATCACATCACATTTATCCACATCATAATTCATTCATCCCATCCACATTACATCACATCACATCATAATTCATTCATCCCATCCACATTACATCACATCACATCTATCCACATCATATTTCATTCATCCCATCCACATTAAATCACATCACATCTATCCACATCATATTTAATTCATCCCATCCACATTAAATCACATCCACATCATATCTCATTCATACACATCTCATGTCATGCATCCACATCCATCCAATCATTCACGTGTATGACTATCCACATTTATCCATACATTCACATCTATCAGTTCACATCCACATATATTCATCACATCACATTCTTTCACCTACACCTCTTTCTTTCACATACACATCCACATCCATTCTTTCACCTACACCTCTTTCTTTCACATACACATCCACATCCATTCTTTCACCTACACCTCTTTCTTTCACATACACATCCACATCCATTCTTTCATATACACATCCACATCTATTCTTTAACATACACATCCACATCCATTCTTTAACATACACATCCACATCCATTCTTTCACATACACATCCACATCCACATCCCTGTACTTCTCATCTCACCCTTTCTCATATCCTCTCATCTCATCATCCACATCCACATCCATTTTCATTACATCACATCCTATTTACATCTTATCACATCCATTCCCATTTTATCACATCCCATTTTCATCTTATCACATTCATTCACATTCTATCACATCCTATTTACATTTTATCATATCCTATTTACATCCTATCACATCCGCCGTTCCACATCCTATTCCCATTTAGTAGTTTTTACTACTTTGATATCGATAATGGGACTTTTTCTAAATTTCTACCAATTGCTTGGCCTAGATAAACGTTCTTTTTCTCGATGACTATTTCCATATTCTTTCTCAATTTCTCAAATGAATAATATTCAATATTCCTCTTTTGGAATAGAAGAATTCATGGGATTTACAGAAATCAATTCTATCCATATTTTCACTTTTGATTAAATAATCATAAATTGAATTATACTAAAAATTTCTCTTTTTCTCATTTAATTTCTTGGATCTCAAATATCATGGGAATTTCTCTTTTTTGTATTTGATTATTTGCATTCCAATATCATGGGAATTCCTCTTTTATCATCATCAAATATTTCTCAAAAAATAAATTCATCTAAGATAAAATATCCATTAATTCAATATACTAGGAATTTCTCTTTTCCCATCTAAATGATTGAATTCCAAATGTCATAGGATTTTCTCCTTTATCATTTAAATATTTCTCATAGATAAAATAAATTTATCTAAATTTCATCCTTGAATTTAAATAAAATATCCATTAATTTCAATATGCTAGGAATTTCTCTTTTCCCATTTAAATTATTGAATTCCAAATATGGTGGGACTTCCTCTTTCATCATTTAAATTTATCTATGCAAAAAGATAAATTTAACTAAAATTCTTCTTTAATTTTTAAATAAAATATCCATTATTTTAGTATTCCAATTTTTTCTCTTTCCTCATTGGAATACATGGATCTCTATTGTCATGGGAATTTCTCTTTTATCATAAAAATGAATTACTAGAAATTCTTCTTTTTTCTAATTAAATATTTATGCATAAACATAAAAATTTAATTTTCCATGGCTATGATGAGAATTATTCAATTAACCTAGGATGATGAATCCTAGAATATGGTAGGAAGTCCTCTTTTCATATTATGCATGAATTTAATTTTTTAAAAATTTTACCATAGCTCTGCTGCTATTACTGATAACTTTCAATAATTTTGAAAGCATAAAGTTTTAGTAATACAATATGATAGAATAACTATCATTTGGATCAATATCCAATTATGGACTTGATTCCTAAGTTTTTCATAATTTAAATAGCATTAAAAAGCCACTTCTTTAGCCTCTAATTTGACAAGCATAGAATTTACTTTTTGATTTGAGAATTGCTTCATGAGAAGCATCATTTGAATATAGAATAGGTCATAGGAATGACCAATCTTTGGGGGAGAGAGAGATATGCTTAAAAAACATTTTAAATTAAGCATAAATGTAAACTTTATGTGTTGAATTACTAAAATTTATTAGAAAGCTTCAATTGCATTAAAGAGCCATTAAATTGAATACTTCTCAAGCTTGGGAGGGGTTGAGAAGTGAGAAGCATTTAGAGATTAAGAAAAAAAGACCATAAATCACACGTTACCTCTTATTTTGCTTGATTCTTTAGTCATTGGAGAGGCCCCCAACCAATCAATTGTTTTAGTATGTTGATGAAGACTCCAAAGAAGGTTGAAGAGAGAGAAAGAAGCTCCAATCTCTTCAAATTGTAGAGGATTTTTAGAGGATAATAGAAAATATCATTATTTCAATATAATACTAGCATGGTATAGTTCACATATTTTTTTACAAAAGGCTAAGGATCTATTTATAGGTGACGGAGGCCTCTATCCAAGTCAAACTAGTTTCTAGAATTTTCCAGGCTCAGTTTGGTTGAATTTAGACAAGATTTGGACCAGTTTGGCTCCCTTTTTTATTTGGTTTGATCTAGGAGAGAGGAGAGATAAAAATATCTTATTATTTTTTAGTTTAAAACTCTTCCACACATGTGAAATAGGCACCTCCTTGAAGAGCCCCCTTCTCCTTACCAAGGTGTCAAAAATGTATCATTATACCCAAAATATCTAGTAATATTCATAGTTTTTTACTAAAATAAACCATGTACTCAGTCAACTCTTCATCTTATGTGGGCATTTACTCATTTTTGGGTATTTTTCTTTTATAAATTGGATTTCTCTCCTCTCCAGACTTGGATTGATGCTATTGGCCATAGGAACCTTAATTGGACCATAATCCAAAAATTTCTGAAAACCTAGACCCTTAGGCTAAGGTCCTTTATACATATTTTCAATTAAATCCAATTGCACATTGGAAAATTCTTTTTGAATTTATGTTTTAGGGGAAACCATTTTAGACACTAGGAGGATTTTTATATCCAAAAATATCTCAGTTCTGTGCTACCTCCCTCTACACATTTTCTCGCTCCAGGCCAAAACAAGGTAAAACAAGATCTTTCTTTTATTTCAGAGAGGAATAATTATAAGATCAGAAGGGAAGGTTCTTACTCCTTTACACCTCAAAAGCTGGAGGGAGGAATCTTACAGTCTTCTCCTTGAGGGTGTTGATACATGGAAGTTCCAATTGAATATTAAAGACCTTGATGAAGGACCTTGTCACAATCATCTTGGGTGGATTTTGGATAAGATACAATCATCTCATTGCTCCTCATTTCTTGGAGCATTCTCCTAGATTCTACACTACCAATATTGATAGCTTCTAGTACTTTTCAAGAAAACACATTCAATTGGGTTCTCCTAGATTCTACACTACAAATATTGGGTTCTCCTAGATTCTACACTACAAATATTGATAGCTTCTAGTACTTTTCAAGAAAACACACTCAATTGGGTTCTCACCGTCGTAAGTGATGAGATATAAAACTTCCTATGCTAAAAGGGTAGTTTGATGTTTTGAAGTGAGATCATCACCAATCACTCTCCTAGATTTTAAGCACATGAGAGTTGATCTAAATAAGCCAAATTCCACTCTCCATATTATTTTACTATTTTATCGATTTTCTAGTTTTCACTAAAATGAGTTTTTCATGGGCATAAGAAACTGCCTAGTTTTTCATGGGCATAAGAAACTGCCTAGTTTTCATGGGCATAAAAGACTACCTAGTTTTTCATGGGCATAAAAAACCTCTGAGCTTTCACAATGAAAACTTTACCTCGTAACTCTCAGTGTAGAAAGTACACACACTATAATCCAAACAATCTAAAATTGGACCTAAACATGATTTTTTCACGACATTAAAAATTTTTTTCGTTTTTCATAGGCATGAAAAAGATTTTCATGGTGTGATTATGTTAGAGGTGGAAATATGACATGGGTAGTGGGGATTTCAAGATGGTAAAAGGGATGCAAAGTAATCCCACATCAAATACAATGTCAAAGATGAAAGGGTATATATAGTCTAAAGGGACCCCTTCTATCTTCAACTACACCAAGATTGACTTTTGTGGGAAAGACTGGAAGGCTGGTTAGGTAGGGTGGGTACCTACCTTAGCACAACCTCCAGAGGACCATGTAGATGTGTGTGCCTCCCAAGGGTGCTTGAGCCCCTTAGCAGAAGGGGCACATTGGGCACATATGTTTTCCAACTGTCTATGTCATTCTAGTGTGGTATTATGAAACACCATGGGTGGTGAGCAGGGATTTAATATTCACGTGATCACAAGATTTTTTGTGATAATAACATATGTGAACAAGTTATTCACATGTTCTCATGTTACCGTTCACAAAATAATAGGTCACTTGCCATTAGCTTGGCTACACATGGGAATAAGCTATTCACATGTTCTCATGTTACCATCTTCACATAATAGCATGTCAGTGGCCACCTAAGAAGATTTTTTATGCTAGACAAAGATAATTTTTTTAGACCCTTGTGAAAGCTTTGTGAATATAACATGTGATCTCACAAGATTTTTTGTGTTATTAACATATGTTATTAACATGTTCACATGTTCTCGTTTACGTCAGTAAAATCCCTGGTGGTGAGGCAACTCTTAGTTCCAAGATGATATCAAAGCCCAGGTCCACTTCCCTTCATGCTCAATTGGAGGGGGTGTTGGAGGTGTAAATCTCACATGGTAGGGGAGATTGCAAGAGATGCCAAGTAATCCTAGATGCAAAGGTGTTGTGGAAGATGAAAGGGTATATATAGTCCAAAGGGACCCCTCCTATCCTCAACTCCCCCAAGCTTGTCTTTTATGGAAGACTAGAGGGCTAGTTTAGTAGAGTGGGGGACCTACCCTTAGCATAGTAGAGTCTTCGTAGGCCCATGCGGATGTGTATGTCTCTAGGGGTGCTAGCAGCCCTCATCAAAAGGGGCTCACTAAGCATATAAATTGGCCAAATGTCTATATCAATCGTGGTGTGGTATAATGACACACCATGGGTGGCATGTGATTTCTAAGAAAATAACTATAAATTTTGGATTTTTGATTTGGATGTTTGTAATGATGTACACCAATGTCCTTTGATGTTCTCTTATGATTTTGGTCTCAAATCTTGCCTTAATCATAAATATCCAACTTGAATTCTAATTTCCAATCATTCCTTCATTGGTGTACCTATGGCATCATTGGCAACCAGAACGCTCACCACCTGTTCACTCACGGACCTTTTCAATAGTTCCTAGCTCATTGTACCCGAAAATATAATCACATAAGAAAATCCAGATGGACTCTCCATTGAAGATCAGCAAGATCAACCAAAATATCCATATAAAAGACCCATGGACTCATCCGTTGAGGACCAGCAAGGCCAATCAACGAGATCCATGCCCATATTCAAAAAACAACTATAACACCTTGTTCCATTTTTCTTCCTCGATGCACGCGTGGGTATCTTCGACAACCTAGAGCCTGAGCACCGTATGGTTAGCACTCTCTAGGCTCCTTCCCAGGTCACCTGGCGCTTCACTCATAGGCTGCTTCTTTGGTCCCTCATCCACCGTACTGGAAGCTTACCATTTAAATTGAATCGAGGCTAGTCAACCGTATGGTTAGCACCCTCTAGGCTCCTTTGCAGGTCACCTAGCGCTTCACTCATAGGCTGTTTCTTTGGTCCCTCATCCACCTTACTGGAAGCTCACCACCGTGCTGAAAGCTCACCATTTAAATCGAATCGAGGCTAGTCAAGACCTCGGCCGAGACCTTGCTACGCAAGATGTCCTCTATGCTATTGCAACTTTATCACTTAGTTCTCACGACCTCATTCACAAGATGGTCAAAATTCTTTCCCATCATTCTTGACATAAAACAATCATTTAAAAATAGGCCATAAATACAGTTTCTAACAAACTCTCATCTTTCCACATTGTTCCACATCGTTTCTCGTTATTCCACATTCTTCTTCATCAATTCACATTGCTTATTCCACATCCTGTCATATGTATTTCCATCGTCTTCATCCATTCTCATCCAATCACTCATCCACATCTACATCCATATCTACTTTTGCATCCATACATTCATATATCCATACATCCATATTCACATTCACATTCCTACATCCACATCCACATCGACATCCATACATCCAAATCTATACATCCAGATCCACATCTACATCCATATCTACTTCCGCATCCATACATCCATATTCACATTCACATTCATAAACATCCTCATCCACATTCCATACATCCATTTATACATTCACATTCATACATTCACATACACCTTCACATCTATTCTTTTATAACACATCCATTCTCATCCTATCACAGCCCATACACATCTTATCACATCAGATACACATCTTATCACATCGTATCACATCCCATACACATCTTATCACATCCTATCACATCTCATACACATCTTATTGCATCAGATACACATCTTATCACATCCCATACACATCTTATCACATCTCATACACATCTTATTGCATCAGATACACATCTTATCACATCCCATACACATCTTATCACATCAGATACACATGTTATCACATCCCATACACATCTTATCACATCCCTTTTACACGTTATTATTATTTAATAGCTTCCTAGATTAATATTGATAATAGGACTTTTTTTAAACTTCAGCCACTTGCTTGGTTTAAATTAAAGATTCTTTCTTTTTTTTCCGACTATTTTCATATTGCTTCTTAATTCCTCAATTAAATTTTATTTCATATTCTTCTTTTGAATAAAAGAATTCATGGGATTTATAGAAATCAATTCTACCCATATTTCTTGATAACCATAAATCGAATTTATACTAAAAATTTATCTTCTTTTTCCATTTAATTTTTAGGATTCCAATTACCATGGGAATTCTTCTTTTTTGCATTTAATTAATTACATTCCAAAGTCCTAGGAATTTCTGTTTTCCCATCAAGTATTTCTCATATAATAAATTCATCTAAATTAAAATATCCATTATTTCATTATGTTAGAAATTTCTCTTTGCCCAACTAAATGAGGGAATTCCAATATTGTAAGAATTCCTCTTTTGACATTTAAATATTTCTCATAGATAAATAAATTTATCTAAAGATTTTCTCTTTGAAATTGAATGAATGATCCCATAATTCCAATATGATAAGAAATTCTCTTTTCTCATCCAGTCATGAAATTCCAAATGTAATGGGAATTTCTCTTTTAACATTTAATTATTTCTCATAGATAAATAAGTTCTATCTTAAAAATTTATTTTTGAAATTAAATGAATTATCCCATAATTCCAATATGATAAGAAATTATCTTTTCTCATCCAATCATGGAAATCCAATTGTAATGGGAATTCCTCTTTTAACATTTAAATATTTCTCATAGATAAATAAATTTTATCTTAAAAATTTGATTTTAAAATTAAATGAATTATCCCATAATTCCAATATGATAAGAAATTCTCTTTTCTCATCCAATCATGGAATTCCAATTGTAATGGGAATCCCTCTTTCATCGTAAAAATTTATCTATACAAAAAGATAAATTTAACTAAATTCTTTCTTTAAATTTTTTACATAAATTATACATAATCTTAGCATTCCAATTCTTTTCTCTAAATCAATGGAATACATGGATTCCCATGGTCATGGGGATTACTCTTTTAATATAAAATTTAATTACTAGAAATTTCTCTTTTCTTAAATTCAATAATTATGCATAAACATAAAAATCAATTTCTCCATGATTACAATGAAAATCTTTCAATTAATCTAGGATGATAATTCCTAGAATATGATAGGAATTCCTCTTTTCATACTTTGAATGAAAATGTTTTATGTGTATTTTTTACAGAATTTTTACCATAGCTCCGCTGCTATTACTAATAAATCTCAATTTATTCTAAAAGAATGAACTTTAAAATTATAGATATGATTAGAATGATCCTTAATTGGATCATCAACCCATTATGGATTGAATCATAAATTGTCATGAAATAACTAACTTAAAAGCATAAAAAAGCCATTAATCTGGCCTCCAATTAAACAAGCATAGAATTTATTCTTAGATTAGGAAAAAGCTTCATGAGAAGCTTCACTTAGATTGGGAATGACCATTCTTTGAGTGAGAGAGAGAAATTACATAAAAACCATTAAAATTAAGCATAAATGGAAATTTATGTATTTCTTACTACCATTCATCAGTTAACTTCAATAGCATTAAAAAGCCATTCCAATTAAGCTTCTCAAGCTTGAGAGGGGTTGAGAAGAGAGAAACATTGAGAAATTATGGAAAAAGATCAAAATTCACACTTTACCTTATAAAGTTCTTGATTCTTTGATCACGGTAGAGGCCCCCAACCAATCAATTGGTTTGCCATGGTATGTTGATGGAGCCACCAATGGAGATTGAAGAAAGAGGGAAGCTCCAATTTCTTCAATTTGAAGAGAATTTTAGCGAATAGTAAAAATTATCATTATTTCAGCATAATTCTGGTATAGTAAAATTCACCTATTTTTTTACAAAGGACTTAGGTTCTATTTATAGGAGAGGGAGGCTTTTACCAAGACCAACTGATTTCTAGAATTTTCCAGATTTCAATTTGGTTGAATTTGGACCAGATTTGGACCTAGTTTGGTTACTTTTTGATTCGGTTTGATCTAGGAGAGAGGGGAGATAAAAATATCACATTATTTTTGAGTTTAAAAGTCATTCAAGCATATGAAGTGGGCGCCTCCTTGAAGGGACTCCCCTTCCTTACACAAGTGTCAAAATGGAATCATTATATCCAAAATTTCTCATTTTTTTAGTAATAGTCATAGTTTTTTACTAATAACCCTTGCACATAGTCAACTATTCATCTTATGTGAGCATTTACTTATTTTTGGATATTTTTCTTTTTTAAATTGGATTTATCTCCTCCCCACACATGGATTTATCTTATTGGCCCATAGGAACCTTAATCCAAATTTTTTTGAAAATCTAGACCCTTAGGCTAAGGTCCTTTATACCCATTTCCAGTTAATTCCAATTGCACATTGGAAAGTTCTTTTTGAATTTCTATTTCAGGAGAATTCATTTTAGACACTAGGAGGATTTTTATATCTAAAAATATCTCAATTTTGAACTACACCTCTCTAAGACATTTTCTCTCTCTAGGTCAAAACAGGGTAAAACAGAGTCTTTCTTTTATTTCAGAGAGGGGAATAATTATAAGATCAGAAGGGGAGGTTCTTACACCTGCACACCACAAAAAATTGGAGGGAGGAATCTTACATCCTACCCCACTTAAAAAACGCGAGATGTCCTCATCTCGCAAACTAGAGGACAGCTCTTTCCCTTAAGATCCAATTGATTCTAGAGTTTGTTATGTTTTGGTCAGCCCAACAGAATCCTGGGATAAAGATTCCTTATATAGAACTCATCATCAGATAACAATTCATTTAAAACATATCATTTATATCTTTAACACAATAATGGTCCTTTAGACCCAAAAATTTCTTTTTGATCATTCCTCTATACGGGAATTTAAGTCAAGCAAGTCCTCAATTTGTCATCCAATTAACTTGATCCACCGGTCAAGTGTTAATAGTAGCAATCTGACAGCACAATCCACTAATCTCATAGTGATTTACTGAAGTCACTATTATCTTTCCAGTTACGAATATTAGCACAGAGACTTGTCCCATTCATCCTCATTGTGGTTTTTGTTCAGCTTAATGCTTTTTAAACAAAATTCAGGAATCATCTTTTTCCAATCAGAATCCAAATCAACTCATCAATTCTCAACTAGAATTTTAAAATCATATCAACCACATTCGAATTCATCATGTGGATAGCATTTTAGCTTATAATTTTAAGTCTTAGATTTACTCGTATATACTGCCAGTAAAGAGCCGCAATTATACCCTCAGTGTATACGGGTAATCGCGGTCCTTGGAATTATAAGGTAAAGACCATCATGTCTAGGCCTCAAGCAAGTCACGGATTCCATGCAATTGCGGTACTTCCATCTGAAGACCCAATTACTAACTTATGAATTTCAGTTTGAATACCAATTTATATGAATTTTATCACACAATTCCAACCATTTACTGTTACTTTATAAATTTTTGACACTTTTGGCTTCTCAATTGATCCTCATTAGCCAATTTGCTCTGATACCAACTGTAAGATCCCCGTTCCCACCGCGCAATGGATTCGGGGTGCTAGCAGCAGAAGTAGCACATCTTGCGTGGGGCAGGGTCCCACACTCGCCCACGGATATCCGGATAGGTGACTAATTCCTCGATTTGAGGCCTCGCCCACGGATATCCGGATAGGTGACTAATTCCTCGATTCTTCCAAAATCGAACTCGGAAAAACTTCCCTTGCCCGAAAAGCACAGGCGATTCCTCCAGGATAAAATTTTACTCTAACGTAGTCGAGGTCATTACTGACCAAACTGATCCAACTGCACCTATAAAGATGCTTGGCCAGATCAAGGAAGAAACTTGCACTTGGATCATAGAGATTAACACTATTTTCCCCATCAAGAGACACAGCCGTTGATTCCTATCCATAGAACAATTACTATTCGAGATTTACTTCATCTATCGTAATAACAGAAAGGAGTCTCATTTTACGGATCCATCAGTCCAGCCTAACCCCATCCAGTCATATGGGTTAGCCAACCACCCAACCACTGTAGTGATGGGATCCAATTTAGAATTTGGTTAGGTTTTGTCTCGAGTACCAGGGGAAAGAGTTCCGAGGCCCCCTAGCCATGTAAATTGAACACTAGTCATACCACTTACACACCCAATATGAAGTTGCCTTTTTCACAGATTCAGCCATCTGTAACATTAGTTTTGTAATTGGACACTTTAGTGTCCTGTTTCTCACCAAAACTTTGGAATTTTTTGGGGAACCTAGAAACAATATTTCTACACCTTGTTTCAACCATAGGTCGGTTAAAAGTCAAAAAATAAAGGGGATTTTTTATGATGTCAAAACACAAGCTATATTAGAAATTTGACAAAAAATTCTAACTTGAAATTTTCATTGAAATTTGAAGCTATTTTGTCAAAAATCCCTATAACTTCATGAATAAATCATGTTTTTCATGTTTGTAAAAGTCAATTGGTAGAACTTGGGGTTTCAAAACAACACAATCTCCTTTAGGTCCTAGTTCCTAAGCTACTTGTGAACTATAACAAAAATCTCATAATTACCAAGATGCTAAACAAGAGGAAAATTTTGGCCTTCCAAAGATACTTCCATAAAACTAGGGTTATGTTAGTGCAAATTGGCAATCGAAAATGATTATATAGTTCAAAACCAAGTTAATACATATTTTTGGGGTCCCAAGCTCAGGTAAATCTTACTACTTGAGCGCTATCTTAGTTTTTCAATCGTGTTATATTTTTCAAAATTTCAAAATTCTTTTTTTAGAAACAAAGGTTTTAGGTGCCCAAATTATGTTTGTACAGCGGAATTATTCTATACAGACAAAATGTTGCAAGTTTGCTAAGGAATGTAATGCGTATGACTCAAGAATCTAAATCCAAAATTTTTGTTGTGTGCAGTTTTGACATTTTGAAACAATTAATATTTGTAGCTTACCAAGGAGCTTTTACATATAACTTTAAGATCTCAATGGATAGAGTAAGCATTGTATCAGCTTAAAAAAACTTGCAAACACATTAAAACCATGTATTGGTTTGGATACAAATGGATGCTAAAAAGTGGTGTATCAAATACACACAACTTCCTACTATTTTAGACACTCTCAATCGAATTTTATTTCATGTGAAACTTGGCAAAATCTTTGACACAAATATGAAATAATTACTTGGAATTTTTCACGGGGCTTAGTGATTTTTTTCTCTAAGCTTATAAGGCGGTTTTCTCAAACCTGAGTTGTTGCAGTCTCATGCAAGTCCTATTTATGTGTGTAATTCCTTATCGTGCCAGCATCCAAATTGCAAGGTTACACTTTTTAAAGACACACTAGGTCACATATTCAAACTCCTCAAGAGGGATTTTGAATATGTCATTCCTAGCGCAAGTAGCATTTTATTTGCATCATCCGATATCCTTTTTTGGTACCAAACTAGTGTTAAAACAATCATTTAATGAAACCATAGTATCACCAAAATATCCAGTTGAATCTTAATTTCCAATAATTCCTTCATCACAGTATCTATGGCATCATTGGCAAAACCAGAATGCTCACCACCTGTCCACTCAGGGGCCTTTTCAATAGTTCCTAGCTCATAGTAACCGGCAATATAATCACTTATAAAAATCAAGATGGAATCTCCGTTGAAGATCAGCAAGATCAACCAACAGATCCATATAAAAGAACCATGGACTCATCCGTTGAGGACTAGCAAGGTCAGTCAACTAGATCCATGCCCGGTTTTAGAAAACAACTCTTACTCCTTATTCCAATATCTTCCACGACGCACGTGTGGGTATCTTCGGTGACCCAGAGTCCAAGCACCGTATGGTCAGCACTCTCTAGGATCCTTCGCAGGTCACCTAGCGCTTCACTCATAGGCCGCTTCCTTGGTCCCTCATCCACCGTACCGGAAGCTCACCATTTAAATCGAACTGAGGCTAGTCAAGACCTCGGCCGACCATGCTACGCGAGACGTCCTCTGTTGACTCTATCAGCTGTTGCAACTTTATCAAGTAGGTCTCCACCACACGACCACATTCTCAAGACAGTCAAAATGCTTCCCCAGCATTCTTGACATAAAACAGTCATTTACAGACAGTTCACAAATACAGTTTCTATAATGAACTCTCGTCTTTCCAGATTGTTCCATATCAATCCATATTACTTAATCCAAATCCAATTCATATGCGTATCCATTCTTAATCAGATACATCATTTTCCATCCCATCACATCAGATTCATTCACTTCACATAACATCCATTCCTATCTTTCTTAAATTATATTATGTCTCATTACATCCATTTCTCATTACATCTCATTCATTCACATTCTGATTCACATGACATCTCATCTCATCCATTTGCTCATATCGATGTCATATCCATTCACATACATATTCGCATTCATTATCCCACATACTCATCCACATTCGTACATCCACATCCACATCTATATCCATACATCCATTTTCACATCCACATTCATACATCCACATCCACATCCACATCCACATCTACATCCTTACATCACTTTTCACATCCACATTCATACATCCACATCCACATCCACATTCATACATCCACATCCACATCCATACATCCACATCTACATCTACATCCTTACATCCCTTTTCACATCCTCATTCATACATCCACATCCACATTTATACATCCATACATCCACATCCACATCCACATCTACATCCACTTTCACATCCTCATTCATACATCCACATCCACATTCAAACATCCACATCCACATCCACATCCAC
The DNA here is from genome assembly GCF_041138505.1 of Cibotium barometz. NCBI lineage: Eukaryota > Viridiplantae > Streptophyta > Polypodiopsida > Cyatheales > Cibotiaceae > Cibotium > Cibotium barometz. Next base: position 25,860,794 of record NC_141087.1, read on the forward strand.
ATCCACATCCACATCCATACATCTAGATCTATACATACAGATCCACATCTACATCCATATCTACTTCTCCGAATCCATACATCCATATATCCATACATCCAATATTCACATTCACATTCACATTCATATTCCTATATCCACATCCATATCGACATCCATACATGCAGATCTATACATCTAGATCCACATCTACATCCTTATCTACTTTCGCATCCATACATCCATATATCCATACATCCATATTCACATTCACATTCATAAACATCCTCATCCACATTCCATACATCCATTTCTACATTCACAGACACCTTCACATCTATTCTTTTATAACATATCCATTCTCATCCTATCATAGCCCACACACATCTTATCACATTAGATACACATCTTATCACATCCCATACACATCTTATCCAATCCTATCACATTATCGCATCAGATACACATCCCATACACATCTTATCACATCCTATCACATCTCATACACATCTTATTGCATCAGATACACATCTTATCACATCCCATACACATCTTATCACATCCCTTTTACACGTTATTATTATTTAATAGCTAATACCAATAATAGAACTTTTTCTAAACTTCAACCACTTACTTGGTTTAAATTAAAGATTCTTTTTTTTTAACGACTATTTCCATATTGCTTCTCAATTCCTCAATTGAATTTTATTTTATATTCTTCTTTTGAATAAAAGAATTCATGAGATTTATAGAAATCAATTCTACCCATATTTCTTGATAACCATAAATCAAATTTATACTAAAAATTCCTCTTCTTTCCATTTAATTTCTAGGATTTTAATTACCATGGGAATTCTTCTTTTTTGCATTTAATTAATTACATTCTAATGTCCTAGGAATTCCTCTTTTCCCATCAAGTATTTCTCATATAATAAATTCATCTAAATTAAAATATCCATTATTTCAATATGTTAAGAATTTCTCTTTGCCCAACTAAATGAGGGAACTCCAATATCGTAAGAATTCCTCTTGACATTTAAATATTTCTCATAGATAAATAAACTTATCTAAAAATTTTCTCTTTGAAATTGAATGAATTATCCCATAATTTCAATATGATAAGAGATTCTCTTTTCTCATCCAATCATGGAATTCCAAATGTAATGGGAATTCCTCTTTTAACATTTAATTATTTCTCATAGATAAATAAATTTTATCTTAAAAATTTATTTTTGAAATTAAATGAATTATCCCATAATTCCAATATGATAAGAAATTCTCTTTTCTCATCCAATCATGGAATTCCAATTGTAATGAAAATTCCTCTTTTAACATTTAATTATAGGGTTGCAGTTGACATGTCACTTATTATTTCACTTAATTATTAGCCTTGTGGATTGTAGGGATGCAATTGGCATGTCACTCATTATTAGTCTCATGTCACTTTATTATTAGAGGGCCCCATTACCATGTTATCATTGTCAAGGATCCCATAGAGTAGCGGACTACCCACTCAAAATGGTTGCTCCTCCTTACCAGCAATCCCCTTAACAAGCAATGAAAGCTATAGCATTTATCTGTACTACGAAGTGGGAATATACCATCTCATGAAGGACTATCCAAAGAGGTCAAAGCAGGGAGTCAATAACTTCCACCAATCCTACAACAAGCCTTCGCTTAATAAGTATATAACCTAGAAAAATAGTGGTCATGCTGAATGTGTTAACGCGAGCTCAGGCCCACTAGTTAAATAAAGATAAGGTGGATTCATCAATTACCGACCTTTGCATCCAAAAAGCTGGGAGAAGGCGACCAAAGAGGGTAGACAAGGGTGAATCATTGGTCCTAATTCAAGATGGTTCATACAAGGAAACTATAGACATTGGGTCTATAGAATCCAACTAGGATTGCATTCGATACAAAAATACATTAAAGAGATGGCCCTAGAAAGGCCAATGACGCATTGGAGATATTAAAGGGGGGGCGCGCGCATTCGGCTGATCGGCTCCTACGCCAACGCGGAAGAGGCCGCCAGGGCCTTCGATGCAGCTACGCTCTACCTGAGCCTAAAGCAAGCTACTTGCTTTCCACATGTGAGCCACACCGACTCAAGTCGGAGACGAGGAACATGCCATCGTGCGTATCAATAGCCTCTTCTCTCCTACACATTTCCCATCTCCTTGCCTGAATCAAGTAGTCTTTCAAATCCCTCTGCACACAAGGCATGGAGAGCCCGGATGGTTTGTCCCCCACCAGGGAAGAAAATGAAAATCAAAGAAGCAGCAAAAACCAGATACTACTACCTCAGTGAACTAGAGATGAATTGACTGAAGGGCACACTACAAAAGAAGCCCGGAGGGTTGTGGATGGAGATAGACACAAACATTACTCAAATGGAAGCCATTGAGATGCTGGATGACAAGATCAGACAAGTGGAGCTAGTAACATCTCTATCTCTCTTTTTGTGGAATTCGTCTAGGAATGGCAGACCACGGCTTTGATTGGGTTGTGCTATGGGCCGAGACCTCTAGTAGAGGTGCTCAAAGCCTCGATGAGAGCTAATTGGGCCTTGAGGGGGATCATTGAAGAGAATGCACTAACAACTATTTCTGTTTTCTTTTCAAAGATTAAGGCATGGCCCTAAATGCTCTAGGTGCAGGTCAATGGATTCTCCAGAATTCTTCTCTGTCTCTATTCCGGACCCCAAGCTTTTTTGCTATTGGCCCAAAACCAACACTCTTCCCGATATGGGTTGAGTTACACAACCTCCATTGTATCTCCACTTCCTAATCAAACTCCTTCTCGAACTAGTAATGCGAGTATTGGGTATAAGAGAAAATCTGACCTAAACTTGTGGTGGTACCTATAGGCCCTAGTGGAAGTAGATTTAAGCAAGGAACTTGTTACATACCCGTAACGCCGCTACGGGCGTTACCACAAGAGGGGACGGCCTCTGGCTCTCCACCCAGCCATAGAGGAAGAATGAGGATTGCCCCTCATTCTTCCTCTATGTTACATACCCGTAACGCCGCTACTACGGGCGTTACCACAAGAGGGGACGGCCTCTGGCTCTCCACCCAGCCACCATAGAGGAAGAATGAGGATTGCCCCTCATCCCCCAGGCTATATAGTGTGTGGTCTGCCGTCCACACTAGCCTGGCCGCCCATGACTTCGCATGGGCGTCCTCTCCCACTGAACCCCGGACATGGCCATCCAGTCTACCGCCGTCGGTCATCATAGGCATTACAGCCTACGTGACAAAACTCCCTAGTGCTTTATCTGTTTAATGCAAGAATGGGCTTCCTCCTTGAACAACCTCTCGTCTTCAAAAACATCCCTAGTACTTGTTTCCGTTATGTGGAGAAAAAGACTACTTCATTAGGAATTGCCCTATCAATTTCCCTCCCCCCTTAACCACCAGCCAACCAACCTGACTCTAAAGAGGACAGCCACGGGTTTCAAATTGTTGGGAGGAGAGGTAGAGGATAAATTACCTAGATGGAGAAATTATAATAGATTCCACTATTGAGTGATATTGCTAACCCTACCCAGACTGTCAAAGAATCCTCAAGTGAGTATGAAGAAGAAGAGGTTCCTAGTAAGGAATCTTAGGATAGTGACCTAGAAAAGGAGGTTGAAGATACGGATTTCCAAGACGCCTCCCTGGTTAACTGTGAGGGTCCTAAATCGTACAATTTAATCTAAGAAAAACATAAAAACTCACTTAATTGTGCTCTTTCTACATAGCAATACAATCAAATCCACCTTCTCAAATAGCAAACAAGCATGCATTCCATATCCAAGATTTTGATCACATAAGCAAAGAATCATGTAATCTCAAACAAACATTCACATAATATAAATCTCTATCAATTAAAACATAGAATCTCAATCAATCAACATGTATGTGTCTATCTCAAATATTCTCTCATCGCCATGCTCTCGACAACATGGTTGGTCATAATGACCAAAATCCAACCAATCTAGGGCTTTCTCCGATGCCCGTCCACCCAACCTCCACACTGGATATCACGGCTATCCCGAGTATGCCTCTTTCTAAATCTCGTCCTCTCTGGGTTCTACCACATGGCTCCCATAGGGCATAAATCTCGTTCTCTGTCCAGCGTTCCCGGTCTAAGGAGACGACTGACCCGAATCTCAAAATCTCATGTCGACTCTCATCATACACATGCATATCAATCGTTCATTTCAAAACAAAGCAATCACAAGTCATGCTTATCATCTGACACTGATATCTAGTCCACAATATTTCAAGACAAGCATATTCAAATTAATCAAAATCAACCTCAAGTATAGAAACAAGCTTTTAATTCAAACAATCCTTAACTTCTCTTAGTCTTTTAATTCTTTCAAGTCATACGTGAATCTTTATTTTTAATTAGTTATCATTTTATAACTAGTAAGATTATCTCTAGCTGCATATCTAAGTCATAACTATGCTTATGTATTAGTCCATCCGGTCTATATAAACAAGGTATTCAATCTTCTTGATAGCAATTCCTAAGGGAAAACCTGACAACTGGTCTCTTTAGGAGAATAATATCTTCCAATCTATTTGGAATTAGAGAAAAGAAAAGTCAAAACTACAAAATTTTAGGACTTCTAATGCTGTATAAAACATATCTCAGTGATGGTTCTCTAAAAATGAGTTCTAAGGTCTTTTAGAGAGCGTTCAAAATGGCCAAAGTTGTGTTTTCAGATAAAACTGTCAAAAATAGCCAAGTGCCCCACTTTGCACTCGAATAACTAAAAAATGAAAGGGATTTGGTTTTCTAGCATCTCATACACTCTTGTAGAGTTTCTAGTCCTCTAAAACTTTCGTGGCTACCTCAAAATCTGATTCTAATCACAAGGAAAGATAAACTCTTTTCAAAATAGTCCCTAATTAAGGTTAAACCTAAATTTTAATAATAAACTAATCAAATATTCTATCTTCTAATTCTTTACCTCCAAAAGTGTTTATTCTATGAGTATTTAGACTAAGGCGATCATTTATAATTAATAATTTCAAGAATTACTCGCCATTAAGCCTGCCATACCTCAACTCATATTCTCTCATATATATGCTTATCGATTTATTTATTTAATCTCAATAGAATTTAAAGCAGAATAATAAAAAAAAGTTTGTGTACTTTCCCAATATATTTAAAGATGTCTTGATTGATTGGGAATCCACGTCTACTCTCCAGAAGTTGTGGAGGAGCTGTTTGTAGATTTAGCAAGCCTCTTAGATCTGTTGTGAAAGGGCTACAACCTGCAAACAGGTATAGCTTCGCACACAGTTATTAGAAACTAATGATATGGGTACTTAAAATTACCACAACATGTGCAGTCTACAACCTATGTGGATGTAATCATCAAAAGCATCTGTATGTGAAAGTCGACTCCAAAAATAGATCACATTTTACTTTTTGACAAATTTCAATTTGCATGTCCATATACACATTTAATTTCTTTGAGTATACTAACTAATTGAAAAGTCAATCTTGAATTTTCATTTAATTTTAACACTTAGAATTTTTACCTGCTCTGAAAAACTACTAAAAACCTGCATTACTGAAATCTGTAACATCCAAAACTTAGGATTATCTTTTATCATAACTGTTGAAATATACAAGTGAATAGGGTGTGTGTGGGAACAAGCTCTTGGATAGAGGATGTAAAAGAGGAGATGTAATTGTGAAAGAACCTGTGAAAAGGTTAGAAGAATCTACTGGGAGAGAATAATGGGTAGCATGAGGGAATTTAGGAGTCGGAGATATTCTGGGAGATATTCAGGGAAAAGAGAAGAGGTGGAGAGAATCAGGCAAAAGGTGGAGATATTCAGGGAGTGAATCATGGAGAAATCAATGGGATTTGATGCTTGATGTAAACTCTATAAATTGAGGCATAGCCCTAATGAGAATTTGCTGGTTTTTGAGTATCCATGCCTACATTAATCTATTTGCTAATTATTCACTAATTACATCTTAATTATTTCTTAATCACTTTGTTAATGATGTTGATTCTAGTGTTTGATCCACCATAGCTCATCATTATGCTCAAATTTAAACATGGTATCAGAGCCATGCCTAGAATCTATCAGATTTATGAGCCCATTAGTTAATTAATTAGGATTAATAGAAGATTAGCAAAAAATTAATTTTTTAGTGAGTTTTCACTTCTCCCCTTCACCCCTAGCCAGTGGAGGATCTCTAGCATCTTGCACACTCAAAATTAGGGCAAGCCCTTCTAGTACATAATAGCCAACCCTAAGCTCTTCATGCTCATCAAAACGGCACAGCAAACCGCCAGCGCGTTTGGGAGAAATCGTCATTTTTGCAGGCGCCTGTTTCTGGGAGTAATCTGCAGATCTTGAGCTCATCAAATCAAATTGAGCTAATTCCTCTTAGCCCCGAGGGTTTTCAAGCATGCTCTACAAGCTGGTGAAGACAGAATTTAGTTTGATCAAGTCTACAGTGAGATCCAAGCTCTTCATCAAATCTGCAGGTGACTTTGGTAAAACAGAGATTAAGCTTTCAATATTTGGTCAAATCTTGTGTTTCTTGGCTTAATCCTCTACTAGACTCATTGCTATTGATGCCTTTTAAAGCATTTGAGCTCATTTGAAGTGGAAGGCACCAGATCTGGACTCCCCGCATACTCTGTTTTTTGCACACAAACCAGAGCATTAATTTGCTAATCAGTGATTAATCAATGCTAATCACTGTATTTTGGTGCAATTGAGGGTTCAAATTAACCATTAGGTATCAAATACAGATCCCTAAAGCTTCAGATTGCAATTCGGAGTTGGTTTGATACTCCAACCATCCTGTACAAATTGGTTACTCTTAATTTAATGTAATTTCTGGTGATTTTATGCTGATAAAATTGTTGTAATCATCTATTAAACACCAGATTGAGTTGTAAAAGGGTAGACACTGCCCTTGAATCTTGAAATTGGATCAAGAGGTAAGACCCCCTTCACATCACCATGAATTCAGCACAGGAAATAGCCAAATTTAATGGGGAACAATTTTATACATGGCAGACAAAAACCATGTATTTGCTGATGAGAAAAAATCTGTGGGGATTAGTTGAAGGGAGAGATGAATGCCCAGAGAGAGGGGAAAATGAGTGGAAGAGTAGGAATGAAAAAGCATTGGGACTTATTGCACTCAGTTTAAATGATGAAATCATTCATCATATCACAGGGATACAGTGGGCAAAAGATGCATGGGATGAACTCAATAAATTGTTTGGTACACAAGCAAAAAATTCCAAGATAAATCTATTAATGCAATTCTACAAATTGGACATGAAGGAAAGTGAACCTTTAATCACACACTTGAACAAATATAAAAGCATTAAGCAACATTGGCAAAAAGGTAGAAGATGATGAAGCATTAGCTGTACTTGTGAAGAGTGTGGACAAAGGAGATTATGAAAACATTGTAGCAACACTAAAGAATGTACCTGAATTGAAGATACATGAGATAGAAGCAGCTCTACTGGAGCAAGAGAGCAGAGGCAAAGAGAAGAAAGGGCTCGACTCAACAGCAGGAGAGGAAAAAGCATTCTTCACCCGAGGAGGATTCTCTCGAGGACGAGGACGAGGAAGAGGCAAAGTAGGAGGGAGGACCTTCACTTGCCACAAATGTGGAAAGCCACGACACATGGCGAGAGACTGCCTACAGCAAACCTAGTGAAGAAGGAACGACATCGGCAAACTTCATGGAGGCTCCAAAGGAAGTGGAGTCGGATCATCTTTTCTGAGAGAGAGAGAGAGAGAGAGACCCCACAACCCAATGTAACCTGCCCCAACAAAGTAATACCACCTCTGAGCAACCGATGATGTAGGCCACGTGGTAGATGTATGTGTGAGCACTTTAGTCAAGGTCGCGGGCACTTATAGTAGCCTTGGACACATAGAGAGAGAGAGTGTCAAGGACTATGGAGTTTAGGGACCTGAGGCACTGGTCGCGGGCTATCAAGTAAGAGGGAAACTTGATATAGGGTCCAGGTGTGCTAGGATTATTCACTTGAGGGGAGGTGTTGAAATATACAAGTGAATAGGGTGTGTGTGGGAACAAGCTCTTGGATAGAGGATATAAAAGAGGAGATGTAATTGTGAAAGAACCTGTGAAAAGGTTAGAAGAATCTACTGGGAGAGAATAATGGGTAGCATGAGGGAATTTAGGAGTGTGGAGATATTCTGGGAGATATTCAGGGAAAAGAGAAGAGGTGGAGAGAATCAGGCAAAAGGTGGAGATATTCAGGGAGTGAATCATGGAGAAATCAATGGGATTTGATGCTTGATGTAAACTCTATAAATTGAGGCATAGCCCTAATGAGAATTTGCTGGTTTTTGAGTATCCATGCCTACATTAATCTATAATTATTCACTAATTACATCTTAATTATTTCTTAATCACTTTGTTAATGATGTTGATTCTAGTGTTTGATCCACCATAGCTCATCATTATGCTCAAATTTCAACAATAACTTGGTTAATCTCGGAGGTATGTTATATTCTCTCCCTGCCGTTAAGAACTCATTGTCCTCGACGATAAAAACATCTTATCCTCAATCCGTTAGATCTTGAGAAATAATTTTTCTGACTCAAGTATTATACTTGATATAGTACTTGAGAAGTCATATATGCTTTTGACTTTCAAGAAAACCATAAATATCCATATGTCTTTGTCTTGAGTTTTGTTCAAGTAGCCTTGGAAAGAACGACTTAACGACTTGCTTGTCTAAGATCTTAACTTGATATAATAAGCTCTTAACTTGATTCTTCATTTCTTACCTATCTCTTGGATAAAATCAACATACTTGATAATCACTATATCTATTAGACTCTCAATACTAGAGCATTCTTTTCTCTCAGTATTGTTCTCTCTTTCATTCATATCTCTGATAGATCTTATCTTGGATAAACAATTTTATATGTTAAGCTAGTCATATATATGCTAGAGTTTAGTAGGAGTAAGAACATACTAATCTTAATTCTATAAAATTGAACTCCAAATAAGAAACTAGATAAATCTTGATCCATTACACAAAGTAACTTGATCTTGTAAATTAGTCAAGTCATTCAGAAACAAATTCTAAAAATCTTGAAGTAAAGGATGATCATCACTCTTTTTCTATTCTTTAACACTTTTTGTCAACAATTCCACATGGTATATACATGATAACCTATTCTTGCTTTTTTAACAAGTTGCAAAGTAGACATCATTCTAAATTCTACATCATATCTTTGACCCTATAAAAGCAATAATCTTTACCATCATCTCCAATCATGCAAACTGGCTTCTCATGACATAATATCTTGGCCTTTCTAGGCACTAACCAATCTATCCCTAATATGGCATCATACCTTCCGAAGGCCAACACATGGAAATTAGCTTCTTTTGACTTGAGGTCGCCTATGAATGAAAAGCGTATTCTTGACATACTTTTTGATTTCTAGAAGCAAGCTCTACCATAAGCTTCTTTTGATAAAATTAAGTTATTCCTAACTATTTTACCATGTGGGGTAATTGGAAACTATGGGTGCTTCCCGAGTCAATCAACACTTGAAATACACTATTTGCAATCTTGATAGGAATTTTAATAATTGCAGCTCAATTTTTCAGCCTTACTTGCATGAATAGCAGCATTGATATGTGAATATTCTTTAATCTCCTCGGCCACAGTTGTAGTAGCTTTTCCTCTTGCTTCACGAGCGTTGTCATTACCTCAAAATCCACATTCTCTTGCACATTTTGCCTTATTTTCTGATCTCTTGTAGTTAATCTATCACGTACCTCACATGATGTTGGTTTGTTTTTGCACTCAAAAGTTCTATCTTGAAAATGAAGTATTGCCATCTTTGCCTTAGCTTCATCACTACTAAAGTTGTAGGTTTGAAAATAATCTTCAAGATGCTCAATCCATGCTTCTGCTTCTTCACTCCTCTTTTCCTTTTCGATAAAGGTTGGTAATAATGACCTTTTTTTTGTAACTTGTTTGAGGGAAAAATCATCTACATATCCCGATTTAAGTCCTATGCCCATAGTAGTTTTCATGGCCTGCACTATATCCTGCAACTCCCTTAATAGTTCGATGTATTGTAAGATCGAACCCAACCTTTGCAGCAACTCTTGGTTGTGGGATTATGGTAACTTCACCAGGTTCTTATTACCACTCACCATCAGAATTTTCTTGCTCCTTGCCCTTCTCGTTAACCCTGTCTATCATCAACATTTAGACGATCTTGCATCTCTCCATCTTCTCGACCACTCCCTTCTTCTTCATTCAAATCCATGGAAACTCGAACATGCATGGCGCTCATTCTTTCCTCCAATTCTTGATTCATGTCAATAATTTTGATAACTTCCTTTGGAGTTACACCCACACACAATAATCCTTGTAAAAGCTTCTCTTCTTGCCTTAGGTTGACTTCTAAATCTATTTGATGTGCAGCCATCTTATGACTGAATAACAAAATTCTAAAAGATTTTACAAAGAAAGGAAACTATTGGCTATATCACAAAAATAAAAAATAATATTAGTCACCCAATACCTGCAACACCCACAATTAAGAGCAGACTGCCCATTCTCTGATACCAACTATGACAGTCCCAAATCGTACAATTTAATCTAAGAAAAACATAAAAACTCACTTAATTGTGCTCTTTATACATAGCAATACAATCAAATCAACCTTCTCAAATAGTAAACAAGCATGCATGCCATATCCAAGATTCTTATCACACAAGCAAAGAATCATGTAATCTCAAACAAACATTCACATAATATAAATCTCTATTGATCAATTAAAACATAGAATCTCAATCAATCAACATGTATGTGTCTATCTCAAATCTTCTCTCATCATCGCCATGCTCGACAACATGGTTAGTCATAATGACCAAAATCCAACCAATCTAGGGCTTTTTTCGATGCCCATCCACCCAACCTCCACACTAGACATCGCGGCTATCCCGGGTATGCTCTTTTTGAATCTCATCCTCTTTGGGTTCTACCACATGGCTCTCAGAGGGCATAAATCTCGTTCTCTATTCGGTGTTCCCTCTCTAAGGATGGCCGCCCGAATCTCAAAATTTCATGTCGAGCCTCATCATACACATGCCTATCAATCATTCATTTCAAAACAAAGCAATCACAAGTCATGATTATCATCTTACACTGATCTCTAGTCCGTAATATTTCAAGACAAGCATATCCAAATCAATCAAAATCAACCTCAAGTATAGAAACAAGCTTTTAATTCAAACAGTCCTTAACTTCTCTTAGTCGTTTAATTCTTTCGAGTTATACATGAATCTTTACTTTTAACATAATTAATTATCACGTTCTAGCTAGTAAGATTATCTCTAATTGCTATATCTAAGTCATAATTGTGCTTACATATTAGTCCATCCGGTCTATATAGACAAGGTAGTAAATCTTGATAGCAATTTCTAAGGCCAAGCTTGACAGTTGGTCTTTTTAGGAGAGTAATATCTTCCAATCTATTTGGAATTAGAGAAAAGTCAAAACTACAAAGTTTTAGGACTTCTAATGCTGTATAAAACATATCACAGTGATGGTTCTCTAAAAATGAGTTCTAAGGTCTTTTAGAGAGCATTCAAAATGGCTAAAGTCGTGTTTTCAGCATAAAACTATTAAAAATAGCCAAGCGCCCCACTTTGCACTCAAATAGCTCAAAAATGAAAGGGATTTGGCTTTCTAGCGTCTCATAGACTCTTGTAGAGTTTCTTGTCATCTAAAACTTTTGTGTTCACCTCAAAATCTGATTCTAATCACAAGGAAAGATAAAATCTTTTCAAAATAGCCCTTAATTAAGGTTATACCTAAAATTTAGTCATAAACTAGTTAAATATTCTATCTTCTAATTCTTTACCTCCAAAGTATTTATTCTATGAGTCTTTAGACTAAGGTGATCATTTATAATTAATAAATTTAGGAATTACTCACCGTTAAGCATGCCATACCTCAACTCAGATTCTCTCATATACATGCTTATCAATTTATTTATTTAATCTCAAAATAATTTAAAGAAAAATAATAAAAAAGAGAGTTTATGCACTTCCCCGATATATTTGAATATGACTTGATTGATTGGGAATCCATGTCTACTCTCCAGAAGTTGTGGAGGAGTTGTTTGTAGATTCGGCAAGCCTCTCAGATCTGCTGTTGTGTTGAGAGCTGCAACCTGCAAACAACAGGTATAACTTCACACACACTTATCAAAAACTAATGATGTGGATACTTAAAATTACCAAAACATGTGCGGTCTACCTATTGGGTGGAATCATGAAAAGCATATGTATGTGAAAGTCAACTCCAAAAATAGGTCAAGTTTTACTTTTTTGACAAATTTTGATTTGCATGTCCATATACACATTTAAAGACTTCCTTTGAGCATACTAACTAATTGAAAACTCAATCTTGAGTTTTCACTGAATTTTAACACTTATAATTTTTGCCTGCTTTGAAAAACTACTAAAAACCTGCTGGAATTCATTACTAAAATCCGTAGCATCCAAAACTTAGGATTATCTTTAATCATAACTTGGTTAATCTTGGAGGTATGTTACATTAATTTGGGTGCAAGTCCCTCAAAGGCTGAGGAAGAATCTCTACCAAGAGGGGGGGAAATCTCCTTCTTTATCTTTTTGTCAAACATACTATCAAAAACTGAGGATAGTTAAAGAGTGAAACCCTTACCCTAAAAAAGGAGACAATCCCAGGTATGTGGGATAAACTCCCCCCTTCCCACAAAGAAGAGAACCCAAGACTCTGCTAAAACTCCCCCCAAAAATCAAAGAACATGAGAGACATGACCCTTATCTCTTACAACACCAAAGGGCTAATTGATCTTAACAAGGCTAGAATTATAAAAGAGTGGATGTATCAGTCGTACATCCATTCGGATTTTACCTACCTGAAAAAAAGAAGTTAAAACTACGGAGCAAGCACTGGCTAAAAACCTTAAGGGGCTCTTAAAGAAACATTCTTGGTTGAGTTCTAAACATCCCTCTAGAGAGAGAGAGAGAGAGAGAGAGAGAGAGAGAGAGAGAGATCAATAGGAATAGCTAAACAGCGGATGTCCATAATTAAACATCATGAGGTGGACCCTCTTAACAGATGGGTAGCTATTCATTTAGAAGAGAATAATTTAAATTGGTGAGTACCATAGTCTATGCTACTGGTACTTATGCCTCAAAACCAGAATTGTGGAAGCCTATGATGCATTTTGTTGATCTAATAATTTTGGTCAGAGACTTCAATATGGTATAGTCCCCCAAGGATAGACTGTTGGGCATGGGACAAACAATTAGAGGTATAGAAAGAAGCAAGTGGATGAACTTGAAAGGCATCGGTGCTCTACAGGACATGTCATGTGATAATGACTTTAATTGGGGCAATCACTGATGGCACTCAGCTAAGAAAAGCAAGGCCAGATAGGTGCTATAGCTATAGGAGTATCAACCTCTTCCTAAATGCAATAGTAAAAGTTCAACGTACTTGTGATTATAATGGCATGGAGGCATTGGCATCTACCCAAACTAGTTAAAGCTTGGACATTTTTTGGTTAGCATTTTCCAATCATCACAAATTTCATGCTTGGCCATGCTCTTGTGAACATGTATACCATTTGTGGTGTTTTCAGAAAATGTATACCTAGACTTTCTTGGCTACTCAACTCACTCCCTACATCTTCTTTGTTCTCCTTTAGCACCATATTTCTCAACACCCCCTCTTGGTGCCAAATCTTTGGGCTAATCATCAAGGTGGTTGGATGTCATTTATAAAATGTTGTTTGACTTTTTACTTTCTACATTCCCCTATGTGTTGTGAGCAACTTTGATTCATGTCCTTCTCAAGATCCAGATTGAGCATAACATAATCCTCTTCTTGTTTAGTGGCCCAATCCATGGCTGTTATACATTAAAGATAGCTTTATGTATACTCCTACCATGCACAAAACCAAACTGCATTGGATGCACCCTTTCACTTAGTAGAGCCTTTATCCTTAGGGCTAGAGCTTTAGCCATAACTTTATATATTGTATTCAGCATTGTCAGAGACCTATAGTTTTTTACTTCCTACTTGTCCCCATTCTTGGGTATGAGTTTAATGAGTTCAATATTAATGCTCTCTGGCATGTATCTATCCTTCTTGCATGCATTAAGCAGCACACAGAAGTCATCTATAGCATAAGGCACCATTTCTTGAAGAACTTCAGCCTGTAGATGTTTTTTTTCTTCAGTGATGTCATCATGTACAGGCTCCAAAAACTGTTGAAGTTTTTCTTGATAATCACCTGTTGTGTCCAATGCTGTGCCCACAATATTGGAGAGGTTATCAATAAAAATCTGTCTTATCTCCTCTTCATTTTCAGTAATCCTGCCATCCGAGTTCCTAACTCCAGTAATTAGGTCAGCATCCTTCTTGGCCCTCAAAGTCTTGAAAAAGACCTTGCCTGGAGTGTTCCCAACCTTCAACTAATAAAGGCCTGTTTGTACTCTAGCTGATTCTACCTTCTTGGCTTCAATCCTTCTTGCATAGTCCTCAATGCTGTGGAGCATTTGCAGCATGAAAGGATTAGGGGGCTGAGAGTTGCATATTTCCATAATGCACATGAGTATCTTCTCAAGGCCATTTTCCTCCTTTGCTCTTTTCCTCCCTTCTCTCTTGGCATATTCTATGATGGCATGTACACCAGCTTCCCATCTACTGTAGGGGTCACTACCTACCTCCCTTGCTTTTAACCATACCTTTCTTAAACCTTCACAGAAACCTTTATCCCTCAGGAATGAGACATTAAACTTGAACAGGGGGGGGGGCTTCCCAACTCTTCTTTGTAGTTTGCATCTAAAAGTCACCCTCAAAGGAGTGTGGTCTGAGACCATGTGTCAGTGCATAAGGTGGCCTTCTATGTCATGTTTAATCCATGATGCCTGATCAAATGCATATAGTCTATCCAACCTTCTGGCCACGCAACCATCTTGCATCTGTCTATTGCTCCATGTTGGCATCTTTAATGCACTGCACCCCTTCATCATGTCCAGGTCTATGACATCGTGCACTGCACCCCTTCATCATATCCAGGTCTATGACATCGTGCTTTTATGTCCAATCTTTCCACTGTAGGGGAGGGTCATCATGGGATGATTCAAAATTCCAGTCCCCTCCAAAAAGAGTAGGGACATCCCAATCTAGATTGGCCAGCAATTCCCACATCTGTCTCCTTTCCAACTCCACATTAGAGGCATATACATTAACAAGCCCTATTTCAGAGCCCTCAATCATAATCTTACACGCAACCATTCTTCCATAGTCAGAACGCATGATATCTATGATGGGCAAGTTCTTTTTAACCAGCAGCATACAACCACCAGCCCCCCTATCAGCCTTACTGACTATGCATTCATAGTTTCTTACATTCAGCTAGGTCTGCCCTAATTTGGTCTCCTGCAGCATTAATATATCAAAGCTCTCAGAAAGAAGGAGCCTTTTGACATATCCTTGCCTCTTCTGTGAGCATAAACCTCTGATATTCCATGAGGCCATGGATAGTAGCTTGGAATACATTTCATTCATTGGTATGGTTTTTTGGGGGTGAGTTCTCATCCTCACTACATTCCAACAGTACTGCAAACGACCTGTTTATGTTCCTAGCTTCCTCTTGAGGTTAGCTTTGTCCTTATGCTTATTAGTAATGTCCTGCAGAGGTTGCTTTGTATTACTTGAGGGCTTGTTGTTATTCCTCGTATGATTTGAGACTTGCCAGTCCTCTACATCCTTCTCCTTATAGCAAGAGTTTGAGGGGTTTGGGCTCCTTTATAAGTGCTTGCACTCTGTTTGTGGACTGAGGTTTTTTCCACCTTCCTTAGAGATCTCTTGAGCTGTAGGAGGGGCCTTGCTTTGGTCCATTGAGATCTCATTCTTATCGTCCATGTGTACTGGTTGTGGCAGTGAGACCTTGCTTTGAGCTTGTTGTACTGAGGGGCAATCCTTTGCAAAGTGGCCTACCCTCTACATTTAAAGCAAGAATCATGGAATGGCTGAAAGTGGACCTCCACATCCACTCTAACCAACCATATTGAATTATGGGAAGTCAAGGATCTCTTGTCTTCTGTCCTAGAGGATGCACGCTTTCTTAGCTGATTTGCTCTCATACATGTCCTCTTTGGGGACATGGAGAACCTTACCCAGAGCACTAGCCAGCTCCCTAACCTGGTCCCAGAAGTAGTAGGGCAGGCTTAGGAATTCAACCCATACTGGACATTGGTCTTCAGGCTTGATGGCAGGGGTCGAAGGGAGGGAGTAAACAATATTTCCTCTGAAGGCAGCAACTGAGGCCATAACATAGTCTCTTTTCCCTTTTGTTTCCACCATAGCGTGGAAGAAGCCTTTGCTTGCAAAGTGGTATCTATGTAAGGTGACCTTACCCCCGTATACTTCCTGGAACCATCTTTTGAACTCCTCCTTAGATGGTGGCTTACCCATGAAGTATAGGTACACACCACATGCCATGCTCTGTGGAGTTCATTGAGGGACTTGCCCAGTGAAACTCTCTATATGCATACAGAAATTTCTTCCCTTCTGTGACCTTGGCAGACATCTTACCTAGGTCTAAGAACTAGTTCACTCAGCTTTGATTCCCCCCTAGAAAAACAAAAACAAAAAACAATAACACAAGGAAAGTAGTGATAACTTACAAGTCTACTTGGACGATCCAAGCACAACTCAACTTACCTTGGCCGCCCAAAAAAAAAAGTTATAAGTTGCAACATACAAGTATATATTATATATTAACCATGCTTATTATATATATATATATATATTAGTAGTAAAATAAAGTATTTAATAGGAATTAGACAATTTAATATGGGACCAAACTATTTCTTTTGTTATTAATGAATTAGTGACAAGGGCTCCAACCTTTGAGTTGGAAGGTTGATTAATATTTTTTTTTTAAACCTTACGAAAGGTGGTGGGATGTTGCCGAAGTTTTTCGGAGAGTATGTTATTATGTAAAGAGCAGGATATCTCTTGCTCTCTCTCGTGCACGGTGCGTCATGAACAGTCTCTCTCTCTCTCTCTCTCTCTCGCCCGCGATGTATTTGCTTAGCCTGTCTCTCCCTCGTCGCCCACGTAGGAAGAAGAAAAAGGTTTGAACCTTAGTATATATATTAATTAGTGCCCGCTTATTACGGGCACTAATTAATATATATATATACACTAGTATGCCTTGTGTAAAAAAATTCATTAGGAAATTAAATAAGGCTTAAGAAGGGTATTCAAGATAGGAAACATGACTTTGATATCGACCATTGAGATTATAAGTAAACACACGCTCACTTTTGATAGTAGAATAAGTGTATCATTTTAAGATAACAATTTGAATCGTCTTTTATCAATCATTATTTATGTTGTGATGATAAAATGGTTTATGTGATTACATCATAAAATAGATCCATGCAAGTGTTTTAATCTAGGATAGAGAGGCCTTTGCATGGGCACCAAATCCATAAAAAATGATTAAAAAATCTAACAACTGATAACCCTTTTCAATTTTTTGAAATGTTTGATAAAATCGTGCAAAAATAATACAGTTTTGGTGAAAATGTATATTATGAATTAAAAAAAGAGTTCACAAAAATTATCAGCTCAGATACTTGTAAAAAAATATGGAGATTTTTAGAATTTATTTCAAGATGAAGTTAAAATTTTATTTTAATTTATTATCAATCAAACATTATAAAAGTCAAAATACCCACATCATCAAAAAAATGATAAGCCAAATTGGTTTGTTAGTATCCAAATAAAGTAATTCTTTCTTAATTTCTAAAAATGTTACATGCAAGTTGTAGATGTATCATGTCATCATAGCCTCCTTTATTGTCTAGTTTTGACACACGTACTGGAAACTTTTGCTTACTATTTCTCGTGCCTCACCCACCATACTTTTGATGTGTGCCCTCTTCATTATCATTCCACCCAATGTTCATAAAACTATTTTGACTAAGCCTTCCATCAATCCTTATCTCCATGGATTGAAGAGGAAATTGCAATTTTGAACAAGCTTTTTTTATATTTAAATTTACTTATAACTAAATCTTAAAAATTTTTGAGGAGGTATTTTCCCTTCTCCCCATAATTTGAGATTTTTTTTAAAAAATTGAACAAGTTTTAGGTTAAGCTGAACCTATCTTTTCTCGACCCCTGATTCTATCCTTGCTCATTGTTACACATCGAGAATACCTTGCTTTTATTTGAATTTCTCTCCATTAGAGAATATTCTCTCTCTCTCTCTCTCTCTCTCTCTCTCTCTCTCTCTCTCTCTCTCTCTCTCTCTCTCTCTCTCTCTCTTTTTGAAATTGTGTAAGGAATCATGTCATTTTTTTTGTAAAATTTTAATCTTGTTTAGGATAGTAGAATCCAACTTTGTTATAGACTAGATTTAAAAGTCCATGAAGGGGAGTGCAAGAAAATTTTATCACGTCTTAAAAGGTTGTACGATAACATTTTTTCTAGGGTGGGGGTTTCTCTCTGCCTTCTCTCTACAGCATCACCTAGAACAAGACTCTCATTTGTCACAATAAGCACAGAGTTTGGGGGGAGCGAGGGGATTCCCCTTGTGGCATCGAATTTAGTAGTTAGGGTTATGGCAACCCCAGGTCTTAATGCTAGATCTAGCTAGCTTATAGGGTCACAATCGACTTAGCATCATGGGTGTTAGGACTTGAACCAAGCCCTAACCAGTAGGGTTTTGTAGGAAGTGAAACATAAAACCCCCGGGCATCACCTGAAATGCTGAGCTAGCTCGTACCGCAAGCCCTAGTCTACACACCGAGGATCTACATCAGTGCTCACATAACCCAGTTTGTAGTGTAATTTTCCTAGATGAAATTTAGAAATCTTGATTTAAATTTGACATTGCCTTTATTTTTAAGGGTTTAAATTTATACATTTTAATCATAAATCCTGGTATTTAAATAGTTTCTAGTGATTTTCGAGTCTAAATCCTTGTTAAGCCTAAGCATTTAAATAGTTTCTAATGATTCTCAAGTCTAAATCTTGGTTAAGCCTAAGCATAACCTTTAATTTTAAGGGTTAAAAAATAATTTTTAAAGCACTTCTCTACACCATGCCAAAGATCTCCTCTGACATGTACCTATGTGCATGTGCACGGCACATGTACCCACCTACAGCTTCATCACAATGGGAGATGACCTTAACCATGTGCTAGAGCTGACCTATGAGATCCCATTTCTGCATGATAAACTCCTCTCCAACTCTCAATTCCCTCTACATGGTGGTGCACGTCTCTTGCTTCTGCTCCTCTGTTCCTAGGGTCTCATCCTTTCCTCCATGTCCCCAAAATGTTTCAATCGAGACCCCATAATGAGAGTCCCAATGTTTATGAAAAATTGATATTTAGTGTGTTTTACCGAATGAAGTTTCAAAAACTTAAATGAAATTGGAGTTGATCTTGAAGAAAACTGGACAACTTTTACCATTTTTAGTTATAAAACCGAAAAATCTCATCATTTTTTAGCTAGAAAACCGGCTAGATTTCAACATCTTTCTTTTTTCCATTGGTTGGGAAAATTGTTTTTCATGAGCACTAAATTATCAAACCCCAAAGACTCAATCGTCTTTAGTCCTCCCGTGTGGAATAATCTAAGAGTGTACAAAGAGGAGTTGGGCTCAGTGGTGATGCAAGCAAGAAGTAATTCAAATCTTGGAGACAAGCTGGACACCAATGGAGAGCCCAACTCATCAATGACGATTTGCCAAGGCTTGAGAAAAGTGCAAAGTGGTTACAGGGAAAAGTTTTCTTTTTCTTTTTCTTTCATTTTTTTGGGTGGATTACAAGGGCTGGAAAATAAAGTCATAATAAAATGAAGATGAAAGATTGTAATTGATCAAAGGAAGGATAAAGGGGTTGGGTGATGCATTAACTTTCGCTAATCTTTTAAGAAAGGTTGTAATTGATCAAAGGAAGGATAAAGGGGTTGGGTGATGCATTAACTTCTGCTAATCTTTTAAGATCGAATAGAAATGCTATTCTTTGTTGGAAATGCATTTTCAAGCTGATGATTACATGCACAAATTGCCTATGGGTAGGAGCATAGGAGTCTCCTTGCCTAAAGGGTTGGAGCCTGCCTAAATGTCCATTCATGCTGCTAGTAAAAGAACAAATACAAAAGGAAATTTATAAGGAGATGTCCCCTCACTAAATTATATAGTAAGAATTTCTCTCCAAAGGCTTGTAGCCTAGGATCGGCTTCCAGTTGAATCGAGGGACAGGGGTAGGTGGTGGTGGTTTTTCTTAATTGTTGTAGATGGCTTGCCATGCTAGTTCAATGTCCTTGCCGCGCTTCCAAGCCGCCAAGATGGATTTCTCATAGTCCTCCAAAGTCACCGAGGTGTTGTTGTTGTGACGAGCTTGTAAAATGGTGCGAAGTCTCTTTCCTCCAATAGTTGCACTTCTTTGATTCTTATCCATGGAGAGAGAGTTCTTTCCCCAATGTGGTAAGTGCAAAATCTCACATGGTCTACTAATCTCTAGTGTCACGCTAATAATGCATAATTAAAGTCCCCTAGCCCTCCTGAGTGCACATGACTTAAGCAGTCTATGTGTGGAGTGTGAGCTCCTTGATGAAAATAGAAAACGAATCGGGTAGGTGCTCTAGAATGATAGCGTGTGGACCTTCTTAGAGTGCTTACAACCGTTCCAATAAACTATTCATGCAAGGTGATTATAGGAGTGCTTCCTTTTCTCCCTTTCCTTTGAACTCTCACTTCTTCCTTTACACACACAATTTCTTCCAGGACCTAAAGGATTCAGTCAATTGATCTTCACACTAGCCCATGCTGTGAGGCAGTGAACTTTACACAATTTCTTCCAGGACCTAAAGGATTCAGTCAATTGATCTTCACACTAGCCCATGCTGTGAGGCAGTGAACTTTTATCCCGGTAGTGACTTCTTGTGATGGTGTGGACCTATATTGAACTTCCCCACTTTCTACTTCAGAGTTTGGTTGGTTAACTAAAATCTCGGATTCTTGTGATTTTTGGCTTTGCAAAATGCTCCATGGCTCAAAGGGGTAAAAGATGGCCTTCCTTCCTCTTTCTGCATGCACTAGTTGTTTGGTGATGGAATCAAGAAAGTAGATATCTATTCTAGAAAGCGAGAGGTTACTCATGTTAACAAACTACATGCATCCGTCTTGTAAACTCAAGGTTTGGAGTTTGATCCTTAATGGGGGGAAAGGGGTAAAAGATGTCCTTCCTTCCTCTTTTTGCACCCCAGCCACTTTCCTAATTCACTAAGGTCTACTAGGGGAAGGGATTCCCTAGCAACCAAGGAGAAGAGGAGAACCACCTAGAAAAATGAGGGTGGGTTAGGACACCTACACAAACATGTGGTCATTCACAAATGAGAACAAATGAGCAATAGAGTAGGACATGACCTTAAATGAACATCACCTCAAACACGCCACTCAAACTTCCCCCAAATAATATGCTAAGAGACACATGAGAGCCATGAAAGAGGAAAAGAATGATCATTTATTCAAAGGTTTGGACCTTGTGTGAAAGCTTTTCCATAGGGAAGAAAGGATGGGAGAGAGTGAGAAATTGAGTGCCATGAGAAAGGAAACCTGCACTCCAACATAGGAAAACGCTCAAAAAAGGTATGACATTTCACCAAATTTCCCAAAACCATAGACTCCTCATGATGCTTGGCCCCCAAATGCTTGGGGATATGATGCACAACATTACCAAAGGTGGAGTTTCCCTAAGCATGATGTTGAGAATTCATAATATGAAGTGCTTGTGTAAGCTTGATTTTATGCTTCACTAGACATGATCCTAAAGGGTGCGAGTGGTGTGATGAGGGTAAGGATGCATGAAATTATGAAAGAATTGACACTAGGTGCAAGATTACCATGGTGTTTCGTTCACATCCTAAGTGACATATTTGGTGATTCCTTGAGAACTAATGAGGGTGGGATTAATTTGGCTGCTTACACTATGTGGGAGTGTGTGTTTGGGATGGGTACTTCATGAGATGCGAGGTGCAAATGAGTTATGGATGCTTGGGTGTGCTAGAGAATGAATTGGGTACGAGGGGTGTGATTGTTTTTTTGGTTTTGGGTCCTTGAGAGAGAAGAAGGGGGGGTGTTTATAGTCCATGTTGAGCTCCTAACCATGGTTGGGGAGATCATGAAGGGTGGCCATAGAGGTAGACTTTAGGGATGATTACAAGCACCCCACCATAGGTCCTCATGATGCAGCTAAGGGTAGTAAGGACAAATCTAGAGAGGAGGAGTGAAATGTATTTACAGGGGTGACGCCATAGGCATGCTATTGGGCAAGATATGAGATTATGAAGAGTGGATTTATAATGCTTCTTAAAAGGGGGAAGAGTGGATGACGAGGATACCGTGCCCGCTTGACTGGCCGAGAGCTCCTGAATCGAAGTGAACCTGGGTTCATAGTTTTGCTTTGTTCACTGAAGAAGATACCATTCACCATGTCTGGACCGTTCATACCCCATAGAATCACAATTTTTTATGCATGGATGGATGCATAAGATGCATATACACAGAAGTATGGTCGGAGCTTCTATATATATGTCTATGTTTCATGATTACAATATATAATGATGGTATAATTATGCATGGATGGTACTGAAGCATGTATATGCATGTGTAAAGCACATATTCAAGCATGTCCTTAGGTTTATGCCATAGAACTTAGAGCATATATGCATAGGTGCTTTGACCTGTTAGATAAGGAATTATTTGCTTATGCATGGATAGATTATATATATATGTATGTATGTATGTATGTATGTATGTATGTATGTATGTATGTATACATGCATACATACATAATACTTTAGCCATATATATATACACAAATATATTTACACCTTTTGAAATGGTGTAAATATAGGGGGCTATGCTAGGTAATTACATATAAACATATACATATATGTTTATATCCCTATTTAGTCCATCAGTGTGTGTGTGTGGGGGGGGGGGCTAGGAGAGACAGGAGTGCAAGACAGTGTGTGTATGGGTGGGAAATAAGGGAGAAAGAAGGTTTAGAAGTGGTGAGTGAATAGGTGTTTATGTGAGTAGTAGCCAAGACAGAGATAGGAGGTGTGAGAGGGTGAATGGGTGGGTGTGTATGTTTGGGATGGTCACTGTCGAGAGGAGGTGACAGAGAGGGGGGGAGGGCGAGGCGGTGGCCTCCCATTATTGCACGAGCTCCATACCATGGGTGAGGGGGGGGGATAGACCATCAAGCTCCTGCTAACATCATTGATGCCACGCAAATGCTGCCAACCCATCATTGTTGTGTGAGAGGGGAGGGGGCCAATAAGGTGGTCCATACCATGAGTATAGGTGGAGAGAAGATGGCCATGAGGTCGGCTCACAATGAGAAGCCGCCCTCAGGTTCCATCGCGTTGAAGTTTTTTTTATTTTTTTATTAACCACCACCCCCTATTAAGAGGGTGGTCCTGTGTAGAGTCCTATGTAGAGAGGAAAAAATGTTTAAATAGAGGAATGACATAAGCACCTATATATATATATATATATATATATATGGATTGTATAGGATGTCCGCATGGTGGGCAAGGGTTCACAAGATCAGATAGAGGGCCACTTGCACTCAAGTGCAAGTGGCCCTCCTAGGGTAGAAAAGCCATGGAAAAAACTCACCCTATATACATATATATAAATAAACATATTATATATATGGATGAAGTAGAGTAAACTCAAGCATAGGTACAAGGTCAATGGGCCAACTAGTAAAAGGGAAAAAAAGATATAATCCTAGCCATATATACTCATGGCTTATAGGGGAAAGTAATTGAAACAAAATACATACCCATCCACTCTAAATAAGGCAAAGAGCTAGATAGTGAATTAAAAACCAAGCATCCCATTCCCACGAGGATTAGAAACAAGAGTAGGGCATCAAGTGCGGTAATATAAAAGAAAAAATGAGGAGAAGAACTACTTTGTACAAACACATGCTGGGGTTCTGTCCAAAATTAAGTGCCCAAAAGCTAGGTGTGAAAACCCCAGATCAACTCGAGCATGCAAACCTACACACACACACGTGCAGGTATGTAGGCACATACATGCACATACAAGTGTTCATGCATGTATACACATGCACATACATACACACATGCATCCACACACACACAAGCACATAGATGCACACCCACACTCTCTTGTGGACATGCACATAGAGATATACATGTGCATACACATTGGTGCATGCACATACAAACACACAAACACACACACACACACACACACAGGGGTGACACACAAAACCGCACGTATGCATACACAGAGTTGACTCACATAGTCACACACACATACACATATAGTCACACACATAGCCTGAGCGTAACGGTAGCATGAGCCACCTTCATTAAGGCTTTACTACTTGATGGTACACTCACATAGATTTATATATATATATACATATATATATATATATATATATATATATATACATATATACATACATATATACATATATACATACATATATACATATATACATACATATATACATATATACATACATACATACATATATACATACATATATACATATATACATATATATATATACATACATATATATATATATACATACATACATATATATATATATGTATGTATATGTATATGTACATCTCTCTCTCTCTCTCTCTCTCTCTCTCTCTCTCTCTCTCTCTCTCTATATATATATATATATATATATATATATATATATATATATATATATATATGTATGTATGTATATATGTATATATACATATACATATATATATATATAGATGTACATATATATATATATATATATATATAGATGTACATATATATATATATATATGTATGTATGTATGTATGTATGTATGTATGTATACATACATAATACTTTAGCCATGTATATATACACAAATATATTTACACCTCTTGAAATGGTATAAATATAGGGGGATATGCTGGGTATTTACATATAAACATATACATATATGTTTATATCCCTATTTAGTGCATCAGTGTGTGTGGTGTGTGTGTGTGTGTTATGGTGGCGATGGGAGTGCGAGAGAGTGTGTGCATGGGTGGGAAATAAGGGAGAAAGAAGGTTTAGAAATGGTGAGTGAATAGGTGTGTATGTGAGTAGTAGCCAAGTCAGAGATAGGAGATGTGGGTGTGTATGTTTGTGATGTGGTCGCCGCCAAGAGGAGGTGATAGAGAGGAGAGGAGGGTGAGGTGGTGGCCTCCCATTATTGCATTGGGTGGCTCCACACCATGGGTGAGGGGGGATAGACCATCGAGCTGCTCTGCCAACATCATTGATGCCACACGTAAGAGCTGCCAACCCATCGTCTACACATGGAAGGGGAGGGGCCCTAAGGTGGTCCATACCATGAGTATAGGGGGACAGAAGATGGCCATGAGGTTAGCTCACAACAACGAGAAGCAGAGAAGGAGGGTGAGGTCACCCTCACGGGGGTAGGTTCCATCGCGTTGAAGTTTTTTTTTGTTTTTTTATTAACCACCACCCCCTATTAAGAGGGTGGTCCCATGTTGAGAGGGAAAAACAATAAAATAAAGGAAATACATAAGCACCTATATATATATATATATATATATATGGACTATATAGGACGTTCACATGGTGGGCAAGGGTTCACAAGATCAGATAGAGGGCACTCAAGTGCAGGTGGCCCTCCTAGGGTAGAAGAACCATGGAAAAACTCACCCTATATATATATATATATACAGAAACATATTTATATATATGGATGAAGTAGAGGAAACTCAAGCATAGGTACAAGGTCAATGGGCCAACCAGTAAAAGGGGAAATAGATATAATCCTAGCCATATATACTTATGGCTTATAGGGGAAAGTAATTGAAGAAAAATACATACCCATCCACTCTGAATAAGGCAAAGAGCTAGATAGTGAATTAAAAACCAATCATCCCGTTCCCACGAGGATTAGAAACAAGAGTAGGGCATCAAGTGCGGTAATATAAAAGAGAAAATGAGGACAAGAACTACTATGTATGAACACATGCTAGGGTTCTTGCTAGAATTAAGTGCCTAAAAGGTGGGTGTGAAAACCTCGGATCAACTCAAGAATGCAAACTTAGACACACACACGTGCACGTATGCATGCACACACATGCACACACAAGTGTTCATTCATGTATACACACATGCACATACATACACAGGTGCATCCACATGCATAAGCACATAGATGAACACCCACACTCTCTTGTGCACATGCACATAGAGATATACATGTGCATACACATTGGTGCATGGACATACAAACACAAACACACACACACACACACACACACGGGGTGACACACAAAATCACATGTATGCGTACATAGAGTTCACTCACATAGTCACACACACATACACATATAGTCACACACATAGCTTGAGCGTGAGGGTAGCATGAGACACCTTCATTAAGGCTTTACTACTTGATGGTACACTCACATAGACATGTGTGCACACACAATCGACACATATAAAGAAACACACACTTGCATGCACGTGCACACTCACAAAGTTGATGTACATACACCTGCACACGTATACACACATACATGTCCACGTGTGTACACACACACACACACATACATGTACATTGTCTGAGCACAAGGGTCTATACTTGCAATAATGTGCGTGAGAGAGAGAGAGAGAGAGAGAGAGAGAGAGAGAGAGAGAGAGAGAGAGAGAGAGAGGGTGCACATGCGAGCACATACGTACGTGTGTGTGTGTGTGTGTATGTGCACATGCGAGCACATACATGTGTGTGTGTGTGAGCGAGAGAGAGAGAGAGAGAGAGAGAGAGAGAGAGAGAGAGAGAGAGAGAGAGAGGTGCATGTGTGTGAGAGAGAGAGAGAGAGAGAGGGAGACAAAGAGAGACAGAGAGAGAGGTGTGAACCTACACACATGAAAAGAGAGAGAGAGAGAGAGAGAGAGAGAGATGTGAGCACACACACATGTACATATACATATTTATAGTACTGCTCATCCTAACAAAACATATACACATTTCACATTATGAGTGTATTCCTTGTGTATTCACACATATAGTTACTCATATTCGAATATAAGCTCACAAGGTGGTACATAGGGCAATTGAAATATTATTTCAAGGTGATTGCTGAGTTTTGTTTCTATATGCGGCGGGTCCATGACCTGGATGCTCTCTCCTACCACACTACAACAAAATGCAGGTGTAGCAGTGAAAATAGCAGTGTTTTCATAACTAGAAGGGCATGTATTTTTGTTGCTAGAAATGCTGCTATTTTTGCTGCAATGGGTTTGCTACTTAGGAGCAAAAATAGCAACAAAATTTTGCTGCTCTCAATAATGATATTTTTTTGCTATTTGTGCTGCTTTGCAGGGCGAAAGCACTACACAATAAAAAAGAGCTGGGGGGCAAACTTGGGAGTCTGCAGCACAAGACTGCGTAGTCTGCCCTAGCTCTTTTTTTAAAATTAAAACAAAGACACAGTTTCAGTTTTATGACACAAACACAAACATAAAAAACATAAAAAACACATAGGTTGTGAAGAATGCGATTGAGCCCAAAATTTATTTTATTTCATGAAGTGTTGGGCCTTTGCCCATATATACACAAACATAAAAAACACATAGATTGTGAAGAACGCGATTGAGCCCAAAATTTATTTTATTTCATGAAGTGTTGGGTCTTTGCCCATATATACATAAAATGTCTACAATGAAGAGGTAGCTGACTAGAGTCTTCATTGGATTCCGAGTGATCATCATCGTCCTCTTCACTTCCTTCCATCTCTTCACGCTCATAATCAGGGTCCTCCTCTTCACTTCCTTCCATCTCTTCACGCTCATAATCAGGGTCCTCCTCTTCCTCTTCCCCTTCATCCTACATACATAATTAGATATAGAAAAGAGAAGGGTTTAGGCTCACTTACCTCATCTACCCGAGTCCCCAAAGCGGACTCATCCAAGTGTACACCTCGCATATGCATCCATGCCCACAATTGCAAACGGGGGTCTCTATACCCATAGTCGTACTCCTCCTTTGTTGGGTCATGCCCGACAACCTCCCTCTACAAAAGATAATTAAGAAAATATACAATTAGTTAAAGAAAATAATATAGTATTAAAAAAATGAAAGAGGAAAAGAAATGATTACTACAATAGGTACTTACAAAATGAGCAATGGAAGGAGGACTTTCCTCCTGAGCCGAAGTGTGAAGCCCCTTGCTTCTATAGTCGGGAAGCACGAGCTACTACTTGTTGTTGGGGAGAGTGCGCAGGTGCTTTCTCACTACGCTTCGTGCATGCCTCCACGCCTCGTTCATGCAAATGCTAGGCTTCTCCAAATTATTATTTGCTTCTCTCTTGATGTTTTCTCTCCTATTAGAGAGCAAAAGCTTGATCCATATGTTCATCCCCTCCTTGGAGAAGCAAAGACCCGCATGTGGAAAAGGGAACTCCGACTTAAGCACATCAATGACATATTGCTTTGAAAGCTCATCTTGTGCTTTCCACTTTTTAAAGGAGTTCACAAACTCGAGGTTTGCAAGTACATGCATGTGGTTCATTAATTACTTCCCTTGTGCATCCATCTCATGAGTGTATCATCAACGTCCACGGTGTATGGTAGGGTGCGTGGGGATTGTATGGTGGAATGGGTCTCCTTTTTGGGCTATCTCATAATGTGTACATGAAGAGCCCCCTTCTTGGGAGACACATTGGGAGACCTAGTGCTCCTTTTGCCAAAGCAAAAGTAGCTTGCTCCCTTCCGCTAACATGCCTACTAGCCCCCCCATACTCCCTACTACGTCGTGGTGGTGTGGTGAAGATGGACATGAGGAAGCGGGGGTGGTTCTAGTCAAGGAAGGTGTTGTGGGATCATCTCACAACCATATCATGATGGGCCTATACTACTCAGCCCTGCATAATTGCGCCTCACGACTATCAAAGGCATGGTCTACCTTGACTAGCTAAGTGGGGTAGATTGCCCCCATGGTGTTGACTGGCCCGATTGTAAGCCCTCCTACATATAGGATTAAAACTAAGACTGATAAAACACATACAAGGTTAACTTTGTGTATGTGAAAAGGTTTGATGGAACTATACATGTGTCTCAGTAAACTGAGACCAAGCTTGCTACCCATATCGTTTGTTTATAATAGATAGCAGATTTTCCACATCTGGGTCTTGTGAGGGGTTGATCGACATTGCCTATTCATACATGCATGAGGCAACCAAAATAATTTATCTAAAAAAATTCATGCTTAAATCTTAGACAAAAAAGGTAACATGTGATATTAGAACATTGTTAAGACCTTCTACAATACTGCTTAGACAAGCAGGGTGGACAGTGCCCCTTTCGAATGATAGCTTCTAGAGGACTTTCCACACACTTCCCACTATTAAAGCCAAAGGAAACTTCTCTTTTACAAGAGAAGTATAGTGAAAATATTGAGGGCTCCCCCCCACTATAACCTCCTACTCGCAGAGATAACCACTCCTAACTTGACATAAACAGTATTCTAGATGGCCTACAACAATGCCCCATAATCTATATGCATAAGCCTAAACTATAAACCCGGTACCCAAGGGTGCAATAATAAGGGTTATGCATAATAGGCTATTACATAAGGGCCACAAGATAATAGGTTATTACATAAGGGATATACATAAGGGCTATTACATATTAGGCTATGCATAGGGGCTTATGCATAGGCTATGGCCCCTATGTATAGCCTATGCATAGTGCTTATGCATAGGCTACGCATAGTAGGCTATTACATAAGTTCTATGCATAAGTGCTATGCATACCCTATGCGCACTATAGGCTATGCATAAGCACTATGCATAGGCTATGGCTCCTATGCATAGTGCTTATGTATAGTGCATATGCATAGTGCTTATACATACCCTATTCATAGGCTATTACATAAGGGCTATGCATACCCTATGCATAGGCTATGTATAGGGCTATGCATACCCTATTCATAAGCACTATGCATAGGCTATGCATAGTGCTTATGCATAGCCCTACGCATACACTATGCATAGTGCTATTTCCATAGCCTTATGCATAGTCTATTGACCTAACCCTAATCCCCGGCACCCAAGGGTGCAAACCCTTGAAGAAAAGAATCATAAACAAAGAATGAAAAAAGAGGGCTTACCTTTTCTAGCCGAATCCGTATGGGCCGCGGCCTATGGCCTAAACCCTTCATGGTTGTTTGCTTGAATAGACCTTATGCAATAATAAAGCAAAAAACTAGTTCATTTTACCATACTATGCAATAGGCCTTATGCATAAGGATTATGTATAAGGCTTATGCAATAGGCTTATGCATAAGCCTATGCATAAGGCTTATGCATAAAGCTATGCATAAACCTATTGCATAAGGGCTATGCATAAGCCCATTACATAAGGCCCCTATGCATAGCTTATGCATAAGGCTTATGCCTAAGCCTTATGCAATAGCCTATTGCATAAGGCTTATGCATAAACCTATGCATGAACCTTTTGCATAAGGCTTATGCATAGATTATTGCATAAGCCTATGCATAAGGCTTATGCATAAGCCTATTGCATAAGGTCTTATGCATATGCCTTATGCATAAGCCTATTGCATAAGGTCTTATGCATATGCCTTATGCATAAGGCTATGCATAAACCTACTGCATAAGGTCTTATGCCATAGCCCATTGCATAAGGCCTAGGGCTATGCATAAGGCTTATGCAATAGCCTATTGCATGCATAAGCCTATTGCATAAGGCTATGCCATAAACCTTTTGCATAAGGGCTTATGCAAGCATAACCCATTGCATAAGGCTCCTATGCATAGCCTATGCATGCATGAGGCTTATGCATAAACCTATTGCATAAGCCTTATGCAATAGCCTATTGCATAAGGCTTATGCATAAGCTTATTGCATAAAGGCTTATGCATAGCAGCCTGTTACATAAGGCCTATGCATAGCCTAGAGCAATAGGCTTATGCATAAGCCTATTGCATAAGGGCTTATGCATAGCCTATTGCATAAGGCCTATGCATAGCCTATTGCCATAGGCTTATGCATAAGGCTTATTGCATAGCCTATTGCGTAAGGCTATGCATAGCCTATTAACCTAACACTAATCCCTGTCACCCAAGGGTGCAAAAACACAAAGAGAAGAAGCATAACCAAAAATGAAAAAAGAGGGCTTCATTACCTCTTTAATGAGATAACATATGAGAGGATTGGCGTAAACCCTTTTTCACTTGAATAAATCTACAAAAAATAAATATAATAAATAAAAAAGTTAGTTCTCATTAACACATTAGCAAGCAAGGAGAACAAGAGGTGAGTACCCTGAGAATGCTACTCCTAATGCATAAGTGAATGAAATAAATTAGTTTATGTTAAGCCTAAACCCTAGCTCTATGCATAAAATGCTTAATAGAAAGCTTTGATGGATAGATCTCCAACCAAGCTCTCTATTAGAGCTCTATGCATTAGGCTAAGGTCAGGGCAAGCGAGAGGAAAGAGAGGGGAAGGGAGAAAGGGGAAGAAAAGAGAGGGGAAGGGGACGAAAAGCTCACATAGGGCTATGAACAAGATTTCCATGAAAGCTTGGAATAAGGGAAAGCATTGAAGCTTTCCATTAAAGCTTGGGAGAAAGCAAGAAAGGGGCACTTATCTTAGAGAGGAAGAGATGATTGATGGAATAGCCTTGAAAGAAGAGGTGTGGTGGAAGGAATAGCCTCTACATTTGCAGGATAGGGGAAGTAGATAGAACTTGACTCCTATCGGCGATGTTTTAGGTGAGAGTCTCAGTTACCAAGTCGCTACTTGTTGTTGGGCAATGAAAAAACGTTGTTGTAGTCACTGTGCAGTAGAAAAGTCCTAGGTAATATTCTGTCAATAGTTCTGGATGGTGTTTTGTGTTATGTATGAACCCTAAATCAGTCTTAGATAGGTTGAAGATTTCTCACATTGATCATCAAGGGCTAAAAGTTGGTTTCGAGGCATGGTTGAGAGAAAACAATTGTTGTGTGTGTGATCGACGCAAGGGCCAATATATATGACAACATCATATATAACAATTGAGCATGTCCGGAGACATATGGTCTTCATGAGGCGGTGGCATGACCAAGTGCAGATGATAACATGGAGGAGAACCATAGGAGAGTGCTAGGTAACATGCCACACCATTCAATGACATCGGGTAGAGTGCAAAAGGTGGCAAGGATTCATATGGAAAGTATGGCTAAGACTCATCTTTCCCAACCAATGAACGAGATGCCTCCACCATTGCCACATGAGGAGTAAGAGAATCTCATCATGGACGACATGGTGAATGATTTCTTTGGACAAGAGGTCATAGATGATAGTGAGCAAGCTCCAATGTCTCACAAGAGGAGGAAACCTTGCATAGAGAGGCAAGCACCCCTTTGTATGAGGAATGTTTGTACTCCACGCTTATTCATTTTCTCTTTGTGGTACATAATTTGTAGGCTCATATACTAGATGGATGTTTTTCCTTGAACGGTTCATGAAAACCTTAAAGGACTTTGTGAGACAAAGAGCAAGGCTAGAAGCAAGCATGGCAGAGGGATGGTTGATGCAAGAGTCTCTTGTGTATATCTCAAAACATCTATCTCGCATAGATCCTTCCATGCCACGATTGTGGAGCAATGAAGAGGATGACTAAATGTGCCGCAGGAGAAATGAAGGCAACGAAGACTAGATGAAGCATTACACCACAAGGTGAATACATTCTACATTCTAAATAGTCCCATCATGGAGAATTGGATAGGGAGATACAAGGATACACATAGATCCTTCCATGCCATGCTTGTGAAGCAATGAGGAGGATGACTGACTAATCACTAATGTGCATCAAGAAAAAGGAAGGCAATGAAGACTGGATGAAGCATTATGCCACAAGGTGAATACATTCTACATTCTAAATAGTCCCATCATGGAGAAGTGGATTTGGAGATACAAGGATCCAATCAATAGGACGAAAGGATGCGACAAGAGCTTTCAAAAGAGCATATAGACGCTTGCCATTTTTGTCCAGCTTGGAACCTCTACCAAATGTGATCAATATAGAATGTCTTCGTATGGCAATTTTGATGGCATCGCAAAATGGAGAGATGATCACAAGAGAATAGCATGAGTATGCAAGAGGATCTGACTCTCAAGTAGGTACATTCTTCATCTCTATCTTATGTATATACCTTGTTTAATGCACTATACTAAATGTCATGCTTTTGTTTAATGTTAGTATAAACTACATAATGCAATATGGTCAGAGGGAAGGCACTTTTGCACGGAGCATGTGGATTCTGAAGAAACACATTTGATTGTGGTGTGATGGTAACTTTTGAGCAAGAAAGTCGAGCTAGTAGATATGATACCAATGTCATAGAGAAAAATGTTGAGTATTGTGGAACTATTTAAGATATTCTTGAGGTTGGATTTAGAGCATTTAGTCTATTCATCTTTGATGTCAAATGGATCAAGGTGATATATAGAGGTGCTTAAGCAACCGTAAAGAAATATCCAAATGGGTTCTTTCAAATTAATTCCACAAAGTTTTGGAATGATGAGAAAGTCAATAGGTTAGTAACCTAACTTATCCCAAATTAAATCTTGATGTAGTATAATAATAAAAGTGTAACCCCTTTGCTTTGTGATATTAGGTCAATGTGTTTCACATCGATCGAATTGATCCAAAGTGGTGATGTGTTATACAAGTTTTCCCTCGTTCTCAAAACATATCTTTTAAGATCAAGATGTGGAGGCCGAATCTCCAGATGAGGTGCAAGTACTACCTCAAATCAGTTCATTGGAAGAAGACGATGAAGAGGGCCGCTCGAGAGCACGAGGAACATCAATCCGAACAAGATGATGAGCCACCTATCAATCATGACAATGCTTCATTGAATCATGATAGTGATATTGATATTGATATGGAACCCCATCTTTTCATTAAGCTTCCATTAGATATAGACATTGATGAAGCAACACATATGGATTTATTACAAGATGTGATAGATTCATGATCTTGACATTGTTTCGCTTCTCAAAAGTTTTCAACTATCTTTTTTTTTTGTTCGAAACATGGCTCCAAGAGTGAGCACTAATGGATGTTTCTTTTAAACTATAAATCATTTTTTGTGTGTATGTGACATGTATTTTTTAAATTTAGCATCTAACAAATCTCTGGAGCTTCATGCAGCAAAAATAGTAGCGAAATCTCGTTGTGCTAATTCCGCTACACAACAGCGAAATCACAGTATAGCAACCAAATTTTGCTGCTTATCAGCATCAAAATTTTGTTACTATAAGCACTGCGGAACAATGAAAATTCATTGCTATAAGCGTTGCCTAGTAGTGAAATTTCACTATTGGGGGGCGATATTTCACTACGGGGCAGCGAGCTGAACCTCCGACATCCTAATAAAATAAACATTGTTATGCCCCCGACGTGTTGTAGTGCCACATGCTCTCTCTTCTCAAGGTTTCTGAAGGTGGCACAGATGCTCGAGCATCAATGTGGTAAACTAATCCCATATCTACCACGTGACAAGTCTGAGAGCTCCTCTCTAGTCACATGCCACATGGTAGCTGTATAATACCAAGCTCGGGCCAGTGCCAGGCCGTAGCGTGTGGATCATGTACTAGTTCTACTATAAACCACTCCCAAAGACTTGCTTGCCAAAAGAAAACATGTTTCTAAATTAGAAAAATCATCTTAACGGGCATGTAACACTCACTGATGTTTTTTCAATCAAGAAAGAAGAGAGCAACCAATTTAGCATTTGCTTTAATGTAGGTAGTGTTTTAAGGAGTCCAAGTCGTTGATTTCATATTACTTGCATTCCAAAAGAAAACACGTAACTTTCTAAAATAAAATTCGGGCATGTAACTCTCATTGCTATGATGTTTGTTTTATCAAGAAAGGAACTGTGAAAAGAGAAGAACCAATTTAGCCTTTAGTTTAGGGTGGACAATATTTTATGGAGTCAAGTCATAGATTTCGTGCATTCTAACTCATGGAACACACACACATTAAGTATGAGTTGCTAGTTTGAAGATATTTCTTTTAGCTACTTTGACCTTTTTTGGTCTCCTACACTATTTATACATATATTTTTCTACTTAAAATCAGTTGATTCCATTTCTTTATGTTTTGGGATGACAATATTACCACAAAAATGACACTTCGTTTATATCATGTTATATTTCAAACTATGGATGTACTATGAATCCTTTTCACACCAAGAAATAATAATTTTGAAGAAAACTTTTCTTTCTATTGCAACCTTGTTCTAGATCATGGTTAGAGATGGGTTTGCTTCATCCTAGAGTCACCTTGACTTTTGAAGAATTGGCCTCAAAGGAATAATGTGAGAGTGCATGAAAGTAGCAACAAGGCTTGACTTTGCCGAGATTTCCATGCATATAGTACAACTTAATTTTTAATTATCTATTTTGGCCGTCCCACATAGGTAGAATTTTGTGATCATCATTAGCAAAACATCAAATCATGAAACTGACATATTTTCAAAGATTTTTAACCAAATGCCTTTGACAACCTAAATCATAAGTTAAAGAGTACATGTAGCGTTAGAAATAACATTGTCCCACCCAACCAATCAAATTAGGAAGAAGTCTTGCAAGGAGAAATTTCAACTTGTTTTTTTCTCAAACAGAGGCATGAAAAATACATTAGAGGACAGCTTTTTTCGAACACTTTTGAAGAATTGGCCTCAAAGGAGTAATGTCTCGTACTATTTCTTCCAATAGTAAATAGAAACCACCATAACTTTTGATGAATAGGCCTCAAAGGAATAATGACTCCTACTATTTTGTCCAGTAAAAAGAAAGAGGATGAAGAAAAAAAATGCTTGTTCAAAATTATTATTTCCTCTTCAACCCATGGTGAGTAGGATTCAAAGTGAGAGTGCCCCTAGATATTAAACATTGACAAGTTGCAAAGTTGCAACGACTCCTCTGCGCCGGTCAGTATCCTCACGCCGGCCATATACGATTTGATTACAGTTGAATAGGGTTGGAGAACACAACACGGATCCTTGAAGTCAAAATTTGCTTTCTAAGGTTCAACGAACCTTAGAAGGGAAGGTGTGCTTTTATAGAGAGAGATGGAAGCATCGCAGAGCGTCTCGAGGGGGTGAGAGAGCTCTGAAGCAATGATGAGCCATCATGTGCCACTCGACGCGGCTGCAGCTTCGACGCCCCGCGGGAGCGTCGGTCGTAGTGAGAGGAGGTTCAAGGGGGTGCGCAAGCGGAGCTGGGGTAAGTGGGTGTCGGAGATTCGCGTACCCAAGAGCCGCGCGCGCATTTGGCTCGGCTCCTACGCTAGCGCGGAAGAGGCCGCCAGGGCCTTCGATGCAGCTACGCTCTACCTGAGAGGCTCCTCCGCCCGCGCCTCCCTCAACTTCCCCGACTCTGATCTTCCCGGCCTCCTAACTTCCGCTCTCTTTCTCAAAATCGCCCACGCCGCCGACCCTCGTATTGCCACGAGCAGTGGCATCGCCCCTCACGACAGCGCAGAGAACGTCTGTATCGACGATCCATATGCTGATCTCGGGATCTCTGAGCTGATAACCTTCGACGAAATCCCAGTTGTAGCAGGTTAAGCCGCTGCTTACTCTATAATTTTTTAGTCTACTACGTAGTTTACCATGTACATGCTATAATTATGCGCTGCCAATAAATAAACGCAAGGAAAGTCAACAAGGATGTACCTTGGACTCACTTGCAAGTCTACGAGGATGTTGCTAAATATGCAAGTCTACTTGAGGATGTAGCGACAAAGTTTATATTATATAGTGACCATGCTTATTATGTATATATATTCATACATATTCTTGAGTAGTAAAATAAAGTATTTAATAGGAATTAGAGAATTAACTAGTATGCCCCGTGTAACAAAATTCATTAGCAAATTAAATAAGGTTTAATAAGGGTACTCAAGATAGAAGACACGACTTTGATATTGACCATTGAGAATATAACTAAACACACGCTCCCTTTTGATACTAGAATAAGTGTATCATTTTAAGATAACGATTTGAATCATCTTTTATCAATCATTATTTATATTGCCATTATAAAATGGTTTATGTGATTACGTCATACAAGAGGGCATGCAAGTGTTTTAACCTAGGATAGAGAGGCCTTCGCATGGGCACCAAATCTATCAAAAATGATTAAAAAATCACACAATTGATAACTCTTTTCAATTTTTTGAAATGTTTGATAAAAGCAAAAAAATACTACAGTTTTGTTTAAAATGTATACAAATAACAAAAGAGTTCACAAAAATTATCATCTGAGGTACTTGTAAAATTTTATTTTAATTTATTATCAACTAAACATTCTCAAAGTC
Organism: Cibotium barometz; assembly: GCF_041138505.1. NCBI lineage: Eukaryota > Viridiplantae > Streptophyta > Polypodiopsida > Cyatheales > Cibotiaceae > Cibotium > Cibotium barometz. The sequence continues at coordinate 25,898,316 of NC_141087.1, forward strand.
ATAATAGCCAACGATAAGCCAATTTTGGTGGTCCAATGTAAGAAAAACTATCCTTTAGTGTAATTTCCACAGCTCAAATTGAGAAAAACGGCTTGTAATTTTGGCTAGTTGTAAATTTAAAGGTTTAAAACTCTAGAATTTTAGTTATAAAACCAGTTAAGCAATGCAGTTTTTCAATAAACACCGATTGAACTTCAAGGTCATCCTTTTTTTCATTGGTTAGAAAAAAATAATTATTTCTGACATTGATCCAAATAAAGCAATTCTTTTCTATGTTACATATGCAAGTTGTAGATGTCATCATAGCCTCCTTTGTTGTCTAGTTTTGACACACTTATTGGAGACTTTTACTTACCATTGTGCTCGTGCCTCACCCACCATACTTTTGTTGTGTGCTCTCTCCATTATCATTCCACCCCTTCTCATCACTACACATTGAGAATTGCTAGAATTTCTCTCTATTAGAGAATCTTCTCTCTCTCTCTCTCTCTCTCTCTCTCTCTCTCTCTCTCTCTCTCTCAAACTGTGCAAGGAATCATGTCATTTTTTATAAATTTCTAATCTTGTTTAGGATAGTAGAATCCAACTTTGGTACAAATTAGCATGTCTTAAAAGGTTGTTGTACAATAAATGTATTTTTCTAGGGCGAGATTTTTTCTCTGACTTCTTTGTATAGCATCACCTAGCACAAGGCTCTCATTTATGACAGTAAGCACTGAGTTTAGGGGGGGTCCCCTTATGGCATCTAATCTAGTAGTTGGGGTTATGGATATCTAGCCAGCTTACAAGACTAGAATCGACTTGGTATGGGCGTCACGGCTTAAACCAAGTCCTAACCACTAGGGTTTTGTAGGACATGAAACATCAAACCCCTAGGCCATTGCCTCGAATGCTGAGCGAGCTCATACTTGGATCCCTAGTCTACACATCGAGGATCTACACCATGCCAAAGATCTCCTCTCCTCTCCTCCTCTGACATGCACGACGAGCCTAGCACGCATACGACACATGTACCCACCCATAACTTCATGATAATGGGAGATGACCTTCAACATGTGTTAGAACCAACCTATGGGATGCATGATAAACCTCATCTCCAACTCTTAGTTCCCTCTAGAGTCTACATGGTGGTGCACGTCTCCTGCTTCCCTCCTCAGGGGGTTCACTATAAGTAAACCCTCTGTATCACGTGCATTCAAGGTCTATTTTAAAAATCCCTTTTGTTGAACCCACATGCAACGCTTACATATTTATGAGTGACTCCCCCTGAGCTTCCCTCCACGCTCCTAAAACGTTTCAATGGAGACCCCACAATCAGAGTCCCAATGTTCAAAAAATCAACGTTTAATATATTTTACTAGTTGAAATTTTAAAATCCCGAATAAAGTTGGAGTTAATGTTAAAGAAAAGTGGCCAATTTTTACTATTTTTAGTTTCAAAGCCGGCAAATCTCATCATTTTGAGCCAAAAAACTAACTAGATTTCAATGTCTTCCTTTTTTCCATTCATTCGATCATTGAATTATCAAACCCCAAAGCCTCGAACATCACTAGTCTTACCTTGTGGAATAATCTAAGAGCGTACAAAGAAGAGTTGGGCTCAATGGTGATGTAAGAAAGAAGTAATTTAAATCTTAGAGACAAGTTGGACACTAATGGTCAAGCAAGCATCTTAACGTCTCCCTTCCTATTGCTTTTGTGAAGGAATAACAAAATGCTTACCAAGCTAAGGCACTCATTGGTCTATGCCATGGTGCTTCTATGCATCCACGCCCAACGAAGGTTCTTAGAGGTTGGATCCGAGAAATAGTTGTGTTGCCAGGGGTATAGAAGGAGTTCAAACATAGTACTTACTTAACAGTTATTTCTTTTTCTCCTATTCAGGGATGAAACAATGAGTATAATGCTTTAGGTGCATGATAGTGGATGATGAGAAATTCTCCTCTATCTGGATAAATAGCATTGCGAGCAATATTTTTTACATTTGAGAAACACGAAGGGGGGGTCACTCATAAATATGTAAGCGTAACACATGGGTTCAACAGAAGGGGTTTTTTAAATCATTTTTTACACATTTTTTACATACAAAAGGGTAGCATTTAAAGAGGGTATTTATAGATTGAATAGAAAAAGGGTGTGTTTTATTCATGAAAAAATTATAGATAAGGGTTTTTTTAATTAGGCCTTGAACGCACGTGATATAGAGAGTTTACATATATAGTGAATCCCCCGAGGAGAAACATAGGGATCATTCTCTTTTTTTACCTTAAAGTTTACGTGTTTTAAACAATTTTTTTAAAAAATAGTGTTTTCCAAGGTGCCCTTCTTTAATTAGAGCCCATATAGCAATATTGTTTTCCCTAAAATCACTATAACTTTATCCTATTGGCAAAAAACACCTCACATTCATAAAATTATATAATGGCAAGTGAACCTTCTGTTGAATTCCAAAAATCATATAAATGGGACAATAAAACACATTCCAAAAAGACTAATTTCTTGCACTCAATACACAAGGACTCTTTACAATTGATATTCATCTGACTCTATCCCATCTGTGTTCATGTCATCTCCATGGTTGGAGGAGAAGGATGATGTCAATTTGCCATCTTCCTCTACACTATCATCTAGCACATTTTCTACATCACGATGTAGTCTAAGAACATCTTCTATTTGAGAGCGAGTCCTTCTCCTATTGTCACACATGCTTAATATCTCAAAGCTTTGTTTTTGGAGTGTTTTCTTGAGTAGTTGTATTTCTTTCAAGCATAAGTATGCCAACCTCTGCTAGGATAAGCACACTTCTATTGGGGACATTTCTTGACCTCTTCCATTTTCCATGTGTCACATTTTCCACAATCTCTAATGAGTACTTACCCTTGAATGGATTTGGATGTGTGGTTCTCATCTACGGTTTAGAACCTTAGTGAATGGAAAATTCCAAGGTGATGAAGACGAGGTTGACATGTTGCTTTATTATTAGTCTCGTGGATTGTAGGGTTGCAGTTGGCATGTCACTTATTATTAGTCTTATGTCACTTAATTCTTAGCGTTGTGAATTTTGCATCCAAAAAGGTAGGAAAAGGTGACCAAAGAGGGTAGACAAGGGTGAATCATTGGTCCTAATTCAAGATGGTTTAGACAAGGAAACTATAGAGATTGGGTCTATAGAATTCAACTAGGATAGCATTCGATACAAAAATACATTAAAGAGATGGCCCTAGAAAGGCCACTGACCCCAAAGTGCATTGGAGATATTAAAGGTTGAGAAGTTCCAACGACTCTCTGAATTCACGATGTAGGTCAACCAAAGTATAAGAGGCGCCAGTCATTGTCCTCACGCCGGCCATATACGATTTGATTTTAAAAAGTTTAATACGGTTGGAGAGCAAAACACGGATCCTTGAAGTCAAAATTTACTTTTTAAGGTTCGTCGAACCTTAGAAAGCAAGGTGTTCTTTTATAGAGAGAGGTGGAAACATTGAAGTCAAAATTTACTTTTTAAGGCTTGACGAACCTTAGAAAGCAACGTGTTCTTTTATAGAGAGAGATGGAAGCATTGCAGACGCAGGAGTGAGAGAGCTTCGAAGCAATGGTGAGCCATGTGCTACTTAACGCGGCTGCAGGTTCGAAGGCCCAAGGGGGGGACGCAAGCGGAGCTGGGGTAAGTGGGTGTCGGAGATTCGCGTTCCCAAGAGCCGCGCGCGCATTTGGCTCGGCTCCTACGCCGCCAGCGCGGAAGAGGCCACCAGGGCCCTCGATGCAGCTACGCTCTACCTGAGCCTAAATGCTCAGGTAGTGAGAGGCTCCTCCGCCTCCCGGACGCTCTTTCCTTCGCTTTCTCAAAATCATACGCGCCAACCCTCGTATTGCCACGTTCATCGGCATCGCCCCTCAGGACAGCGCAGAGAACAACTATCGCTTCTGTATCGACGATCCATTACCTTGGCCGGCCAAAAAAAAAAAAGTGATAACTTACAATCAAATTAGGGAGAAGTCTTTACCTCCGGTAGTTTTTCCTTCGAAAATACCTCTAATTTCAAGGGAAGCAAAAATTTCAACTTGTTTTTTTCTCAAACTGAGGAATGGAATATACATTAGAGGATAGTTTTCTTTCAAACACTTGACGGAAGTGTTTGGGAAACTATAAATGAATCTTTTTCACCATGGGTTGAAGAGGAAATTATAATTTTTAAGAAAAGTATTCTTTATATTGGTTTGTTCCAACTCATGGTTATAGATGGGTTAGCCTCATGCTAGAGCCACCTTAACTTTTGAAGAATCGGCCTCGAACAATGTTTGTTTATTTTTTTTAAGTAAATAACTGAATAGAGGAAATGAATAAGCGTACGAAGGAAAAAAACTACCTATTCAAAATTATTATTTCCTCTTCAACCCATGGTGGTGAGTAGGATTCAAAGTGAGAGTGCCCCTAGATATTAAAGATTGACAAGCTGAAACTACTCTGGGAACTCACGATGTAGGTCAACCAAAGTATAAGAGGGGCCGGCCATTGTCCTCACGCCGGCCATATCCGATTCGATTAAAGTTTGGAGAACACAGCACGGATCCTTGAAGTCAAAATTTGCTCAACGACCTTAGAAAGCAAGGTGCTCTTTTATACACGGAGATGGAGCGTCGTGAGAGAGCTTTGTGAGCCATGTGCTACTCGACGCGGCTGCAGCTTCGACGCCCCACGGGAGCGTCGGTCGTAGTGAGAGGAGGTTCAAGGGGGTGCGCAAGCGGAGCTGGGCTAAGTGGGTGTCGGAGATTCGCGTGCCCAAGAGCCGCGCACGCATTTGGCTCGGATCCTATGGCAGCGCGGAAGAGGCCGCTAGGGCCCTCGATGCAGCTGCGCTCTACCTGAGAGGCTCCTCCGCCCGCGCCTCCCTCAACTTCCCCGCCTCACCTCATTTCTAACTCCCGCTCTCTTTCTCAAAATCGTCCACACCGTTGCACGCGCCAACGCTCGTATTGCCCCACGAGCAGTGGCACCGCCCCTCACGACAGCGCAGAGAACGACTATCGCTTCTGTATGGGCGATCCATTTGCTGAGCTCGGGATCTCTGAGCTGATAACCTTTGATGAAATCCCAGTTGCAGGAGGGTGGAAGAGCTTAGTCTATAACCACTTTACCATGTACATGCTATCAGAGCTTAGTCTATAATCACTATGTAGTTTACCATGTACATGCTATCATTATACGCTAGCAATCCCGCAAGGAAAGTCAACAAGGATGTACCTTGGACACTCGACGTACCTTTACAAATATGTATGCAAGTCTATCAAGATGTTGCTAAATTATGTGATAACATCAAGTCTACTCCACGATGTAGCAACAAAGTTTATATTATAGTAGCACTCAACCCTTGTGTTGCTACGGTATGTAAAAGATATTAAAACGCAAAACGCAAGAATGGAAGCCGGAATACAAAGGATCAATTGAAGGGATTTTTTTCTTTTATTTTTTAAAAATCTAGAATTTCTTTTTTCTCTCCTCTCCTTATACCTTGATTGTCCATGGTTAATATGTAATAGATATTAACCATGCTTATATATATATATATATATATATATATATATGTGTGTGTGTGTGTGTGTGTGTGTGTGTGTGTGTGTGTTCATATTCTTCAGTAGTAGTAAAATAAAGTATTCAATAGGAGTTAGAGAATTAACTGGTATGCCTTGTGTAACAAAATTCATTAGAAAATTAAATAAGGTTTAATAAGGGTATTCGCGTTTGATAGTAGAATACATGTATCATTTTAAGGTAATGATTTGAATTGTCTTTTATTAATTATTATTTATGTTGTGATTATAAAATGGTTTATGTGATTGCATCATAAAAGAGGGCCATGTAAGTGTTTTAACCTAGGATAGAGAGGCCTTTGTATGGGCACCAAATCCATCAAAAATTATATTAAAAAATCACACAATTGATCACTCTTTTCAATTTTTTGAAATGTTTGATAAAATCAAGCAAAAATAATATAGTTTTGATGAAAATGTATATGAGTTAAAAAAAAGAGTTCACACCCAAAAAAAATTATAAGCTGAGGTACTTGTAAAAAACTATGGAGATTTTTAGAATTTATTTCAAGATAAATTTATAACTTTATTTTAATTTATTGTCAACCAAACATTCTAAAAGTCATAATAGCCACATGATAAAAAAAAGATGATAAGCTGAATTATGTTGTCTAGTGTCAAAATTTTTTTTTCCTTTAGTGTAACTTTCACGGTTCAAATTGAGAAAAACCGGTTGTAATGTTGGCTAGTCGTAAATTTAAAGAATGAAAATTTTGAAATTTTAGTTATAAAACTAGTTAACCTATGCAATTTTTCAATAAAAACCGGTTGAACTTCAAGGTCATCCTTTTTTTCACTAGTTAGAAAAAATGTTTATTTCTAACACTGATCCAAATAAAGCAACTCCTTTTTATATTACATGCAAGTTGTAGATGTCATCACAACCTCCTTTGTTGTCTACTTTTGACACACTTATTGGAGACTTTTACTTACCATTGCTTGTGCCTCACCCACCATACTTTTGTTATGTGCCCTCTCGATCATCACTACACATTGAGAATTGCTAGAATTTCTCTCCATAATTAGAGAATATTCTCTCTCTCTCTCTCTCTCTCTCTCTCTCTCTCTCTCTCTCTTTGAAATTGTGCAAGGAATCATGTCAATGTTTGTAAATTCTAAATTTTGTTTAGGATAGTAGAATCCAAGTTTGGTACAAATTAGCACGTCTTAAAAGATTGTTGTACAACAACTGATTTTTTCTAGGGTGAGAGTTTTTCTCTGCCTTCTCTTTATAGCATCACCTAGCTTAAGACTCTCATTTGTCATAGTAAGCACCCAAAAAAAAAGAGGGGGGGTTTTCCTTATGGCAACGAATCTAGTAGTTGGGGTTATGGAGACTCACAGCTAGCTTATAGGGCCACAATTGACTTGGTAGCATGGGCGTCAAGACTTGAACCAAGTCCTAACCACTAGGGTTTTGTAGGAAGTGAAACATCAAATCCCCAAGCCATTTCCTCGAATGTTGAGCTAGCTTGTACATCAAGCCCTCGTCTACATGCCAAGGATCTACACCATCCCAGAGATCTCCTCTCCTTTGACATTCACAAAACGAGCCTAGAACATGTTAATATATTGAGCTCAACTAGTGCTACAACGGACATTGATGACGCACCTCGGTGATAGCTTTTGCACCTATGTCACTGGCACGGTTGGTGCGATTATGGTTGATATATGCCGCCAGTGGATGATAGGCTATGTGTGATAGCCACTTTGGAGTACTAGAGTTATGGCATAGTTATAGCACCAACTCATATAGTTAGGTTCACACTATAGACCGACTACTTTGTATGTTGTTGTAGGAGAGTACTTTCCCTTTATGTATGTACTCTTATCTTTTAGTTATATGGTTGTAGAGAAGAAGATAGAAGAAAATTCAGCCATCCATCTCTCTTGTGTCTTGCACTCTTTTGTAAGTGTGTGTGTTTGCTAGCAAACGAACTCAAGCTCTCTCTCTCTCCCCCACATTCGCTTTAGCACATGCACAACACATGTACCCACCCACAACTTCATGAGAATGGGAGACGACCATCATAGGATGCATGATAAACCTCCTCTCCAACTCTTAGTTCCCTTTAGAGTCTACATGGTGGTGCACATCTCCTGCTTTTCTCCATGCCCCTAAAAAGTTTCGATAGAGACCCCACAACCGGAGTCCTAATGTTCATGAACAATCGACATTTAGTGTATTTTACTAGCTGAAATTTTGAAATCCTGAATGAAATTGGAGTTAATCTTGAATAAAACCGGTCATCTTTTACCATTTTCACTTTTAAAAATGGACAAATCTCATCATTTAGAGCTACAAAACTAGCTAGATCCTTTTTTTCCATTGGTTGGGAAAAAAATTTCACGAGCACTAATTATCAAACCCCAAAGCCTTAAATGTCACTAGTCCTACCTTATGGAATAATCTAAGAGTGTACAAAGAGGAGTTGGGCTCAATGGCGATGTAAGCAAGAAGTAGTTCAAATCATAGAGACAAATTGGATACCAACAGATGTGGCAAGCATCTTAATGTCTCCCTTCCTATTTCTCTTGTGAAGGACTAACAAAATTCTTACCAAGCCTCACTAGTCCATGCTATGGTGCTACTACTTATCTACGTCAATGAAGGTTCATAGAAATTGGATCTGATAAATAATTAGGTTCCCAAGGGTATAGAAGTTGTTCACACTTAATAATTGGGTTCCCATGGGCATAGAAGTAGTTCAAATATAGTACGTACTTAATAGTTATTTCTCTTTCTCTTATTCAGGGAGGAAAGAATGAGTACAATGCTTTAGGTGCAGGATAGTGAATGATCAAAAATTCTCCTCTGTATGGATAACCAACATTGTGAGAAATATTTTTTACATTTGAGAAACGCAAGGAACATTCCCCTTTTTTAACATAAAAATTTACATGTTTTAAACTAATTTTTTGAAAATTAGTATTTTTCGAGGTGCCTTCTTTAATTGGAGCCCATATAGCAATATTGTTTTCCGTGAAATCACTTCAACTTTATACTATTGGATAAAAACACCTCATATTCATAAAATTATATAATGGCAAGTGAACCTTCTCTAGAATTCAAGAAATCATAGCATGAAAGAGGTAATAAAACACATTCAAAAAAGACTAAATTCTTGGACTCAATACACAAGGACTCTTTACTATTGATCTTCATCTGACTCGATCCCATCTATATTTATGTTATCTCCATGGTTGGAGGAGGAAGATGATATTAACTTGTCATCTTCCTTTACACTATCAAAACCAACACATTTTTTGCATCTTGATGTAGTCCAAGCACATCTTCTATTTGAGAGAGAGTCCTCCTGTTTATCACGCATGCTTAATATCTCAAAGATTTGTTGGGAGTGTTTTCTTGAGTATATGTATCTTTTTCAAGCATACGTACGTTGATCTCCTCTATATTTATGTTATCTCCATGGTTGGAGGAGGAAGATGATATTAATTTGTCATCTTCCTTTACACTATCAAAACCAACACATTTTTTGCACTTGATGTAGTCCAAGCACATCTTCTATTTGAGAGAGAGTCCTCCTGTTTATCACGCATGCTTAATATCTCAAAGATGTGTTGGGAGTGTTTTCTTGAGCATATGTATCTTTTTCAAGCATACGTATGTTGATCTCTACTGGGATAAACACTATTTTATTGGGGACATTTCTTGACCTCTTCCACTTTCCATGTGCCATCACATTTGCCACCATCTCCAATGAGTACTTACCCTTGAATGGATTTGGATGTGTGGTTCTCACCGTTGTTGGAATATCTACAATTTACAACCTTAGTGAATGGAAATTTCCAAAGTGATGAAGACGAGGTTGACATGTCTCTTTATTATTAGTCTCGTGGATTGCATTAGGAATTTTTTGGACTCAAAAAGGGCCTCTTAAGGATTCCTAATGTTAAGGGATTAGAGCTTAAAAAGCTGGGCTTAAGGGAGACAAAGGCTATGATGACCCCTATTTTTTGCCTTGCCACATCAGCCATACCCCCCCTAGTTTCACTTTTTAAAGGGAATATTTTCATACTCTCTCTTACTTTTTGACTTTTTTCATATTTTCTTACTTTTTGAATTTTTTATCTTCACTCTACAAATTGAGTCTTTCTTGTCAGTTTGAAATCTCCTTTCTCATTAACTCCCACCATATCTCCCTTCCACATCAGCAAAACATTCTCGTATTTAGGTGGGCCCCAAAAAGTGATTTTTTTATTTTTTTACATTTTGAGGTGGAAAAAACACCACTCAACCAATATGTATGATGAAAATATTTTTTTTCCTCCAAAAAGCTTGTAATTCAAGGGTCACGTCAGAAGCCTGTCAGGAGCCAGTACATCCATAGCTAACTGTCAGGTCCCCACAACCCCATAAACATAACTAACTGTCAGGAACCACTACATCCATGAGATCCCGAATTGTGGGGACCCCTAAAATTATTATTTTTTAAATTTTCTCATAAATATAATTTATTTATGAAAAACTCCATGTTAGTATATTTGTATATCAAAAATATCATTTTCTACTTAGAAAAATGGTTTTGTGTTAAACCTGCAAAGTTTTAACAGTCTCTCTCACTCACTCCCTCTCTCTCTCTCTCTCTCTCTCTCTCTCTCTCTCTCTCTCTCTCACCCTATGAGGATCTCTCTGATTTAGCTTCTTCCTCTGCTTATTAGCTATGGAGCTTTTGCAAACTGTGTGTAGCCCCTTGTGATGAAGGTAGAAAATGGAAGGTTAATTTACACATTCGTATTCCTTGTGCAAGAGGCACGCAAGGCTACAAAAAGTCATGCTCGGCTTGAATGGGTAGAAGACCAATGCTCCCCATAGGCATGGTGCTTGGCGTGCACGAATGAGGAGACACGAGAGGCATTGAGTTGTGCACGCACCAGCATAAATCTAGATGTAATAAGGCTAAGAAAATAAGTTTAGTTAGGTTTTTTTTTTCCTTTAAAAAAACTATTAATAGTTCCTTCTCTCACTTCATTTTCATTTCACTTTTTTAGAGAGCTTGAGCTCAAGATCTACGTAGACACCCACATAAGGACACCAGCACATCACCATGTTAGCATAGTCGTACATGGATATGGCACGCACCAAGAACACCGCACGTGTTACCATGCCTTCACAAAACACAGTGCAAGGCACCCAACGACCACTAGCGACACCACGGAAGAGAGTGACCCCTTGGATTCTAGGACATGCCCAATGGGATCACCAAAGTCCAACCCTCCTCCCACAGCAACACCAGTGCACACACATGCAGGCCCTTCTAGTGGGAGCAAGCGTGTGAAGAAAACTCCACAATGCATCCACCCCAGAGATCAAGAGAGAGAGGCCGATGATGAGCAGTTCGACTGGGTTGGTGAAAGCATTCCTACATTGCACAGCACCATAGGTGGCAAGACCCTACTACCAGGATAGGGTCCCCTACCTACCCGGGAGGAACTTGATACACAGGTACCACAGCAAGTTGCAACAGGAGAGGAGGAGGATTCAAACTATGAGAGAGACCAAGAGGAGGTTCCTGCAAGTGCGCGCAAGCGTAGAAAGGTCAAGCTCTTCAAGCCAAGGAAGTCCCAACCTCGCCAATGCCGCACTAACACAACACAGAGATCTCCAAGTAGAAGGATGCGCCAAGGGCATAGGGCTCTACAAGAAATCAAGTTTTATCAGAGGAACATTGAGTTGCTGATAAGAGGAGCCCCTTTTGCTCTCGCACAGTGAAGGCGATTCTCCAACGATATAGAACAGAGTTCCGTGTGTGCAGGGCATTGCCCTTGAAGCATTGCAAGAATCCTCCGAGGCTTACCTTGTTGGGCTTTTTGAAAGACACCCTCCTTGTTGCAATACATGCAAAGAGGATTACCATATCTGCCAAGGACATGTAACTAGCTCGGTGCATTCAAGGCGAGCGAGACACGATCTAGAGATCTTAGATGTTAACCTTTTTTTTGAAGCAACTCTTTTGTTTCAAACCCCCCTTTGTAACAAGCCTATCTGGCTTTCATTTGTAACCTTCTGATAATTAAAATTTTAAGTTTCTCTTATAATGTCTCGGTGTCATCATGTTTGTTTAACATGGAGTGTGTATCATGTGCCAGTTTGTCACCCAAGGCATCAGAAATGCTCCTGGAGGACTGAGGAAGCTGTGCTAGAACTGTGCAAATTTGGCCTCTCCAACGGCAATGTAAACTCAAAATTTGCACTGTTCTAGCACTTCTCCCCTAGCCACTCAGGATCATTTCAGCACACTAATTGTGAGAAACAGTAGTTTATAAGATAAAAACACCTTTAGTCATGTGTAAAAATATAGTGTTTATCATCCAATGCATCAGAATTGCTCCTGGAGAACTGGGGAAGTTATGCCAGAACAGTGCGAATTTAGGCTCTGCAGACTCAAAATTCGCACCATTGTTCTGGCACTACTCCCCCAGCCACTCAGGATCATTTCTGATGCATTTATAATGAAGTTGAGTACACTAATTGTGAGAAAAAATAGTTTATAAGATAAAAATACCTTTAATCATGTGTAAAATTACATTGTTTGTCATCCAATGCATCAGAATTGCTCCTGGTTGGTGGACTAGGGAAGCTATGGCAGAACAGTGTGAATTTAGGCTCTGCAGCGGCGGTGCAGGCTCAAAATTCACACTATTCTGGCACTGCTACCCCAGCCACTCAGGATCATTTCTGATGCATTTATAATGAAGTTAAGTACATTAATTATAAAAACAGTAATTTATAAAATAAAAATATCTTTAATCATGTATAAAAATACATTATTTGTCATCCAATGCATCAGAATTGCTCTTGGAGGACTAGGGAAGCTATGCCAGAATAGTGCGAATTTGGGCTCTACAGCTATGGTGTAGGCTCAAAATTCGCACTGTTCAGCACTACTTCCCCAACCACTCAAAATCATTTTTGATGCATTTATAATCAAGTTGAGTACATTGATTTATGAGAAACAGTAATTTACAAGATAAAAATACCATTAATCATGTGTAAAAATACATTATTTGTCATCCAATGTATCAGAATTGCTCATGAAGGGCTAGGAAAGCTGTGCCAAAATAGTGCGAATTTGGGCTCTACAGTAACGATGCAGGCTCAAAATTTGCACTGTTCTGGCAGCACTGCTCCCCCAGGCTCCCAGGGTCGTTTTTGATATGCATTCACAAAAACATTGATGGTACAAACTAGAAAAAACAATGATATACTTGATGAAAATAAGTTTACAAAAATTGTATTGTATTCATAATAAGAAAAGATACATCATCTTTACAAAAGCTTTCTTACAATATTGAGCTTCCTTCTCTTGTTATTGGGAGGCCAGAGTGTGCTCAGAGTGATTGGGCTATTTCTTGAGGATCCTCTATGCCTATGCTTTTGGCTATACTTATACGAGCAAGAAGCTTACCCCTAAATCCAGAACCAAAAACATCAACGGCAAGGGATTTTTAAATCAAAACTATACATTTGGTGCTCTGTGCCGACATGTGATCTATAAAAACATGTTGTGCTCCTTTTCTCACTGTGACCGTAAAGTTGAATTCTAGGCGTAGAAGAAACCATCGTGTGATTCTTCCTGTGGTGCATGTCTTATTCACTAGATATAATAAGGCCTAATGATCAACAAAGAATACTAATTTGTTGCCAACAAGTAATGTCTGTATTTCTTAACAGCATAAACCATGGCCAACCCTTCTACTCACTTGTGGTGTAGTTTATCTCTGCATCATTCAATTGATAGCTCACAAAGCAAACTAGGTAATCCAATTTGAATTCACTAAGTTGCATTGATATGCATCGTATAGCGAAATTCTATGCATCGATATGTACATGGAATACACTAGTTGGGTGGTCTCAAAATTTGTGCACCAGCCAGTGCCTTCTTCAACTTATCATATGCATTCTAGCACTCTTCAGTTCATTCAAAGACGATGAGTGGTCTATATAATGGCTTGGAAATTTTAGCATAGAATATGCTAAGACGTCGATACCCAATGTGTCCCATAAACCGTTGCACACCCTTGTAGTGTGTTGGTGGGGATAATTCCAAGATGAACTTCACTTTGCCCTAATCGTGGAAATACCATTCTTAGATACAATGTACCCTAAGATGACACCGTGTTTGACCCAAAATTGACACTTTAAAGGGTTTAAGGATATGCAATATAGTCGACATCTCTCAAACACCTTCCTTAAAAAAGCTAGATGTTCAATCCATTGTGAGTGTGTACATAGATGATCAATGAATATCTCCATCCACTTTTGCAAGTAGTCCTTGAAGACAGTGCACATCAATCGTTGGAAAGTTGCTAGTGCATTAGTGAGGCCAAAAGGCATAACCTTAAAAGCATAGGTCTCCCACATCGTGTTGAAGGCCATCTTGTGTTGTTATTATGGTGTGCTATGGACACCTGATTGTAGCCTAAAAACCCATCTAAGAAGCTATAGGCATCTTCACCAAAGTTACCCGTTCTAATACATGCTCCGTATATGGTAATGGGTAGTGGCCTTTCTTGGTAGTGGCATTGACCTTTTTGAGCTCGATACAGACTCTTAGCTCTCCATTCTTCTTTGGCACTATTATGATTGGTGAAAGCCAATCTGTGTGCTCAATATCATAGATGAAATCTGTGTGCTCAATATCATAGATGAAATCTGTAGCTATGAGTTTATCAATTTCCTCCTTTACAACAACTGCATGTTTAGGATTCATCTGATATGGTTCTTGCGTGGATGGTCTCAATCCTTCCATGATTGGTATAGTGTGTTGAACCACCTCAGGTGTACAATCTTCATTTTTTTGTATTATCAAGCAAAACAATCCTTGAATTCTTTTAAGAGAGCAATGAGCTCTTCTTCTTTAGCTGTAGTTAAGTTGTTAGCAATGTAAACAGGTTTGGGATCCTCCCCTAGCTCTACAATTTCTACCTCCTTAACTTCAGCTAGTCTGTTGTTATAAGATATGGATTGGCCATTTTCCTTCACTCTTTTGGCCGTCAATTGGACCACTTTTCGTTCGTCAATGGTGTAGGTTTTGAAATGGTGCAGTACCAAGATCAGGTCTGGCTTATCATCCTCATCATATTCTATCTGAGCCATAACCATCTTTTCCTATCGCTTGGCTTCAGCCAGAGCCTTATTTCATTTTTTTTCATCCAACTGTGGTAAGTTTAGGCGGATTAAGCTCTTGAAGAGTAATTTTCTTGTCTTGTTTCCGTTCCACTGTGATCTTACTCAACTCCTCACCCCAGTTCTCAGAGAACTCTTCGTGTACCTTAGTGACTTCAAGATATCTTAGCCACTGGGCATCTGTGGGTTTTCTTCATTAATAAGGTGTTCCATCAAGTGATATACCTCTTTTGTTTCCAGCACTTCCTAAGGCATTGGGTGCTGTTTTGCGACCTTGCAGTCCATACCCTTCTGTGGAGGCTTCATCCTTTGTTTCATTTTCTCTAGGTTGCACATCTACCATGAAGACTGAGGTGGTGGGAATGATTCCCAATTCAATGTACTTGCTTGCCCGCCGCCGCAACCTTGACTAAAGTGCTCACACATACATCTACCATGTGGCCTACATCATCGGTGGCTCAGAGGTGGTTTTACTTTGTTGGGGCAGGTTACATTGGGTTGTGGGGTCTCTCTCTCTCTCTCTCTCTCTCTCTCTCTCTCTCTCTTAGAGATTTTCACATGGCTCCTCACTCTTTGGAGCCTCACATCTTCTCTTGTCTTCAGTCTTCTGTTGGAATTAGGGTTGCAGGAATGCACACACAACTTCAAGAAGATGAGGAAGCTTGAGCACAACACAGTAGTGTATTATGAGTGCCAAAAATGAAAGATTACAAGCCCTAGAAGATAATGGGCGTATATACAATGCACGGGGGAAAAAACCTCCTAGTGAGGGAAAAAGTGCCCCGGCGGTCCTAAGTGTGTTCACACACATCACTACTATAATATGGTAACAAATCCCCCCTGGAGTGATGCGGTGAACAAGAGCTAGCACTCATGTATAGGGAAGTGTCTAGCTATGTGGACGAATCCACAAAAGGGAGTAAGCCCAAAGCTTTGCGAAAAGCTTCGAACTTCTCACGAGGCAGAGCCTTTGTGAAAAGGTCTGCAAGGTTATCCTGTGTTGGCACATAAGCCAAACTAATCTCTCCTGCAGAGAGTCTCTCCCTGACATAATGGTAGTGCACCTCAATGTGCTTCGTACGAGCATGGAACACTGGGTTCCGCGCAACTGCCAATGCGCTCTGACTGTCAGTGAAGATGGTGGTGGCAGATGGCTGCCCAACACCCAAATCAGCCATAAGGCGTCTGAGCCACACACACTCAACCGTAGCTGTGAAAGCTGCCCTGTACTCAGCTTCACAACTAGAAGTGGCCACAGTAGGCTGCTTCTTTCAACCATGATATGCATGAGCTTCCAAGCATGAAGCAAAAACCACTCGTGGACACGCGTGTGTCATAACAACCAGCCCAGTCAGAATCTGAAAAAGCATGTAAATCTGGCGGCAATGATCCCCCCTTGGGATAAAACAACCCAAGATGCCGAGTACCACTCAAATAGCGAAAGATACGCTTCACTGCCTGCCAATGCTTAATGCCTGGGCTATGCATAAATCTGCTCACCTGTGAGACTGCAAACTGAATGTCTGGCCTCGTAATGCATACATAAATGAGGCAACCAACAGCTGTCTGATAGAGTGTGACATCAAAGTGATCTCCAGCATCATGAAGACTCAACTTCAAACCTGTCTCCATTGGAGTAGCAATAGGCTTGCAGTCTTCAAGGCCAAATCTCCGCAACAATGTTTCAATATACTTTGTCTGACACAAAGCAATACCTCCATCACACTGCTTAAATTGTATCCCCAAATAATGATGCAAATGCCCCAAATCTGACATCTCAAAAGAGGCATTCAAATCAGCCTTAAAATCAGCAATATGACTCTCATTTGGTCCTGTGAGCAGCATGTCATCGACATAGAGAGCAATGATTAGATGTACACCATCCACACGTTTAACATACAAAGTGCTTTCTGTTGGACTATTCTGAAACCCATGTGCAGTCAAATATGCATGTATTTTTTCATACCAAGCTCGTGGAGCTTGCTTTAAACCATATAAAGCCTTTTTTAACCTGCATACTTTGTTTTCCTGCCCTCTTTGAACAAACCCACGAGGCTGCGATACATACACCTCCTCATGCAAATCTCCATTTAAGAACGCAGTCTTTATGTCCAGCTGATGTACATTCCAACCATTATGAGCTGCTAATGCACAGATGCTACGAACAGTGGTCATACGACATGTGGGAGCAAAAGTCTCATCAAAATCAATGCCCTTCTCTTGAGCATAACCTTTTGCAACAAGCCTAGCCTTATGGCGATCCACTGTGCCATCAGGCTTACGCTTCAATTTGTATACCCACTTAGTGCCAATGGCCTTCTTGCCAGGGGGCAAGTTACATAAAGACCATGTACCATTCTTCATAATAGCATCGTATTCTGCTTGCATAGCAGCCATCCAATTTTCTGAACTTTGTGCCTCATCAAATGAAACAGGCTCACTTTCATCGCACATACTAGAAACAGCCAATGCATAACAATCTGACGCATAAGAGGCACCATGAGAGCCAGAACGAGTGCGACTAGACAAAGGAGCATCCAACTTGCTGTCACGCAAAGTCTGCACCAGCCATCTAGGCATATTCCTAGAGCCCTCAATCTCTTGTCTCTCATCCTCAAGTGCATCATGCACATCTGCATCAGATATAGGCTGATCTGTGCCATCATTTAAAACCTGCATAGGCTGAAAAACTGCCTCATGAGGTATTGCACTTGACTGTGCACCACTGAAAAGAGGCAACAATGTATCATAGACATCACGTGAGCTGATATCTGTCTCCTTAGTACATGAAACCAAGGGCTGAACTGCATCTTCCACAAATACAACATCACGGCTAACCAAAATGCGCTTTGTCTGTGGATGATACAAACGATAGCCTTTGCTCTCAGCACTATATCCAACAAAAATACATTTGACAGCTTTGTCATCCAATTTTCTGCGATGTTGCACAGGCACTAATGCATATGCCAGGCAACCAAAAACACGTAAATGGCCAACAGATGGCTTGCGGCTATGCCAAGCCTCATATGGAGTGACAACCTGTAATGCTTTGGTGGGACACCTGTTTAGTACATAAGTGGCACACATGACAGCCTCAAGCCAAAAACCATGTGGTAGACTTTGACTCTTAACCATACATCTTGCCATTTCCATGAGAGACCTGTTTTTTCTCTCAGCCACACCATTTTGCTGTGGTGTATACGGCACTGTACATTGGTGTTTTATCCCACGCTCAGCCAGAAATGCATTAAATTCTGAAGACATATACTCCCCCCCTCGATCTGAACGGAGGGTGCCCATCTTACTTTCTGACACATTTTCAGCCATAACCAAAAACTGTTTGAAGCACAAAAACACTTCGGACTTTGCCTTCAAAGGATATACCCATGCATGCCTGGTAAAATCATCAATGAAAGTCACGAAGTAAAGGTAGTTTCCAAATGATGGAGTTTGCATGGGACCACAAACATCACTGTGAACAAGCTGCAATCTGCGTTCAGCTCTCACTGATCCATCTTTGGGAAAGGAAGCACGCTGCATTTTACCCAATATGCAGCCCTCACAAACATGCTTGACAGGTGCCTCAAGCTTAGGCAAAGAAGACACCATTTCAGATTTCTGCAGGCGCAGCAAACTTGCAAAATTCAGATGACCAAAACGTGCATGCCACAGTTTTGCATTTGAAATAGCCTGCGTATCCATAATAGCACATGCTGAATCCTCTACACATTTGCCATCCATATTGAGCTTATACAGCCCTCGACATAGTGAACTAGATGCTACAATGATGTCACCACAAGAGAGATCATGAACAGTACATCTGTCATCCACAAATTTTACAACCAAACCTGTTTTGGCAAATGCGGAGACTGACAGCAGATTCTTTTTGATCCCTGGCACATACAATGCATCAAAAAGTGTAAAGGTGTTGCAATTTGCAACATTCAGCACAATCTGTCCAACTCCTTTAACGGGATAAGAGGAGTTATTGGCACAAGTGACAGTATTCCCTGTGGGAGCAGACTCAAGGAAAGTGAATAAACTGCGCTGCGAGGTGATATGCTTAGTGGCACCACTGTCAAAGTACCATACATCTGAATCTACTGCAGACATACATGTGTCATGCAAAGATGGGTCATAACTGCACTGCGCATTGAATGCCCATTCTGTATCTTGAACAACATTAGCAGATTCATTGTTAGAAGGAGAGGCATCTGCAACAGCCATACCAGCCTCTTTCTTCTTAGCCTCTTTCGCAACCAGCTTAGGACACGCTTTGATGACATGATCATTTCCCTTACAGTACTTGCAAAATGTCTTCTGTTTGTCACCCTTCTTCTCATCTTTGTCTTCCTTCTTTGGTTGCGCAGCATTTGCAGATTTCTGCTTACTAGAAGAAAAGCCAGCTTTACCTTTCCCGCTTCTCTGACTAGCAACGAAAGCTTGATCTGCGACACGCATAATATTCCTGTTTTGCCTTGACTGGTCTTCTTGCAGCAAAACAGAAACTAACTCCTCAAATGATAAGGCATTGGGATTGCCTTTCATCATCAAGCGAAGAGTGGAAGCAAAACCCTGATAAGAATCTGGTAGACCATTCAAAACAGTCTGCACAAGTGAACTGTCTGACAGGATTTCATCTGCAGAAATGAGCTGCTCTTTGAAATCCTTGATCTTTGTCAAAAAGCTATCCATAGAATCACCTTCGTTCATATGCTCACTCTCCAACTGTTTTCGGAGGTAAGCAACACGAGCCTCATTTCTTGCCTGATACAATGTGGCAAGTACATCCCAAGCATCCTTAGAAGTCCTGCAGGAGCGAATATGTGGGATAATGGTACGTTTGACAGAGCGCAATCAAGGCATGAGCCTGCGCATCTCTACCATCCCAACGAATCTGCTCTGCTGAAAGTGGTGGTCCTCGAACAGCTGCTACAGCACTTGTGCCTGCACCATCATCTACAGTACCTGTTTTTGATGTGTTTGTAGCATTCCCAGCCACAATAGGACGTGCATCAATACCCTGCACAATGTTCCATAACCCCTTTGCTACCAATACATGTCGCATCATATATGCCCACAATGGATAGTTGGTGCCATCCAACTTATCCTCAGCAGCCAACATGCGGAATACATCATTGTTGTCAGCCATGGCCAATGACTGTACTACTAGATGTAAATGCTGTCTGTAAGAGGTAAACCTGTATAAAATCGACCTGTGCTATGTAGCACAGCCCAAAACAGACGAATGGGCACCTGTCCTGCAGATTTTAATCTTGACAGAAAATCTGCACAGTAGGACGATTTTGCCTGCGCAGTACTTGGAATGCAAAAACGGAGGGCGAAATGACTTCAGATCAAAATTCTGAAACGACCAAGCCCTAGGGGCTCTCCCACGGCATATACTAACCTGCAGACGCTCGTGAAACCTCGTCGCAATCGGAGGAGATGAAGCGGCAGGTGCCGGTGATGCTGCCCGGGAGGAGGAAGCCTGCTCTGATACCAATTGTTGGAATTAGGGTTGCAGGAATGCACACACAACTTCAAGAAGATGAGGAAGCTTGAGCACAACACAGTAGTGTATTATGAGTGCCAAAAATGAAAGATTACAAGCCCTAGAAGATAATGGGCGTATATACAATGCACGGGGGAAAAAACCTCCTAGTGAGGGAAAAAGTGCCCCGGCGGTCCTAAGTGTGTTCACACACATCACTACTATAATATGGTAACATCTTCTTCTCGTGGGCAACTTCTCTTCTCGTGTCCATGTCTTCCTTCAGTCTTCTTGTGGGTGGCAGCTTCTCTTCTCGTGTCCATGTCTTCCTTCAATTATTCCTTTAGATCTTCTTGTCGGTGTGGATCCTCTTCTTGGAAAGAGATGTTCTTCTTCTTTCATGCCTGGGGCCATGAGCTTGTCCGTCAGGTCTTCTTGCTCCATGTGAGCAGCATGTTTAAATGTTTTGCTGACACAGTTCCTTTAGGTTTTTGATGTTTATCTTGTGTCATTATGCAATGCAAACCCAAATTTATGTGGGAGGTCTTACCTCTTGCCTTATTCTAGACAAGGGCAGTGTCTGATCCCATTTTTTCACTGATGTAATGTGCCCAATACATAATGTGTATAGCATTCATTCTTATGCACATTCCCAAATGCAACTCTGACTGTGAATAATCTTGAATTTGAGTGAGATTTATAGGCATTAACCAAGGGTTAAATGCAAAATGATGATTACCATAATTTTATCAGCATAATTTTACCAAAAATTACATTAAATCAAGGGTAACCAATTTGTACGGAATGGTTGGAGTATCAACCCAACTCCGAATTGCAGTCTAAAGTTATAAGGATCTATATCAGATACCTAATGGTTAATTTGAACCCTCAATTGCACCAAAATATAGTGATTAGCATTGATTAATCATTGATTAGCAAATTAATGCTTTGTTTTGTGTGCAAAAAACAAAGTATACGGGGAGTCCAGATCTGAGGCCTTAGACTTCAAATGAGCTCAAATGCTTTCAAGGCCATCAATAGCAATTAATCTAGTAGAGGATTAAGCCAAGAAACATAAGATTTGACCAAACATTGAATGCTTAATCTCTGTTTTACCAAAGTCACTTGTTGCAGATTTGATGAAGAGCTTGGATCTCATTGTAGACTTGATCAAATTAAATTCTGACTTGACCAGCTTGTAGAGCATGCTTGAAAACACTTGGGGCTAAGAGGAATTAGACCCATTTGAATTGATGAAGAAGAGATCTCTGTTTTTCTCCTAGAAACACACGCCTGAGAAAATCGCAATTTCTGTAGCATCCACCAGCGGTTTGGACTTCTTTCTTGATGGGCTAGATCGTGGAGATGCTAGCTATGTTGGGCTAGAAAGGTTTGGCCTAATGTTAAGTGTGCAAGGAGCTAGAGTTCCTCCACTAGTTGGGGGTACAGAGGTGAGTTGAAAAATAACTAAAAATTTAATTAATTTTTAATTATCTACTAATCTTAATTAACTAGATAATGGGCTCATAAACTTGATGGATTCTAGGCATGGCTCTGATACCATGTTGAAATTACCGCAATGTGATGAGCTATGGTGGATCAAATACTAGAATCAACATCATTGACAAAGTGATTAGATGATAATTAAGATATGATTAGTGAGTAATTAACAAATAGCTTAATGTAGGCATGGATAATCAAAAACCAAAAAATTCTCATTAGGTCATTGCCTCAATTTATAGTGTTTACATCAAAGCATCTAATCGCACTGATTTCTCCTTGATTCACTCCACATCTTTTTCTTGATTCTCTCCACCTCTTTACTTTTCCCAGAATATCTCCCAGAATATCTCCACACTTCCTAAATCTTCTCATGCTACCCTTTATTCTCTCCCAGTAGATTCTTCTCACCTTTTCATAAGTTCTCTCACATTTACACATTCTCTTTTACAGCCTCTAACCAAGGGCTTGTTCCTGCACACACCCTATTCACTTGTATATTTCAACAATTCACACATGAATTCTACCTCTTCCAAGGGTTCCTTGATCAACACCTGGTTGATCTTGGCCTCCTCTGGTGGTTGTGGTGGTAAAATAGGCAGTGGCAATGGTGACATCCTACATTCTAAACATTCCTTTTGGTAAGTAGGGTATTCGGCTGCCCTACATCCACATTGGTTTGCATCGGTGGTGTTGGTAAGACTAGAGGCACTCTAGGTGATAGCAATTATGCTAGAGGTTGGATCCTTGGATATCTGGACATGGTAGTGTCATGGTTACCTAGTCTTTGACAATGAGCACAATAGAGTAATTGCCTTGGTCTTAGGTGAGGGAATTCAGTGCTTGTATGATTTTATCTATAGATTGAGCATGAAATCAACTCTCTCTGGGGGTAGAGATGGGCATTCCCTGATGCTTCTCTCTCCCATCTTGTACTTTTAACTTCTCCAAGATGGCATTACTAAGTTCTTCCACTGTCATGTTGCCAATTTGCTTATTCTTGGGTCTCGTGTGTCCTGATGATGACTAGAGACTCGTGATGTCGCTACTACCAAAGCTGCCTTGGCATCTTCTGGTTGCAGCAACCCAAGCATGTTATCCTCATATGCAATCGCCAACTTATAGCATGTATCTAGAGTAGTTCGTCCGTCAGGCTAAAACTAGTAGATAATCATGCATCTTAAGATCTTGGACTCCTCTTTCGGAAGCAAGGCAATAACTGATCAATTAGTCTTTCCCTCAATTTGCATCTTGAGTTCAAGTGTTAGAGCCAAGAAACATAATCTCGCATGGACTAATTGTCTTTTTTCTTGATGTTGTGGAGCTGTTCCACAAGACTCCATCTATCACCACTTCGAGCAAAGCTCGGTATATGTATGAACACATTCTTAAGTTGAGTGAAATTGACTTTATCCTCAGGCTTTAGGGTTTGAAACCATTGGTGGACTTTCCCTTCTAGGGTTAGAGAAAAATCATGTATCATGGTTACATCACTCATCGGCTCACATGTTTCACAGGTTGACTCAAAGATCTCTATGTGTTGGATCAAGTCCCTATCTCTTGAGAACTTTTGCACAAGCTTCAAAATGATGTGTGGCTTCATCGGCGGAGATGGTCTGGATTCAAGGACAGTGCCCAGTTCCCTAACCATGCCTCTGCCCATTTCTGTAACCATATTCAATAGATCCACCCTTGTGACTTCATTTAGATCTGCATTAGGATCCACCATTGGCCTCCAAGGAACTACCCCCTACCTAGTCCTCTCTCTCTTCCTACATAGGTTCTTCTATTTGATTTGAGTCTATGGTGGCTGGGTCCATGGAAATCCTTGTTAGCTCACTCACCATTATCTACCTCAACCCGCTTTTGTTTTATTAAAAGTTCCATGTTCTGCCAAAGAATGTGGGTTCATTGATCATGTCATGTATATCCTCTTTTATGTAGAGCTGATCTTCTCCTCCTAAGATGCCCTAGGTAGATTGTCCACTTCATATTGTATTTTGAGGACTTTCTCATCCTTAGGTTCCTCATTGATGGGTTCTAGGGCTAGTATCCCCTTCTATTATTCCCATCCACATGTTATCAGTGTAATTTCTAGATGTTTCTAAATCCTTGCCACGTGGTCGAAACAGATTCAAATTATCCAATTCCCTTTGTTTCACCATCATTCTTCATATGTATCGAGATCTTGCCTTTTTAAGCTCAGTAGCCACAATTATCACTCTTTAGCCATCTTCAAGTCCATTTCCACTTCCTCAGATGTGAGAAAGAAGATTTGACCTATCTTGGTAGCATTTTCCTTGTCCCTCCTAATCCTAGGGGTCATCCCCCACAAATCCACATCCTCAGATGTGAGAAAGAAGATTTGACCTATCTTGGTAGCATTTTCCTTGTCCCTCCTAATCCTAGGGGTCATCCCCCACAAATCCTAGGGGTCATCCCCCACAAATCCACATGTTATCAGTGGAATTTCTAGATGTTTCTAAATCCTTGCCACGACGAGGTCAAAACATATTCAAATTATCCAATTTCCTTTGTTTCACCATCGTTCTTCACGTACCGAGATTATCTTCTCCTCTCCTAAAGATTCTCTAAGTAGATTGTCCACTTCTTCTTGCATTTTGTCCAAGCAGCCTAAATCAACACTTATTTGTGGTAGGAAGAACCTGGTGATTTGATGCATTGTCGTCGGGGGTAAGGTCGTCTCCAATGAGTTCCATGACCTCAAGTGCATGAGAATGTGTTTCAGGCTAAATCACTACTCCAACCTCCGCTATGCTTGGTTTTCTGTCAAAATAACTCTTCTCGTCGTGAAACCACAGATATCCATGAAATAGCAGACTATAGTTCACGTCGTAAAGTAGTATATTGTGTCTCACATTGTGAACTATGTTTCACATCGTGAACCACTCATGTTTTTTAGACTTGTATATTGAGAAGATAGAAAGTGCTTCTTCTTTAAGAGTTTCTAGAACTCTTTTCATGTTGTAGGTTGATGTTTACCTAGCTTTATCACATTCCACCATAAAGTATCACTTTCAATCAAGTGATTACAAGCACACTTAATCTTGTCCTTTTTCGAGATTTTTAAAAAAATAATCATCCAATTAGCTAAGCCATGCAATAAGTACTCGTGCATCTTTCTTGTAATCATAGTTCTGGAAAGTGAGCGCTTTTTAGCTAATCCGTGAATATTTTCGAGAACTCTACGCATGCTTGAATAGTGTGCCTAGCATAGTCACTTTCCTCCTCGTCAGAGTTAAAGAAGTCACGCTTGCGCTCAAACTTCTAATTCGAACAACAATCCTTTGAACCTCGATTACTGTCTTTACTAATTACCTCGACCTCTCTGGCTCCTCTTGCCTTGAACCTGGCCTCTTCCACCTGTGTGTATTTGTTGGCACTACGAATCATTAGATTTTTGATATCTAAACTTTTGATTTCCAAAACGACTTCCAACTTAGCCTTGACTACGATCTCTACGTCTACTTGTGCAAGAATATAAGTAGACGACCTATTCTAAATTATTCTTACTTTGGGAGAGGAAGAGTATTTACCCAAAGACTTCTCTTCAATTAACATAGACACCAAATCCCTAAAGTTGAAAACATTATCTCTTACATCAATAGAGGTCTTGAATGGCGTGCATTCTTTGCCAAACCCATTCAAATAGACACTCACTAAGTCATCATCTTCCACTGAGGCATTAATAGATCCAAGGGATTCAATAATACCCTTGATCTTCAACACATACTCACTGACATGCTCTTCTTCTCCACTGTATGTAGCTCATGCTTTAGCAACAACTTCTTTGCCTTTATGTTTGTTTGGAACATCTTCACTAGGTTTTATCAAATCATGCAACTATTGGATGTTATGAGAATATATTTTAAGCTCTCTTAAAAATATTATTCAACCCTCTTAAATAATTTGGGGATGCTTGGATTACCTTTTCATCAAGCCAAATCATGTTAATATCATGGGTGATGCTATTATAAATATTAATACATTGACGTATGGTTAGGGCCTGTAATGTTTATTATAGTTGGTTTGTATGGAAGGGTGATTCTTGGGTTAACGCTCAAAAATGTGTTGTTATGGTTTATATACTTATGAAATATTTGTTTATCAATTTATTATTGGTTATTTTATAGGTGAAGAGGATTCAAAAGATTAAGCCACATTATTATTATTTGGCATATATTTTTGTAAACAAGCTTTATACATATATATGTGCTAGCTTGTGCACATTTTGATTTATTTTGGAAAGCCTTGGTTTATCAAGCAGCTTAGACTTGAACTTTATTTTGTAAAGTGTGATATGCTTTAACCCTAGCATTAATTTATGGACACTCTATTTTGAGCATAAAAGTGTGTCGTGTAAGTAAAAAGCACCTTTTCGTATTTTTGGAGGCTATGGGCTATTTTGGAATAGAGATTTACGTAAATACTCATGTGTGGGGGAGAGGCCACACACATGAGGGGGGATGATTGCACCCAATGTTTGAGGAGTCATTATCTTGAGTTAAGTATTTTTATTTGTTATTCACTCAAATCTTGAATATGTTGAATTTGTGGTCTTTTGATGAGTTACTTGTATGAATAATCTATTATCTTGCAAGTTCCTATTTTCTCTATTTTCTTAGAATTAGATTCGTGTCATTGGTATCAGAGCTATGGATCTAGGAAGATGGAGGCAAGATTTAAAAAGCTTGAAGGCTTAATTCAAAGGTTTGAGGAGTTGCAATCTATTAACCACAAACGGCAATGACCAAGAGATAAACGAGGTGGCAAACCACTCTCTATAGAAACCACCAAACCACTCTTCTTCTTGAAAAATGGTTTTTCCAAATTCATAACCTCTCTTTGATCTAATTGTACGGATGAATTCAACTTCAGAAGGAGGTTTGAGCCCAACCATCAAATTGCTAAACCACTGTAGGTAGCACGAAAAACCTATAATGGATGGTGCATATTCATCTCCAAATCAGCTTTGTTGTGAAAAGTGCTCAATCGTAGTTTTGCTGGGTGAAAAAAAAGTACAAGAGCTTAATTAGCAATCAATTTTGTGAAGTGGCAATAGTTTATTTGCTGAACTTTCTTCTCCATGGGTGGCAACATAGTGAAAACAACCCAAATTTCTTCTTTCTCTACTGCATAGATAGTGCTAACTGAGTGAAACAATGAAACATGTGAATCATCATGTTTTTTTACAATTTTAAAAAATTTAAACCCTCTACATTGTTATAATTTGCATATGTCTTTATGATTCATAAGCATGTACGAGATATATGCACGCGGGTGTGTACTTGTATTGTAAGATTCCTCCCTCCGGCTTTTGAGGTGTGCACGTATAAGAACCTCCCCTTCTAATCTTATAATTAATCCCCTCTCTGAAATAAAAGAAAGATCCTCTTTTACCCAGTTTTGGCCTAGAGAGAGAAAATGTCTAGAGGGAGGTAGTTCAAATTATGATATTTTTGGCTATAAAAATCCTCCTAGTGTCTAAAATGGTTTCCCTTGAAACAGATATTCAAAAAGGAATTTCCAATGTGCAATTGGAACAAATTGAAATCAAGTAAAAAGGACCTTAGCCTAAGGGTCGAGATTTTCTAAAATTTTTGAATAAAGGTTCTTATGGACAAATTAGATTAATCCAAATGTAGGGAGGAGGAAGAATAAAAGAAAATCCCCCAAAAATGCGTAAATGCTCACATAAGATGAAGAGTTGACTAAGGACAAGACTATTAGTTAAAAAAAAGAGATATTTAAAAGAAATGATGCATTTTTGACACCTCAGTGTGGGGAATCCTCCTCATGAAGAAGGTGCCTATTTCACATGTGTGGTTGAGTTTTAAACTCACAAATAATGAGATATTTTCATCTCTCCTCTCTCTTGCTTCAACTAGATCCAAAAAGTAAGCTAAACTGACCTAAAAATGGTCAAAAATTGACAAAACTGATCTAGAAAATGCAAGAATCAGTTTTCTTGGTTAGAGGCTCACTTTTTCCTATAAATTGAGCCTCCCCCTTTGTAAATGGTTAATAGTGTTTTATGCACTGTTGCTCTGCTCCTCTAGAGCCAAAAACAGTGAATTCATTGATAATTCATTTGTTTTTAACCATTTCCTCTTCAAAAGAATTGGTGGCCACTCTTGTTGCAAACAAGAGTAGATCCCTCAAACCATCAAGCCAAAGGAAAGCTCACAAAACTCCTAGTAAGTTAGAAATTCTACTTTTTCTTATTCTATTTTATGGTTTTCTGATTTTTACTTTCTTTAAAATGAAAATGGATGTTATGCCTTGCAAGGCTTTCCCCCTTCTCTTCATTATTGAATTCAGCCTTTCTTTATCCTAGTTGTGTAACCAAATTGATGGAATTAAACTTTTCATATTGTTTACTCTTAATAAAGTGAAAATTAATTAGATTAGAATGATTTAAATCAGCTTGGATAATTTCTAGTAAATTTTACAATGAAAAATTTAAAAAATGGTCAGCCATATAAATGGTAAAATTTTCTTAAAATTATTGAAGTTTTATCTTTTTATTATTAAAAAAGAGTAATCCCCACCACTTGTGTATTCTAAAAGTGTTATTTTTATTCTATGCATAAAAAAAATGCATATTAGATATATTTTTATTATAAAAGTGTTATTTTTATTAGAATTAATTTCTATGAATAGAAAGATGCATATTGGGAATATTTTGATTATAAAAGTGTTACTTTTACCAAATTTGATTTTTATGCATAAATAGATGCATAAAATAATTTTTTTCTTATAAAAGTGTTACTTTCATTAAAAATGAATTTATAAATAGATACATAAAAGAATTTTTTATTATAAAAGCATTACTTTCATCAAACTTTGATTTTATGCATAGGAAGATGCATAAAGAAATTTATTTTTATTTCAAAAGAGTTATTCTTATTAATTTTGATTTTATGCATAGAAAGATGCATAAAGAAATTTATTTTTTATTTCAAAAGAGTTATTCTCATTAATTTTGATTTTATGCATGGAAAGATGCATAAAGAAATTTATTTTTATTTCAAAAGAGTTATTCTCATCACTTTTGATTTTATGCATAGAAAGATGCATAAAGGAATTTATTTCTATTTCAAAAGAGTTACTCTCATCAATTTTGATTTTATGCATAGAAAGATGCATAAAGGAATTTATTTTTATTTCAAAAGAGTAACTCTCATCAATTTTGATTTTATGCATAGAAAGATTCATAAAGAAAATTATTTTTATTTCAAAAGAGTTACTCTCATCAATTTTGATTTTATGCATAGTAAGATGCATAAAGAAAATTATTTTCATTTCAAAAGAGTTACTCTCATCAATTTTGATTTTATGCATATAGAAAGATGCATAAAGAAATTTATTTTTATTTCAAAAGAGTTACTCTCATCAATTTTGATTTTATGCATAGAAAGATGCATAAAGAAATTTATTTTTATTTCAAAAGAGTTACTCTCATCAATTTTGATTTAATGCATAGAAAGATGCATAAAGAAATTTATTTTTATTTCAAAAGAGTTACTCTCATCAATTTTGATTTTATGCATAGAAAGATGCATAAAGAAATTTATTTTTATTTCAAAAGAGTTATTCTCATCAATTTTGATTTTATGCATAGAAAGATGCATAAAGAAATTTATTTTTATTTCAAAAGAGTTTTTCTCATTAAAATTGAATTGATGCATAGAAAGATGCATAAAAGATTTATTTTTATTTCGAAAGTATTATTCTCCTTAAAATTGAATTTATGCATAAACAGATTTTTATAAAAGTGTTATTTCCCACTGAAGTTGTTCTTATGCATAAATAGATGCGTAAAGAATCTTTATATCAAAAATAAGAATTCTCTTACATTCTATAAATAGATGTGATATGAATCAGATAGATGAGAATGAATAGAGAATGGATGTGATGAGAATGGAAGTGATGAGAATGAGAGGTAAATAGATGTGATGAGATGTGATGTGAATTAGATAAATGTGAATGAATAGATGAGATGTGATGTCATTTCATGTGAATTAGGATGTAAATGAATGATATAGGATGTGAATGAATGTGTTAGCATGTGAATCAAGATGTCAATGAATGATATAGAATGTGAATGAATGTGTTAGCATGTGAATCGGGATGTGAATGAATGATATAGGATGTGAATGAATGTGATAGCATGTGAATCGGGATGTGAATGAATGATAAGGGATGTGAATAGATGTGATGTCATGTGAATGAGGATGTAAATGAATGATATAGGATGTGAATGAATAAGTTAGCATGTGAATTGAAATGTGAATGAATGATATAGGATGTGAATGAATGTGTTAGCATGTGAATCGGGATGTGAATGAATGATAAGGGATGTGAATGGATGTGATGTCATGTGAATCAGGATATAAATGGATGATATAAGATGTGAATGAATCTGTTAGCATGTGAATTGAGATGTGAATGAATGATATAGGATGTGAATGAATGTATTAGCATGTGAATTGGGATGTGAATCAATGATATAGGATGTGAATGAATGTGATAGCATGTGAATCAGGATGTGAATGGATGTGATGTCATGTGAATCAGATATAAATGAATGATATAGGATGTGAATGAATGTGTTAGCATGTGAATCAGGATGTGAATTAATGATATAGGATGTGAATGAATGTGTTAGCATGTGAATCGGGATGTGAATGAATGATATAGGATGTGAATGAATGTGATAGCATGTGAATCGAGATGTGAATAAATGAAAAGGAATGAGAATGGATGTCATGTGATGTGAATCAGGATGTGAATGAACGATAAGGGACGTGATTGAATGTGTTAGCATGTGAATCGGGATTTGAATGAATGAGATGTGAGATGGATGTGATAAGATGTGATGTGAAATGGATGTGATAAGATGCGATGTAAACTGGATAGATGTTAAATGTATGTGAAGTGATGAGATGTATGGGTACATGCAAGTGATGAGATGTATGGGTACATGATAAAACACCAATGTACAGTGCCGTATACCCCTCAGCAAAATGGTGTTGCTGAGAGGAAAAACAGGTCACTTATGGAGATGGCACGATGGAGATGGCACGATGTATGGTCAAGAGCCAAGCATTGCCACATGCGTTTTACATAGGTGCATAGAGCTTGAAGAGAGCTTCGCGCCCATATAAAAACCTTCAAAAACGGACAACCGAGCGAATGTGTGGATGATATGTATTGATGTGGATGGCTGTGTGGATGATGTGGATTGATGTGTGGATGATGCGATTGGATGTGATTTGATGTGGGAATGATGTGATGTGATAGGGATCGATGAAAAAAAAACAATTTTGTGGGAAGATGAGAAAAGATGGGGACTAATGTGAAAGGATGTGGAGTGATGAGAAAAGATGGAAATATTGTTGGAACTATAGTTGTATGTGAAATCTGTTTTTAAATGACTGTTTTATGTCAAGAATGCTGGGGAAGCATTTTGACCATATTGTGAATGAGGTCGTGGTGGATACCTATCTGTTAAAGTTGCAACTACTGAGACAGAGAGTCAACGGAGGACGTCTCGCGTAGCAAGGTGGGCCGAGGTCTTGACCAGCCTCGGTTTGATTTAAATGGTGATCTTTCGGTACAGTGGATGAGGGACCAAGAAAGCGGCCTATGAGTGAAGCACTAGGTGATCTGTGATGAAGGATCTTACAAGGTGCTGACCATATGGTGCTCGGGCTCTGGGTCACCGAAGATACCCACACGTACGTTGAGGAAGATATTGGAACAAGGAGTAAGAGTTGTTTTCTGAATTCGGGCATGGATTTGGTTGATTGACCTTGTTGGTCCTCAACGGATGAGTCCATGGCTCTTTTATATAGATCTGTTGGTTGATCTTGTTGATCTATAACGAATACTCCATTTTTCTTAAAGTGAATACTTATCGGTTACTATGAGCTAGGAACTATCGAAAAGGCCCCTGAGTGGATAGGGGATGAGCGTTCTGGTTTGCCAATGATGCCATAGGTACACCAATGAAGGAATGTTTGGAAATAAGGATTCAACTGGATAATTAGAGGATTATGATCAGTGACACTATGGTTTCATTAAATGATTGTTTTAAAGACTGTTGAATCTGTGAAAAAGGAAATTTCATATTGGGTGTGTAAGTGGTGTGACTAGTTTTAAGTTTGCATGAATATCCGGCTAGGGGGCCTGGGAACTCTTTTCCCTACTAGTACCCGGGACAACCTAACAAAATTCTTAATTGGATCCCATAACTATAGTGGTTGGACCCATGGGACTAGATAGGGTTAGAGGCTAGACTGATGGATCCCTAAATTGAGACTCAATTCTGTTCTGGTTCGATAGATGAAGTAAATCCCGGACAAAAATTATTCTATGGAAAAGATTCAACGGTTGTGCCTCTCAACGAGGAAAAAAGCGTTGGTCTTGTTATGACCCATGTTATTTGAATAATAATCATGGTCATTTAAATTTGTATATATTTTTTATGATGCCTATTTCTCATCATGAACACGTTAGGATTGATTGATGTGATGTCAATTGATTGTTACTACTGACGTGGTTTATGTTTATGAGTTTAGGTGATGAGGTGTGCAAGGGTACCGATTTAGGTGTTGCACAGTGCGAGGGTACCGATTTAGGTGCAGATAGTGGATTGAGTCATGGCGTGTGGACCGATCTCACAATATTTTGTAGCTGTATTATGGCATTTGAAATTATTTTGACATCATTGTGATGTGTGTGTGTGTACGCGTCAATTTATTGTACAGTGTGTGTATGAGCATTAGTTGATTTATTTTGTAATGTGCATATGTGCACAAGTTAGATTATTGAATTAGAAAAATAGTGCAAACCTTAGAAGGTTTGAGGACAAAGGTTAATTGAGGACAAAGGCTAAAATTGAGGACAAAGGCTAATTAAATGGCAAAGTCCAAATACGGGTATACTTTATTTTTGGCTGAAAGCCTACTTTTTGGAATATATAAAAATACCCATGCGAGAAGAAGCCACTCACGTTGGGGGGGGGGGAAGATTGCACCCAGTCTTGTGTTGCCTTGTGTTGATGGTGATGTACTTCTTTCTCTTGCTCTATGTTTTGTTATATGCTTTAATTTTCAATTTATTTCAAGTAGTTGTTTGATATTTGATATAATTTTTATGAGCCTTTTGATTATTCTCTTTTCAAGAAAATTAAAGGTCCGGTTGCAGGTCTCTATGATCCAAGTACAATCTTTTCCCTGATATGACTATGGGACTTATTACGGGTTCGGTCAGATTCAGTTCAGTTAGTTAACGCTTTTGACTACGTTAGAGAAAAGTTATCCTGGAGGAATCGCCCGTGCTTTCCGAGCAAGGAAAGTTTTTCTGGGATCGGTTTTAGAAGAACCGATGGATCAGTCTCTTGTCCCGATATCTGTGGGGGGGAGGCCCCCACGAGTGTGGGACCCTGCCCCGTGCAAGAGGTGCTACTTCCATTGCTAGCACCCCTGAATTCGTTGCGCGGTGGGGATAGGGACCTCACAGCTGGTATCAAAGTGAATTGGCTAATGAGGATCAACCAAGAAGCCAAAAATGTCAAAAATTTATGAAGAAGCAGTAAAAGGTTGTAATTGTGTGATAAAATTCATACAATTTTATATTCAAACTGAAATTCGTAAATTGGTAATTGGGTCTTCAGATGGAAGTACCGCAATTGTATGCAATCCCTGACTTGCTTGAGGCCTAGACGTGGTGGTATTTACCTTATAGTTCCAAGGACCGTGACTACCCATATATACCAAGGGTATAACTACAGCTCTTTACTGGCAGTACATACAAGTAAATCTAAGACTTGAAATTATAAGAATTAATACTATCCAGACGATAAATTTGAATGTGGTTAATATGATTTTAAATTCTAGTTGAGAACTGATGAGTTGATTTGGATTCTAATTGAAAAATGAAGATTCATGAATTTTGGTTGAAATGTAATACACTAAGCAAAACCACAATGAGGATGAATGGAACGAGTCCCTGCGATGATGTTCGTTAGCTGGAATGACGTTAATGACTTCAGCAAATCACTATGAGATTAGTGGATTATGCTGGTAGATTGTTGCTGTTAACACTTGACCCAGTGGATCAAGTTAAGGGATGTCAAATTAAAAATATATATAATTGAAAATTTCCATGAAGGACTGTTCAGATAGAAATTTCGATCTAATGGACCATTATTGTGATAAGGATTGAATGTTACGATCTCAATGAATTATTGTCTGATGATGAGTTTTATATAAGGGATCTTTATCCCATGATTTTGTTGCGTTCACCAAACTATAAGGAACCCCAGAATCAGTTGGATCTTAAGGAAAAGAGTTCTCCTCTAATTTTGCGAGATTGGGACATCTCGCATTTTTTAAGTGGGGTAGGATGTAATATTCCTTCCTCCAGCTTTTGAGGTGTGCAAGTGTAAGAACCTCCCCTTCTGATCTTATAATTATTCCCCTCTCTGAAATAAAAGAAAGATCTTGTTTTACCCAGTTTTGGCCTAGAGAGAGAAAATGTCTAGAGGGAGGTAATTCAAAATTGAGATATTTTTGGATATAAAAATCCTCCTAGTGTCTAAAATGGTTTCCCCTGAAACAGATATTCAAAAAGAAATTTCCAATGTGTAATTGGAATAAAATGAAATCAGGTGTAAAAAGGACCTTAGCCTAAGGGTCCAGATTTTCTAAAATTTTTGAATTAAGGTTCCTATGGACCAATTAGATTAATCCAAATGTAGGGAGGAGATAAATGGAAGAATAAAAGAAAATCCCCAAATGCTCACATAAGATGAAGAGTTGACTAAGGACAAGGTTATTAGTTAAAAAAGAAGAGATATTTAGAAGATATGATGCATTTCTGACATCTCAATGTGGAGAATTTCCCTCATAAAGGAGTCGCCTATTTCACATGTGTGGTTGAGTTTTAAACTCACAAATAATGAGATATTTTCATCTCTCCTCTCTCCTGCTTCAACTAGATCCAAAAAGTAAGCTAAACTGACCTAAAAATGGTCAAAAATTGACCAAACTAATCTGGAAAACTCTAAAATCAGTTTGCTTGGTTAGAGGCTCACTTTTTCCTATAAATTGAGCCTCCCCCTTTGTAAATGGTTAATAGTGTTTTATGCACTGTTACTCTACTCCTCCCAGAGCCAAAAAACAGTGAATTCATTGATAATTCATTTGTTTTTGACCATTTCCTCTTCAAAAGAATTGGTGGCCACTCTAGTTGCAAACAAGAGTAGAGCCCTCAAACCATCAAGCCAAAGGAAAACTCACAAAACTCCTAGTAAGTTAGAAATTCTACATTTTCTTATTCTATTTTATGGTTTTCTGATTTTTGCTTTCTTTAAGATGAAAATGGATGTTATGCCTTGCTGGAAAGACTTTCCCTCTTCTCTTCATTATTGAATTCAGCCTTTCTTTATCCTAGTTGTGTAACCAAATTGATGGAATTAAACTTCTCATATTGTTTACTCTTAATAAAGTGAAAATTGATTAGATTAGAATGATTTAAATCAGCTTGGATAATTTCTAGTAAATTTTAGAGTGAAATTTTTTTAAAAATGATCAGCCATACAAAGGAGGTTATGGCAAAATTTTCTTAAAATTGGTGAAGTAAGTTTTATCTTTTTATTATTAAAAAAGAGTAAGCCCCACCACCACTTGTGTATTCTAAAAGCGTTATTTTTATTCTATGCAAAGAAAAAAGCATATTAGAAATATTTTTATTATATAAATATTTTTATTATTATTAATTTCTATAAATAAAAAGATGCATATCATAAGTATTTTGATTATAAAAGTGTTCCTTTCACCAAAATTGATTTTTATGCATAAATAGATGCATAAAAGAATTTCTTTTCTTATAAAAGTGTTACTTTCATTAAAATTGAATTTATGCATAAGTAGATGCATAAAAGAATTTTTTTTGTTATAAAAGTGTTACTTTCATCAAATTTTGATTTTATGTATAAAAAGATAAATTAAAAAATTTATTTTTATTTCAAAAGAATTATTCTCATTAATTTTGATTTTATGCATAGAAAGATGTATAAAGAAATTTATTTTTTATTTCAAAAGAGTTATTCTCATTAATTTTGATTTTATGCATAGAAAGATACATAAAGAAATTTATTTTTATTTCAAAAGAGTTACTCTCATTAGTTTTGATTTTATGCATATAGAAAGATGCATAAAGAAATTTATTTTTATTTCAAAAGAGTTATTCTCATCAATTTTGATTTTATGCATAGAAAGATGCATAAAAGAAATTTATTTTTATTTCAAAAGAGTTACTCTCATCAATTTTGATTTGATGCATAGAAAGATGCATAAAGAAATTTATTTTTATCTCAAAAGAGTTACTCTCATCAATTTTGATTTTATGCATATAGAAAGATGCATAAAGAAAAAAAAATATTTCAAAAGAGTTACTCTCATCAATTTTGATTTAATGCATATAAAGATGCATAAAGAATTTTTTTTTAATTTCCAAAGAGTTACTCTCATCAATTTTGATTTTATGCATAGAAAGATGCATAAAGAAATTTTTTTATTTCAAAAGAGTTACTCTCATCAATTTTCATTTTATGCATAAAGAAAAAAAAATTATTTCAAAAGAGTTACTCTCATCAGTTTTGATTTTATGCATAGAAAGATGCATAAAGAAATTTTTTTAAATTTTAAAAGAGTTACTCTCATCAATTTTGATTTAATGCATAGAAAGATGCATAACGAAATTTATTTTTATTTCAAAAGAGTTACTCTCATCAATTTTAATTTTATGCATAGAGAAAGATGCATAAAGAAATTTATTTTTATTTCAAAAGAGTTATTCTCAATCAATTTTGATTTTACGCATAGAAAGATGCATAAAGAAATTTATTTTTATTTCAAAAGAGTTATTCTCATCAATTTTGATTTTATGCATAAAAAGATGCATAAAGAATTTTTTTTTATTTCAAAAGAGTTATTCTCAATAAAAGTGAATTTATGTATAGAAAGATGCATAAAAGATTTATTTTTATTTTGAAAGTGTTATTCTCCTGAAAATTAAATTTATGCATAAATAGATGCATAAACGGATTTTCATAAAAGTGTTATTTTCCACTGAAGTTGTTCTTATGCATAAATAGATTCGTAAAGTATCTTTACATCAAAAATAAGAATTCTCTTACAATCGATAAATAGATGTGATATGAATCAGATAGATGAGAATAAATATAGAGAATGGATGTGATGAGAATAGAAGTGATGAGAATGAGAGGTAAATAGATGTGATGAGGTTTGATGTTAATCAGATAAATGTGATGTGAATGAACGTGTTAGCATGTGAATCGGGATGTGAATGAATGATATAGGATGTGAATGAATGTGTTAGCATGTGAATCGGGATGTGAATGAATGATATAGGATGTGAATAAATATGATAGCATGTGAATCGGGATGTGAATGAATGTGATGTCA
This sequence comes from Cibotium barometz, assembly GCF_041138505.1. Taxonomy (NCBI): domain Eukaryota; kingdom Viridiplantae; phylum Streptophyta; class Polypodiopsida; order Cyatheales; family Cibotiaceae; genus Cibotium; species Cibotium barometz. Next base: position 25,935,570 of record NC_141087.1, read on the forward strand.
TGTGAATCAGGATATAATTGAATGATATAGAATATGAATGAATGTGTTAGCATGTGAATCGGGATGTGAATGAATGATATAGGATGTGAATGAATGTGTCAACATGTGAATCGAGTTATGAATGAATGATATAGGATGTGAATGAATGTGATAGCATGTGAATCGGGATGTGAATGAATGATAAGGAATGTGAATGGATGTGATGTGATGTGAATCGAGATGTGAATGAACGATAAGGGACGTGAATGAATGTGTTAGCATGTGAATCAGGATGTGAATGAATGAGACGTGATGTGAAATGGATGTGATAAGATGCGATGTAAACTGGATAGATGTTAATGTATGTGAAGTGATGAGATGTATGGGTATATGCTTGCAAGTGGATGAGATCTAATGAGGATAAATGAGGAAATAAGTGATGAGATAGAAAAAGATGTGATTAGATGAGAATGGGAATACTTATGAAATGAATGTGGATTGATGTGGGTTGATGTGTGGATAATGTGGATTGATGTGGATGGATGTATGGATAATGTGGATTGATGTGTGGGTAATGTGGATTGACGTGAATGGATGTATGGATGATGTGGATTGATGTGTGGATAATGTGGATTGACGTGAATGGATGTATGGATGATGTGGATTGACGTGTGGATTGATGTGGGTGCATGTATGGATGATGTGGATTGATGTGTGGATAATGTGGATTGATGTAGATGGATGCATGGATCATGTGGATTGACGTGTGGATTGATGTGGATGGTTGTATGGAAGCTGTGGATGGATGTGTGGATAATGTAGATTGATGTAGATGGATGTATGGATGATGTGGATGGATGTATGGATAATGTGGGTTGATGTGTGGATGATGCGATTGGTTGTGATTTGATATGGGAATGATGTGATGTGATAGGGATCGATGAAAAAAACAATTTTGTGGGAAGATGAGAAAAGATGGGGACTAATGTGAAAGGATGTGGAGTGATGAGAAAAGATGGAAATATTGTTGAAACTGTATTTGTATGTGAAATCTGTTTTTAAATGACTATTTTATGTCAAGAATGCTGGGGAAGCATTTTGACCATCTTGTGAATGAGGTCGTGGTGGAGACCTATCCGTTAACGCTGCAACTGCTGAGATGGAGAGTCAACAGAGGACGTCTCACGTAGCAAGGTCGGTCGAGGTCTTGACCAGCCTCGGTTTGATTTAAATGATGAGCTTTCGGTACAGTGGACGAGGGACCAAGGAAGCGGCCTATGAGTGAAGCGCTAGGTGACCTACGAAGGATCCTAGAGGGTGCTGACCATACGGTGCTCGGGCTCTGGGTCACCGAAGATACCCACACGTACGTCGGAGAAGATATTGGAACAAGAAGTAAGAGTTGTTTTCTGAATTCGGACATAGATCTGGTTGATTGACCTTGCTGGTCCTCAACGGATGAGTCCATGGCTCTTTTATATGGATCTTTTGGTTGATCTTGCTAATCTTAAACGGAGACTTCATTTTTGTTAAAGTGAATACTTGCCGGTTACTATGAGCTAGGAACTATCGAAAAGGCCTCTTAGTGGACAGGGGGTGAGCGTTCTGGTTGCCAATGATACCATAGGTACAGCGATGATACCATAGGTACACCGATGAAGGAATGTTTGAAAAAAAGGATTCAACTGGATAATTAGAGGATTATGATCAGTGACACTATGGTTTCATTAAATGATTGTTTTAAAGACTGTTGAATCTGTGAAAAAAAGAAATTTCATATTAGGTGTGTAAGTGCTGTGACTAGTTTTAAGTTTGCATGAATATCCGGCTAGGGAGCCTGGGAACTCTTTTCCCTGTTGGTACCCAGGACAACCTAACCAAATTCTTAATTGGATCCCATCACAGTGGTTGGGCGGTTGGCTAACCCATGGGACTGGATGGGGTTAGAGGCTGGATTGATGGAACCCTAAATTGAGACTCAATTCTGTTCTGGTTCAATAGATGAAGTAAATCCCAGACAGAAATTATTCTATGGAAAAGAATCAACGGTTGTGCCTCTCAATGTGGAAAAAAGCGTTGGTCTCTATGATCCAAGTATAATCTTTTCCCTGATCTGACTATGGGACTTACGGGTTTGGTCAGATCAGTTTAGTTAGTTAAGGCTTTTGACTACATTAGACAAAAGTTATCCTGGAAGAATCACCCGTGCTTTCCGAACAAGGGAAGTTTTTCTGGGATCGGTTAGAACCAATGGATTAGTCTCTTGTCCGGATATCCGTGGGAGAGGCCCCGAGTGTGGGACCCTGCCCCGTGCAAGAGGTGCTACTTCCATTGCTAGCACCCCTGAATTCGTTGTGCGGTGGTGGGGATAGGGACCTCACAGCTGGTATAAAAGCGAATTGGCTACACTAATGAGGATCAACCGAGAAGCCAAAAATGTCAAAAATTTTTGAAGAAGCAGTAAAAGGTTATAATTGTGTGATAAAATTCATACAATTTGATATTCAAACTGAAATTCATAAATTGGTAATTGGGTCTTCAGATGGAAGTATCGCAATTGTATGCAATCCCTGACTTGCTTCAGGCCTAGACATGATGGTATTTACCTTATAGTTCCAAGGACCGTGACTACCCGTATATATCGAGGGTATAACTGTAGCTCTTTACTGGCAGTATATACGAGTAAATCTAAGACTTGAAATTATAAGCATTAATACTATTCAGACGATGAATTCAATGTGTTAGCATGTGAATCTGGATGTGAATGAATGATATAGGATGTGAATGAATGAGATAGCATGTAAATCAATCGGGATGTGAATGAATGATACGGGATGTGAATGGATGTGATATCATGTGAATCAGGATGTAAATGAATGATATAGGATGTGAATGAATGTGTTAGCATGTGAATCGAGATGTGAATGAAGATATAGGATGTGAATGTATGTGTTAGCATGTGAATCGGGATGTGAATGAATGATAAGGGATATGAATGGATATGATGTCGTGTGAATCAAGATGTAAATGAATGATATAAGATGTGAATGAATGTGTTAGCATGTGAATCGGGATGTGAATGAATGATATAGGATGTGAATGAATATGTTAGCATGTGAATTGAGATGTGAATGAATGATATTGCATGTGAATTGGGATATGAATGAATGGTAAGGGATGTGAATGGATGTGATGTCATGTGAATCAAGATATAAATGAATGATATAAGATGTAAATGAATGTGTTAACATGTGAATCGGGGTATGAATGAATGATATAGGATGTGAATGAATGTGTTAGCATGTGAATTGGGATGTGAATGAATGATACAGGATGTGAAGGAATGTGATAGCATGTGAATTGGGATGTTAATAAATGATAAGGAATGTGAATGGATGTGATGTGATGTGAATGAACGATAAGGAATGTGAATGAATGTGCTAGCATGTGAATGAACGATAAGGAATGTGAATGAATGTGCTAGCATGTGAATCGGGATGTGAATGAATGAGATGTGATATGAAATGGATGTGATAAGATGCGATGTAAACTGGATAGACGTAAATGTATGTGAAGTGATGAGATGTATGGGTACATGCAAGTGGATGAGATCTGATGAGAATAAATGAGGAAATAAGTGATGAGATAGAAAAAGATGTGATTAGAAGAGAATGGGAATACTTATGAAATGAATGTGGATTGATGTGGGTTGATGTGTGGATAATGTGGATTGATGTGGATGGATGTGGATGGATGATGTGGATTGATGTGTGGGTAATGTGGATTAACATGAATGGATGTATGGATGATGTGGGTTGATGTGTGGATAATGTGAATTGACGTGAATAGATGTATGGATGATGTGGATTGACGTGTGGATTGATGTGGATGCATGTATGGATGATGTGGATTGATGTGTGGATAATGTGGATTGATATGGATGGATGTATAGATGATGTGGATTGACGTGTGGATTGATGTGGATGGTTGTATGGAAGATGTGGATGGATGTGTGGATAATGTGGATTGATGTGGATGGATGTATGGATGATGTGGATGATGTGCATGGATGTATGGATAATGTGGATGATGCGATTGGATGTGATTTGATGTGGGAATGATGTGATGTGATAGGGATCCATGAAAAAAAATAATTTTGTGGGAAGATGAGAAAAGATGGGGACTAATGTGAAAGGATGTGGAGTGATGAGAAAAGATGGAAATATTATTGGAACTATATTTGTATGTGAAATCTATTTTTAAATGACTGTTTTATGTGAAGAATGCTGGGGAAACATTTTGACCGTCTTGTGAATGAGGTCGTGGAGGCCTATCTATTAAAGCTGTGGATGGATGTGGATAATGTGGATTGATGTGGATGGATGATGTGGATTGATGTGGATGATGTGGATGGATGTATAGATGATGTGGATTGATGTGTGGATGATGCGATTGGATGTGATTTGATGTGGGAATGATGTGATGTGATAGGGATCGATGAAAAAAAAACAATTTTGTGGGAAGATGAGAAAAGATGGGGACTAATGTGAAAGGATGTGGAGTGATGAGAAAAGATGGAAATATTGTTGGAACTATATTTGTATGTGAAATCTGTTTTTAAATGACTGTTTTATGTCAAGAATGCTGGGGAAGCATTTTGACCGTCTTGTGAATGAGGTCGTGGAGACCTATCCGTTAAAGCTGCAACTGCTGAGATGGAGAGTCAACAGAGGATGTCTCACGTAGCAAGGTCGGCTGAGGTCTCACGTAGTTTGATTTAAATGGTGAGCTTTTGGTACAGTGGATGAGGAACCAAGGAAGCGGCCTATGAGTGAAGCGCTAGGTGACCTACGAAGGATCCTAGAGAGTGCTGACCATACGGTGCTCGGGCTCTGGGTCACCGAAGATACCCACACGTATGTCGGGGAAGATATTGGAACAAGAAGTAAGAGTTGTTTTCAGAATTCGGGCATGGATCTGGTTGATTGACCTTGCTGGTCAATCAACGGATGAGTCCATGGCTCTTTTATATGGATCTTTTGGTTGATCTTGCTAATCTTCAACGGAGACTCCATTTTTGTTAAAGTGAATACTTGCCGGTTACTATGAGCTAGGAACTATCGAAAAGGCCCCTGAGTGGACAGGAAATTTCATATTGGGTATGTAAGTGGTGTGACTAGGTTTAAGTTTGCATGAATATCCTGCTAGGGAGCCTGTGAACTCTTTTCCCTGCTGGTACCCGAGACAACCTAACCAAAATCTTAACTGGATCCCATCACTACAGTGGTGGGTGGTTGGCTAACCCATGGGACTAGAGGGGGTTAGAGACTGGACTGATGGATCCCTAAATTGAGACTCAATTTTGTTCTGGTTCGATAGATGAAGTAAATCTCGGAAAAAAATTATTCTATGGAAAAGAATCAATGGCTGTGCCTCTCAATGAGGAAAAAAGCGTTGGTCTCTATGATCCAAGTACAATCTTTTCCTTGATCTGACTATGGGACTTACAGGTGCAGTCAGATCAGTTTAGTTAGTTAAGGCTTTTGACTACGTTAGAGAAAAGTTATCCTGGAAGAATCGCCTGTGCTTTCCGAGTAAGGGAAGTTTTTCCAGGATCGGTTTTGGAAGAACCGATGGATTAGTCTCCTGTACGGATGGGCGAGGCCCCGAGTGTGGGACCCTGCCCCGTGCAAGAGGTGCTACTTCTGCTGCTAGCACCCCTAAATTCATTGCGCGGTGGGGATAGGGACCTCACAGCTGATATTAGAGCAAATTGGCTACTAATGAGGATCAACCAAGAAGCCAAAAATGTCAAAAATTTATGAAGAAGTAGTAAAAGGTTATAATTGTGTGATAAAATTCATACAATTTAATATTCAAACTGAAATTCGTAAATTGGTAATTGTGTGTTCAGATGGAAGTACCGCAATTATATGCAATCCCTGACTTGCTTGAGGCCTATACATGATGGTATTTACCTTATAGTTTCAAGGACCGTGACTACTTGTATATACCGAGGGTGTAATTGTAACTCTTTACTGGCAGTATATACGAGTAAATCTAAGACTTGAAACTATAAGCATTAATGCTATCCAAACGATGAATTCGAATATAGTTGATATGATTTTAAATTCTGGTTGAGAACTGATGAGTTGATTTGGATTCTGATTGAAAAATGAAGATTCCTGAATTTTGGTGGAAATGTAATAAACTAAGCAAAACCACAATGAGGATGAATGGGACGAGTCCCTGTGATGATGTTCGTCGTTACTGGAATGACGTTAATGACTTCAACAAATCACTATGAGATTAGTGGATTCTGCTCGCAGATTGCTACTATTAACACTTGACCCAGTGGATCAAGTTAAGGGATGTCAAATTAAAAATCTATATAATTGAAAATTTCAATCTAATGGACCATTATTGTGATAAGGATTGAATGTTACGATCTAAGTGAATTATTATCTGATGATGAGTTTTATATAAGGGATCTTTATCCCAGGATTCTGTTGGGTTCACCAGACTATAAGGAACCCCAGAATCAGTTGGATCTTAAGGAAAAGAGTTCTCCTCTAATTTTGCGAGATGAGGGCATCTCGCGTTTTTTAAGTGGGGTAGGATGTAAGATTTTTCCCTCTGGCTTTTGAGCTGTGCAGGTGTAAGAACCTCCCCTTCTGATCTTATAATTATTCCCCTCTCTGCAATAAAAGAAAAATCCTGTTTTACACAGTTTAGGCCTAGAGAGAGAAAATATCTAGAGGGAGGTAATTCAAAATTGAGATATTTTTGGATATAAAAATCTTCCTAGTGTCTAAAATGGTTTCCCCTGAAACAGATATTCAAAAAGAAATTTCCAATGTGCAATTGAAAAAAATGAAATCAGGTAAAAAGGACCCTTAGGCTAAGGATCCAGATTTTTTAAAATTTTGGAATTAAGGTTCCTATGGACCAATTAGATAAATTCAAATGTAGGGAGGAGATAAATGAAAGAATAAAAGAAAATCCCCCAAAAATGAGTAAATGCTCACATAAGATGAAGAGTTCACTAACGACAAGGTTATTAGTTAAAAATTTAGAAGAAATGATGCATTTTTGACACCTCAGTATGGGGAATTCCCCTCATGAAGGAGTCGCCTATTTCACATGTGAGTTTTAAACTCACAGATAATGAGATATCTTCATCTCTGCTCTCTCTCCTGCTTCTTCAACTAGATCCAAAAAGTAAACTAAACTGACCGAAAAATGGTCAAAAATTGACCAAACTGATCTGGAAAATTCTAGAATCAGTTTGCTTGGTTAGAGACTCACTTTTTTCTATAAATGAAGCCTCCCCATTTGTAAATGATTAATAGTGTTTTATGCACTGTTACTCTACTCCTCCCCAGAGCCAAAAACAATGAATTCATTGATAATTCATTTGTTTTTGACCTAAAAAAGGTCAAAAATTGACCAAACTGATCTGAAAAATTCTAGAATCAGTTTGCTTGGTTAGAGGCTCACTTTTTCCTATAAATGAAGCCTCCCCCTTTTTAAATGGTTAATAGTGTTTTATGCACTGTTACTCCACTCCTCCTCCCAGAGCTAAAAACAATGAATTCGTTGATAATTCATTTGTTTTTTACCATTTCCTCTTCAAAAGAATTGGTGGCCACTCTTGTTGCAGACAAGAGTAGAGTCCTCAAACCATCAAGCCAAAGGAAAACTCACAAAACTCTTAGTAAGTTAGAAATTCTACATTTTCTTATTCTATTTTACGGTTTTCTGATTTTTGCTTAAAATAAAAATGTATGTTATGCCTTGCTGGAAAGGCATTCCCTCTTCTCTTCATTATTGAATTCAACCTTTCTTTATCCTAGATGTGTAATCAAATTGATGAAATTAAACTTTCCATATTGTTTACTCTTAATAAAATGAAAATTGATTAGATTAGAATGATTTAAATCATCTTGGATAATTTTCTAGTAAATTTTAGAGTGAAAATTTTGAAAAATGGTCAGCCATACAAAGGAGGTTATGGTAAAATTTTCTTAAAATTGGTGAAGTAAATTTTATCTTTTACTATTAAAAAAGAGTAATCCCCACCGCTTGTGTATTCTAAAAGTGTTATTTTTATTCTATGCAAAGAAAAAGCATATTAGAAATATTTTTATTATAAAAATGTTATTTTTATTAGAATTAATTTCTATGAATAAAAAGATGCGTATTGGAAATATTTTGATTATAAAAGTGTTACTTTCACCAAAATTGATTTTTATGCATAAATAGATGCAATGAATGTGTTAGCATGTGAATCGGGATGTGAATGAATGATATAGGATGTGAATGAATGTGTTAGCATGTGAATCGGGATGTGAATGAATGATATAGGATGCGAATGAATGTGTTAGCATGTGAATCAGGATGTGAATGAATGATTAGGATGTGAATGAATGTGATAGCATGTGAATCGAGATGTTAATGAATGATAAGGAATGTGAATAGATGTGAATCGGGATGTGAATAAGGGACGTGAATGAATGTGTTAGCATGTGAATCGGGATGTGAATAAATGAGATGTGATGTGAAATGGATGTGATAAGATGCGATGTAAATTGGATAGATGTTAATGTATGTGAAGTGATGAGATGTGTGGGTACATGCAAGTGGATGAGATCTGATGAGAATAAATGAGGAAATAAGTGATGAGATAGAAAAAGATGTGACTAGATGAGAGTGGAAATACTTATGAAATGAATGTGGATTGATGTGGGTTGATGTGTGGATAATGTGCATTGATGTGGATGGATGTATGGATGATGTGGATTGATGTTGTTGGAACTGTATTCGTATGTGAAATCTGTTTTTAAATGAATGTTTTATGTTAAGAATGCTCGAGAAGTATTTTGACCGTCTTCTGAATAAGGTCGTGGAGACCTATCTGTTAAAGTTGCAACTGTGCTGAACGGAGAGTCAACGAAGGACGTCTCGCGTAGCAAGGTCGGCCGAGGTCTTGACCAGCCTCGGTTTGATTTAAATGGTGAGCTTTTGGTACAGTGGATGAGGGACCAAGGAAGCGGCCTATGAGTGAAGCGCTAGGTGACCTGCGAAGGATCCTAGAGGAGGGTGCTGACCATACGGTGCTTGGACTCTGGGTCACCGAAGATACCCACACGTACGTTGGGGAAGATATTCGAACAAGGAGTAAGAGTTGTTTTTTGAATTCGGGCATGGATCTGGTTGATTGACCTTGCTGGTCCTCAACAACGGATGAGTCCATGGCTCTTTTTTATAGATCTGTTGGTTTATCTTGCTAATCTTCAACGGAGACTCCATTTTTACTAAAGTGAATACTTGCCGGTTACTATGAGCTAGGAACTATCGAAAAGGCCCTTGAGTGGACGGGGAGTGAGCGTTCTGTTTGCCAATGATACCATAGGTACACCGATGAAGGAATGTTTGGAAATAAGGATTCAACTGGATAATTAGAGGATTATGACCAGTGACACTATGGTTTCATTATATGATTGTTTTAAAGATTGTTGAATCTGTGAAAAAGGCAATTTCATATTGGGTGTGTAAGTGGTGTGACTAATTTTAAGTTTGCATGAATATCTGGGTAGGGGACTTGGGAACTCTTTTCCCTGGTACCCGGGATAACCTAACCAAATTCTTAATTGGATCCCATCACTACGGTGATTGGGCAGTTAGCTAACCCATAGGACTAGATGGGGTTAGGTTGGACTGATGGATCCCTAAATTGAGACTCAATTCTGTTCTGGTTCGACAGATGAAGTAAATCCCAGACAAAAATTGTTCTATGGAAAAGAATCAACGGCTGTGCCTCTCAATGAGGAAAAAACATTGGTCTCTATGATCCAAGTACAATCTTTTCCTTGATTTGACTATGGGACTTACAAGTTCGGTCAGATCAGTTCAGTTAGTTAAGGCTTTTGACTATGTTAGAGAAAAGTTATCCTGGAGGAATCGCCGTGCTTTCCAGGCAAGGGAAGTTTTTTCGGGTTCGGTTTTGGAAGAACCGATGGATTAGTCTCTTGTCCGGATATCCGTGGCGAGGCCCTGACTGTGGGACCCTGCCCTGTACAAGAAGTCTTACTTCTACTGCTAGCACCCCTGAATTCGTTGCGCGGTGGGGATAGGGACCTCACATGTATGCACACTTGTGCATGTGCGTGTGCATGTGTGTGCGTGTGTGCGCTCCTCTGTGTGTGTGTGTGTGAGAGAGAGAGAGAGAAAGAGACAGAGACAGAGAGAGAGAGAGAGAGAGAGAGATTGCAATCACCAATAGCTCCTAGTCCATTTAGGTACTCTTGCCTGTCACTAACTTTTTGATTTAGGTAACTAGCCTTTCCCAAGTTTCCATTTGAAGAAACAATGACCGTTGAGTATCTTGATCAAGTATCCATAGAAAGTATCTAGAGCAACAATAACACAACTTCAAAATACTATCTCCACACAATCTTCCACTTGATCACACGCTTAACATTAGGAAGGGGGAAGTGTTAACCCCTTTATGTAATAGTGGCCAACATCAACAGGCAAAGTCAAAGCAAGCACACATACATAAACACCGACAAGCAAAGTCAAAGTAAGCAGAGGTACGTAAACACGGTTAAGAAACATGATATGAAGCAAAAGTGTCCATTTCACCTACTTGGATGAGCACCCATAATCTTATCACATAAGGTCTATATATGACTTTCAATGATCCAAGGTATGGTCATTGAACGTAATATTGGCCACTCATTCCCAACTAGACCCTTGTCATTATGTATGCTACATATATCTTCCTTAGAGTGTTGTGAGTAAAAAATTGTCATTCGTTAATCTATAAAGGAGTATCACTTGCATGCTTGGGCAACTACACACACATACACATACACATACACAAAAAGGATTATGTTTTTCACGTGTATGTCAATCATGTATATTTTTAAGCTATAAGTTTCATGTTTATGATTACAAACAACGTTACTTTTGGTCTCAATTCTCATGGCTTAAACCTTACGTTATGCCCAGCATTTACTTGCTAAGGTCTTTGTTATGACAACAAGCTATGTTTAAGTAGGTAGTATGTCTAGGATCATTTACTTGCTAAGTTCTTTGTTATGACAGCAAGCTATGTTTAAGTAATAGTATGACTAGGATCATATGTTCTACACCAAATGAACTAGCTCAAGCTAGACACAACCTGCACATATTTGGGGATAAGTATATATAGCATTTGGAAATGTAAGAAGATTCTTCTTTAGATAGTAGAAATGGCCATAAGTGTTTGCACTCCCCCAACCATCGATGGAAGTGAGATTTATTTGGGTATTAGCCGATGTCACCCCAAGAGTGAACTCTACATCATAACCAATATAAAGATAATGCTTTTAGAGTGATATCTTCTTTTTTTGGGTAGTTCAAGTTGGCATTTAAGCTTCCAACACAAATGTATTTATGTAGTAATCCCAGTCTTACAAGTTGGGTAGTTCAAGTTGGCACATATGTATTTATCTAGTAATAGCCTTAGAAGTTTTCCTAACTATGATCATAAAATTAGCAATTAACCTAATTTTTTGTGGTAGTCAGAATCCTTTAAAATATAAGGAGTCTATGCCTACATAAATGATGATACTAATAAAAACCTTCATGGTCTCCAATTACATTCTACAGGTGGGGCATAAATGTCATCTTTCTTTTGTCAAAGTTTTGCAAGTTTCATCTTGTTTTTTGTCATCTAACTGGTATGGTTTTAATTTCAATATCATACATGATTCAAAGGCTTTAAGGTTTCAAGAGGTTTGGTGAAATATTTAGGGTAAAAAAAGTTGATTAGAGTTTTTCTCTATTGACATTTGTAATCTCATTTTGTCTTTTCTTTAGCGGATTATGCAGTTAAACCAATAGTCATGCACCTGTAAAAAAACACAAAAGCTAAAGCAAGACCTTCATAATATAAAGTATTGAATTGCAAAAAGAAACGGAGAGTAAACAATATAACTTCTTGAAAATTTTGATTACAAAAATCGATGGTTTTCACCCAAGTTGTGCAACCATTCGTGCGTTGCAACAGGTAATTTGAGGGTGATCTAGACAAACTCTAGATGGAGGATGATTGGCTTATAAGAATGTTTGAACACAATGAACTTGATGATAAATGAAGACAGCCACTCGCCTGTGTGCTCCAAGTAATTTGATATCGATCTAGACAGATTGTGGATGAAGGATAACTTGCTTATAGGAGTGCTTGAACACAATGAACTCGATGATAAAATAAAGATAGCCAAACTAGTCTATATAGTGTTAGCATGGATGTGGGTCGGCTATGTCGGCCAACCTATAACTTGGTCCAAATAACCAACGGACCATATCATCCGAGTGTAACCATATTAGACTACAACACTATCCTACAAAAACTATGCACATCTCCCACGTCCATTTGGGATTACATGGACCCTCAAATGGGCCACATCATCGCATTGCATGCATCCTACTTGGTATATTGCTTAGTCTACATAAGCAATCTTCTAACCATATGGCCACATTCCAATGTCGAAAAGTGGGAATAGCTAGGTGGTTAGGCGCTAAACATGTCTACTACTCATATAGGGGGCCACATTTAGCCATAGTCCCCAATGTCGAAATCTTAAACTGCTAGGTGAGGTGCTCAACACAACAACAACTACTCCTCATATAGGGGACCTTAACAAAATAGAGAAAATCTTGCAGTAACAACGGTAATAACAACACAAAGGTGAAGCATTCAACAAATGCCTTCTTAATAGTACCACACCTGGATACCATTATTACAAATGATGAGGATTGTTATGTAATTTTATCATAGGATGAATAAATTTAATGGTTTCAATGTTCTTGGTAAGATTTGAAACTTTCAATTCTTAAAATATGGTATACATTGAATGCTTGGCACCAAAACATCTATACATATGGTGCATTCTTTCTTCCAAAAATATCACATATTATCATAAAAGTATGAATGCTACTTTTACATCATGAGTCATCATTACCATGAGTCATTACCATGAAGTTTAAGTTGTAGTTTAAGTTGTGAAACATTGATCTCAATATCTCCACCTAGGTTCAAATCCCAATGCTCTCGTGTTTGAGACCAAGAATGCACATCTATGTAATGAATTATTCCCTAGGTGTGTCTTTAGAAATAATCTCCCATAATATCTCATGCTAATCAAATTAATGGACGTGCATTTTATTTACGTCCTGTAAAATCTTGTTTGCCTACATATGTATTAGACTTTAACCCTTGGTTAAATTACAAACGATATGTAGACTTTAAGATTATAACATGGTGGGATTTTCTCCAATTACAATATAAGAGTTCATCAAAGGCCAATGCATTTTAGACTTGTGTTCTTTATTCATCATTACTTCCTCTCCCATCAAAAATATTCAACCTTGGAATTTACCTATAGCGACTACCTCCTTTTTGCCTAAGCCCTAGTTTTATTGCTTGTGTAAACCTCACATGTTCAAAACATTTCTAAAATCTTTGAGAGCAAGAATGCATCTTTGTTGTAGTGTATATGCATATGCCCCAACTGAACTACTCTTTCAAAATGAAGACTTACTTTTATACAAAAATCATGCCAAGTCAATGAGAGCAAGAATGCATCTTTGTTGTAGTGTATATGCATGTGCCCCAACTGAACTACTCTTTCAACGAAGACTTACTTTTATACAAAAATGATGCCAAGTAAATGAAGTGATGAAACATGTGATATATACATACAACCTTTCTTTATTCTTCTTTTATGTGAGAATATGTACTACCTTCAAGCCTTTAATGTGCCTACTTGTCATTATCTTACTTCATGAAGGTACATTATTTTAACCATTATTTTAACCTTCTTTTATGTGAGAATATGTACTACCTTCAAGCCTTTAATGTGCCTACTTGTCATTATCTTACCTCATGAAGGTACATTATTTTAACCATAATGAAACATACAACCTTCACGTTTTAACCATAATGATGTATGTATACATACAACCTTCTTTTATCATGTGAGAATATGTACTACCTTCACAAATATTTAATGTGCCTACTTGTCATTATTGTACCTCTCATGCAAGTACATTGTTTTAACCATATCGAAACATACATAGAGGCATCAAGTGGGTATTAAATGTGCATACTTGTTATTGTTCTCTTTTCCATCACTTGCGAGAATATGTACAACCTCCAAATGGGCATAAAATAAGATAAAAATATTCGAGTGAATTCTCACGCATCATGTGGAAATTTTTTAAGGATGGGAATGAATTGCCAAGAAAATTGTTGTTTTTACTATATGAACAACCACATCCTCGTATAGATGCTTGTATAGTATAAGTTCAATGTGAGAACAATCACAATCTTTTTCCCACAAGGAAAGGCATTTGCTACATTCAAAGGGTCTACACCACCAACTAATTTCTTCACAGCCTATTAGTTAAAGCTACAAAATCAGCTAAAAACACCATTTTAATAAAGGTGAAGCATGCAATATAAATCCTTCGCACAAGGTTTCTAGACAATATAAACTTAATACTTCATATTTCAATATTTCAATTAGTCATAATGGAGAAAAAAACATATTACAATATGGAAAAACAAGTAATTAGCAAACCGCATACCACATGAGAGGTAGGTTAATTATGAGATAATTGGGCCAATAATTATACAGGAGGGGAGAAACCTTATTTCAATATGAAAAAACAAAATCTCCGCCAAAAAGCAAACCACATACCACATGAGAGATAGGTTACTTATGAAATAATGGGGCCAATAATTATATAAGAGGGGAGAAGCCATGTTTCAAGGCAGCTTCCCAAGAGTTTTCCATGTCATGGGGGGAAATATCATCAACAAAGTCATGGTGATGCCAACCCTCAAGGCAATGGACCATGGCTGCAGCATAGCAAGCCCTCACAACATACCTAGGCATCACATCCTACAAGCAAGAGAATCTCATTAACATCTCAAAGCGACAATTAACACAAAATCATATGCATGTAACAATTGGTTATCACATCCTACAAGCAAGGGAAGATCATTAATGACTCAGAACAAGAATCAACACAAAATCATATGCATGTAACAATAGGTTATCACATCCATACCTTAAAAAAAGGGAGTAGCAATTTGAAAAAATAAAAAGGGATGCTTTGTGTAAATCATAAATTCGATATTTCATGTTTCTCACCTCACATGCGTTGATGGTTCTTGCATTTTCGGGCAACCTCAAGGCAGGCACAGATCCATATGTGCAGTCTTTTCTTGAAGTGCGCACCGGGAACAATGTGAATTGGTGGAAATGAGTCCCACGTGGGGCAAAACTTTGATCGTGTGCACCTATTCGCTCACCGACAACCCACACCTGCCATATACAATAAGCTTTATTATCTCAGCAGCAAATAATCATTTTCAAATAAAGGGCAGCTTATATTAGGAAGTGAAGAGGAGGCAGATAGAGTGCTTTAATAAGTATATCACATCCCTATCAAATAATCAATTGCGCCCACCTACCATATAAGAAGCTTTATTATCTCAACATATAATCAATTTCGCCCACCTACTCCATGTAATGCATGTACATGCGTGCACACACGCACCACGCACATACATTTAATTAAGGCTCACCTTGCAGCTTTTCCCAGCTCCATAATGGGTTGCATGTACAAGATTCTGTTGAAACTTTGGGGCAATCTGCTGCCGCAGATTCTGCAGCTGGTCCTTTAAGGGGGAGAGAGCCTAAAGAGGAAAGAATTTGACAAAAAAACACAACACAATATTAAAAGGATTCATCATCAAAACATGAGCTCGATTTGATTTGATTTGATTTATAAATAGCAACACCTTCATGCGGGGTATGAAAATTGTGGAGGATGTGATGTGAAAGATTAATTGATGTCAATGATTGATTAGTAGTGTCTAATGTGAATGATGTCCATATTACCAAGACTCTAATCCCATGCTCGCACAGGTAAATGGCGATGGCACGGCCGACCCTAGAATCAGCAGGAGTCAGGAAAACCTCCTCCACATCCGTCTTGGCCACCACCTCCTTCACAACAATCGCTGCCGCCAAAGCCTCCCCTGTCACAATGGGAATACTCCCTCCTTGCTTGCACATGAATTTCTCATCCATATCCAATTTCCGGTCCTGTTATCACACATCCACATTTCATCCACCAATTTGGTTTGGTTTTAATCACATTAGCCAACCAAACAACCATTGTTTTTACACCACATAAATTAATACTAACCCACATACATTAGTACTACGTGCCCTTTAAGAGTGTCCATATTTCTAAATAATAGTACTTGCCTTTTCCAAGGATTTAGAAGTACTATTTATTTCCAAGGATTTAGAAGTACTAGATTTAGAACTACTATTTCCAAGGATTTAGAAGTATTATCTTTTTCAAAAGAATTTAAATATATAAATCTTTTTCTTTTTTTTAATGAGACTTGTATGTATTAAAAAAGGAATGAAACGAACTTTATTATATTTTTTTAAAACTAATAAAAAAGTAATGAAAGGAACTCTATTGTATTTTTTAAAAACAAAGTATTAAAAAGGGAATAAAAGGAACATTATTATATTTTCTAAAAAAAACAAATGGCCAATTTAAATCTTTTTCAAAAGCAATGGTGCGCTTTTAGAGTATATCCAAATGATTACCTTGTTTAGCAATGCCAAAGCAATCACTTTAGCACCCGCTTGTTGAGCTTGCAAGATACAATCTCTGACCCAACCATCAATCCTTGCTTTCTCGGAACGCATAGAGTACTGCACACATCACATAATTATTTAATTGATTTGAGTGAAATGATATAACTGCACTTAATCAATTAACCTGGCACGGAACTCTTTTTAACTCTTCTAGCTTTTTTCTTAACCTGGCACTCACCACTGCATGTAGTGATCAAAATATTTATAGCATTTTTGCCACAATTTGAGCAATTATTATTTAGCACCTGATCAGTAAGATTATTGCTTTCTCAACTGGAATTTGAGCAATTAATGAACTCCATACTACGAATTCAGTGATCAACTAATTAGAGTATAGCTTTTTCACCGAAAATTGAGTGATTAATTACTGCCACATTACGGAATTCGGTGTTCATAACTTAGATTATAGCTTCTTTAAAACGTGGAATCAACGGGCACCACGCGAGTGGTACCCAAATAAATGACAAGATCAGATGCATTTAATCACCTATGATGCTCAATTAATTAACACCGCATTGCGAAAATTAGCAATCAATAAAATGGATATAATAGCTAGTTTCACCTGGAATTCGTATCGTGGAATCACCCAGGTTTGTAGTTCGAAGCTATTGCCAATGAAATGAGTAGCGCCGATGAATGGCTTTGCGAACAACCATGCAAGCACCATAATCGGCAAGGCAACAGGCCACAGTATCCACATGTACCATTTCTTTGCATATGGCTGCGCAGCAAATGTTTGAAATCCAAATTGCAGATGGAAAGTGGACAGCAGCTCCGTTGCATGGGTCAGATACACGCAATCTACTTTCTTCTCGTTCCCTGTAAATCAATTTTCTAAGATTAACACCATAACTTAATTGTTACACTTTTAATAAAACAGTTTGAATAAATTAACCTGAAAAAAGGCAAAAAAAACCAAAATCTAGCAAAGGTCAATTTGATCTTTGTTCATGTTATAACAAAACAGTCGGATAATATACATGTGAAATTAAGTCTTTACTACAAAATCACAATAGTGAAAATACAAGAAAAAGTCAAAAGCAATGCTTGAAAGAAATGTCTTTTTTTTAAAAGACTTAGATTAAAAAGAAATGCCTAGGATTAACGCCACCAACATTTTTTTAAAGACTTAGATTAAAAAGAAATGCCTAGGATTAACACCACCAACATTTTGTAGTTGTGTATTAGTTAATTAATGCACACCAAATGTTTTTTTTCTACATTTGATAAATTAAAAACAACGCATGAGTCACAAAAAGCAATGTCTTATTCAGTAATTTAAAAAAAAATGGCAATCTCCATATGTTTTCTTTTCGTTTCCTACACACGATTTCATTTCTCTCGGGGTCCAGCTTCTTTTCCTTTCCTACACACGATTTCATTCTTCTCTCGGGTACAAGCACGGTGCAGAGCCCATCTCTCTCCTCTCTTCTCCATTTGTCCTGACTGCTGCGACCTCATCACTCATTTCCTCCTCCTCTCCTTTTTTCCAGTCAGCTGCCTTGAAACCGCTCGAAGAACCCTCCTTCGCGCGATTTCGACTGCCTACCTTCATCTGCCTTCGCACATCTTCGTGCAGTTTCGGCTGCCTGCCTTCGCCCGCCGTGCCCCCTCGCTTCGTCTTCCTTCACCTGCTTCGCCTAAGGTTGTCGACCTTGGAATGCCCGTAATAAAAGTGAATAAATTTAGGTGTAATAAAATTCAATTAATTTAGGTCTGAAAATCAATAAAGATCATAAAAATGCAGAGATGTGTAATCAGAAATGTACAAATTTTAACCCTTAAAATTAAAGGCAGTTTTGAATAAAGATCATAAAAATGTAGAGATTTATAAAGGCAGTTTTGAATAAAGATCATAAAAATGTAGAGATTTATAAACAGAAATGTACAAATTTCAACCCTTAAAATTAAAAGCAGTGTCAAATTCCAATTGGGAGTTTTAAATTACAGCCAAAAAGTTACAACAAACCGGGTTATATCATCACTGATCAAAAGTACCAAGTACCACAAAATAGGCAGATAGGAAGACCTACCTTTGCGTATATCTCGATAAAGAGTATCCGAAGTAGCATCAACAGTCCCGTACAAGTAGTCGTACAGTGGCATGAAAAGAGAGAAATTGGTGTGCACTTTGGTATGGTGCAAGGAATGATACCTAATTTATTTTACATACATTCCCCCACATGTTAGTTAGTGAGCCCCCACGTTTATTTTACAGCTTTAAAAAATAACAGTAAAATTTCAAAGTATTGATAGATCGAATGCAGAGGTAAATGGGAAATCAAAAAAAGTTCTCAATAACTTGCTTTGACAGGATATACATGCAAGTGTCAAAGTAATTCCTTAATTACTAATATTACTTTGCTAGGCAGTTTTTTCAACTATTTATTTCTTTGTTATGCAGAAACTTTTTGATTTGTTTGACTGGTTAATCTACATATGCAGATCATATAATTGCAGTTCAGTTTATTTTGAAAAGCATTTCACTTTTCGGGGAAAAAAAACATAAAGTGCTGATTTTGAGTCCAATAAGGCAAATGGTAGTAGACTTTCCAACTGTCACTACTTAGCGGTTCATTTTCGTAGATCGTGCCTGGACAGGTTAGAACTAGATCTTGTAAATAATTAATTTACCCAATTTAAACTTGAATATTTTCCTATGGAGGAATTGTAAAAAACTAATCTGAATCAAATGCAAGACTAAATGATCATTAAGAATTGCCAAGGAAAATGACAAGTATAATTTTCGATGGTGATAATTTTCGATGGTGATTAACAGTTGTTAATTAACAGCAGGGACTCACGTTGGGCTGTAGATAATGTATTTCAGGGGGGGGAGTGCATCGAAAACCCAGGTGGGGATGAACTCGAAGTTGCAATGGCCCCAAGAATTCATGAAATCTACGAACATAATGTACGCATAGACCAGCCCAAATGAGCCACAGCCTAGAATATATGGAATGCCGATCGGTATCCCAAAAATCGTTGCATAGAATACATGCTCCAAGAATGGATGATTGCTAGCTGCCAAATTTGAGGAAAATTATTGAGAATTAGCACTACTTGCAACACCGTCTCCGGTGGGATTACAACTACGTTTAATTTTATTAATCTCACATGTAAGCACCACTGATTCACACATAGAAAAACCACACAGGATTAATATTAACTATCTACTTAATTATCTTCTCACCAACAAGTAAATTCAAACAAGAATATGACATTCGCATGAAGGATCACTAAAAGGAACTGGTGTTTAATTTTCTAAAAACCAGAGCTGACAAATCAAACATGGAGACAATGGTTACGTGATTAAAACTAACTATGGCTCACTCACGATGACGGGGACAATGTAATTGGCTCACTCACGATGACGGGGACAATGTAATTGGAACTAAATATAGCCCATCCAAGAGTATGGTGGCAATTGATCAGAAAATTAAGCTTCCAATCCCGAATGCGGAGGTGATTAAAGGCTACAGATGGGACCACTAGAGTGGTAATTGGACACAAAGATACGACGATTAATTTAAGCATCAATGAGGGGGTGAATATTAAGGTCAAACATCATAAGATAACAAGAAGATGAGTGAGGGTGGCACTTACAGGTGATGGGCTGGGTAACGAAGGAAGAATGGTGGTGGGAGTGGTAACGAGAGAAGAGGTAATGATGATGTAGGGCTCTGTGACCCCAGTAGTAAATCCACTCCACAGGGCCTGCATGCATAAGAGCAGCTACGAGAATCCCTTTGCCATTCCATGCAGGAAACTCTTGCAACGGTAACAAGTAGTACCCACTGCTAAACAGAATCGTTGCAAGAAGAACCATGTTCTCCCTGCATACACAGCACACTCAAGGGTGGTGAGAACACGCACAGAATTATCAAGAATTCTCGGATGCTCTCCATGCAGACATACATGTTTAAACTCACGCCCACACATTCAGAGTGAAACACTCACGTCATTTTGGTTTTCGGCTTTCAAGCGTATATTACACGTCTTCTTCTCTCTAAACCGATGCATTCTAGTGGTTCATGGGTTCGACATCTGACACTATACGGTTGTGTTTGTGAGGTGGCCGGTCTCTATAGGGTTGTGTTTGTGATGTGAGGCGGTGTAGCTTTAACTCGGCTAAAGGGGGCTGTCACGGAAAAAAACAACCCATAAGGTGTGATCCCACTGTCGACGCCAGCAGAGGCCCAGCCACCGGCCTACGTGAGATCGACAACCTCTTACATTGATTAACGCGTTTACTGCATGATGCAGAAACATGCAGAGGACGTTACCAGCTAGCCTCATGATCAACTTGCTCGAACTTGATGCCTTTAATCTGAATCTGATACTTTCTGGAGATGAACGGCATGCGGGAGGCAGTGCACCATATCTGGAATAACAGATACCGAAGCCCGGCCAGAACAAGCAGATGGAAGAAAATGTTGCTCGAGAGCGGCTTTCCAAGCTGCGCACTTTCGTGAAAACCTTTCATTGCAACGGCCACAAACAGAAGATACTGCATACACTCCCCAAAAAAAAATGTCAAATGCTACTAATATCATAAAACTAATACAGTCAAAATGAACTTCACGAATTTTAATTTAAAGCTTGTAATACACATGAAAGTTTAGGACTCTAATTAACACACGAATTTAATTACTTTAAGCTGATCATCCCAAAGACAAATTGAAGCTAGTAAAACACATGACATACTACAGGAAGCTTCGAGGCGAGTATTTCGTGTAAGTTCACGTACAATTTAGTTTAGCCACTCTAGATTGATTACACGAAAAGGATTAATTCCAGCTTAAGCTACGTAAGCTGTTATAGCTAGATTATGAGCTCCAACGCCCTGAAATACATTAAGCATAACGTTAACAAGAAATTTAGGTCGGACGAACCTTCCAATTTCCCCAACTCTCCCATGGGAAGGTGTACAGAACGCCTGGAGATGCTACCATCGTGTACGCCCAAGCAAGAAACTCTCCGAATGCTTTTGAGGCCAAGATTGTGCTTTTGGAACACAAGAAGCTATGATTCTCATTTTATAGCAAAAATTTACATTTTCGTTTTATTATTTGAACTTTGAGGAAAAAAATTTCGCACGGTGGCATTCACGTGCCTAGTTAATATTATCACTTAAAGCCTAAAGCCCTTTCTGTATTTCACCTGCCACCCTTGCACTTCAAAATTGACTTTTAGTGTAATTTATTAAGAACATTTTAAAATTTTGCAAGTATTGTATTACCAAAATGTAGAAAAACAAGCGTGACTCCTTTTAAACAGCAACTATGCCTATGTCCCATGTAGACTAGGGAAAGAAGACACTAGCAGGCTTGAACACGATTGATTAGTTCCGAAATGATTTGCCAAAGTTCCTACACTATGATGGCTAACCCTGTGGATAGTGTATACACATGGTGCTACGTTCCTTGATCAAATTTGGAAAGGCGAGACTTGAGAGAGCTTGAGGGCGCGCGATTTTGAATCTGAGCAGGGTACAGGCTTCACAGAGGGCACCTATCTATCTGGCCGCTAGAGTCCTCGAGCGACGAATGCGGGCAGAGATCCGCATGAACGCGTGCATGCGTTAAAAGCGGTGCTGAAGGTATGGACTCAAGCCAACTAAAGCTATACAGAAAAAGTGTGAAGTGGGTGTTTTTTAGAATAAGTTAAAGCTGTCCTCCAACGCGAGTTGGCTCAAGACCTAGGTAAAATGTATGCCAAGGTCTCAAAGGGGAAGAAAGTTCTGTATGCATGCAAGGAATTATCACTGGGCAAGACCCTCAATGAACTTCACAAAGCCATGGCATGTGGACTGTACTTATATGTCATGGGGAAGCCACCATCTGAGGAGGAGTTTAAAAGATGGTTCCAGGAAGTGTATGAGGGTAAGGTTACCTTGCACAAGTTCCACTTTGTAGGCAAAGGCTTCTTCCAGGAAACAGTGGAATAAGAAGGGCAAAGAGATTATGTCCTTGCTACAGTTTTGCTGCCTTTAGAGGGGACATTGTATACTCCCTCCCTTGGACCCCTGCCATCAAGACTGAAGAGGTTCTATTACACCGATATCCAATCTGGGTCGAATTCCCAAGTCTTCCTTATTACTTCTAGGACCAGGTTAGGGAATTGGCTAGTGCATTGGGTAAGGTTCTCCATGTCCCCACAGAGGGCATGTATGAGAGCAAAGCAGCTAAGAGAAAGCATGCATCCTCTGGGATAGGAGGTAAGAGATCCTAGACTTCTTGCAATTCAACATGGCTGGGCTTAGAGTGGATGTGGAGGTTCACTTCCAACCATTCCCTGACTCCTACTTCATAAACTTCTTGCAATTCAACATGGCTAGGCTTAGAGTGGATGTGGAGGTTCACTTCCAACCATTCCCTCACTCCTACTTCATATGCAAAGGGCAAGGTCACTTTGTAAAGGACTGCCCCTCATAACAACAAGCTCAAGGCAAGGTCCCACCACCACAACCAGAACACAAAGAAGATAAGGAGGAGGGCTCAGTTGATTAGAGCAAGGCCCCAACCCCTGGAACACAAGAGGTCTCCAAGGAAGGTGGAAAAGACTCCAATGTACAACAAAGTGCAAGTACATCTAAAGGAGCTCAAACCCCTAAAGCTCCTGCTAAGGAGAAGGATACAGATGAGAGGCAAGCCTTAAATCATAGGAGGCTCAACAGCAAGCCCTCAAGTAATGCTAAGCTACTTTTGCAAGACATTACTAACAAGCATAAAGACAAAGTTAACCTCAAGAAAGAGACAAGAAGCAGAAATAGATCCTTTGCAGTACTATTGGAGTGTAATGAGGATGAGAATTCACCCCCAAATAGCCCTATCAATAGCTGAAATGTACTCGAAATTTATACCCATGGCCTCATGGAACATTAGAGGCTTATGCTCACAGGAGAGACAAGGTTATGTCAGAAGGTTGCTTTTATCTAAGAGATTTAATATTTTAATGTTGCAAGAGACCAAGTTAGGGCAAACCCAGTTGAATGTCAAAACCCACCCATGAGTGCATAGTCAGCAAGGCTGACAGGGGTTCTGGTGGTTGTATGATATTGATTAATAAGAAATTGCCCATTACTGACTGTGAAAGAATGATTGCATGTAAGGTTGTGATTGAGGGCTCTGAAATAGGGCTAGTTAATGTATATGCCTCCAATGTGCAAATGGAAAGAAGGCAGATGTGGGAACTGCTGGCCAATATGGACTGGGATGTCCCTACTCTTTTTGGAGGGAACTGGAATTTTGAGTCACCCCAAGATAAACCCCCATTATAGTGGAAAGATTGGACAGAGAAGCACGATGTCATAGACCTTGCCATGATGGAAGGATGTAGTGCATTAAAGGCGCCAACATGGAGCAATAGGCAAGTGCAAGGTGGTTATGTGGCCAAAAGACTTGATAGACTGTATGCGTCTGACCAAGCCTCATGGCTTAAACATGATATAGAAGGCAATCTTATACACTCACACACTGTTTCAGACCACACTCCTCTGAGAGTGACATTTAGATGCAAAGTACAGAGAAGAGTTAGAAATGGCCCCCCTTTGTTCAAGTTCAATGTTTCATTCTTGAAGGACAAAGGGTTCTGTGAAGGACTAAGAAAGGTTGGTTAGAGGCAAGGGAGGTAGGCAGTGACCCTTACAGAAGATTGGAAACTGTTGTCCAAGCTATCACAAAGTATGCTAAGAGAGAAGGGAAGAAAAGAGCTACAACCAGGAGGGAGGAGGAAAGTGGCTTGGAGAAGGCACTCATGTGCATCAAGGCAATATGCAACTCTCAACCCCCAATATGCAACTCTCAACCCCCTCATGTGCATCACAGAGTATGCTAAGAGAGAAGGGAAGAAAAGAGCTACAACCAGGAGGGAGGAGGAAAGTGGCTTGGAGAAGGCACTCATGTGCATCAAGGCAATATGCAACTCTCAACCCCCTGATCCTTTTATGCTCCAAATGCTTCATAACCTTGAGGACTATGCAATAAGAATTGAAGCTAGGAAGGCGGAGTCTGCCACAGTACAAACATGCTTATACTGGCTTAAGGTTGGGGACACTCCAAGCAGGGTGTTCTTCAAGTCTCTTAGGGCCAAGAAGGATGATGACCTTATCACTGCAGTCAAGGACTTGGATGGTAGCATTACAGAAAATGAGGAGGAGATAAGACAACTCTTTGTTGATAGCCTCTCCAACATTGTCAGCACAGCATTGGACACATCAGGTGACTATCAAGAGAAATTACAATAGTTTTTGGAGCCTGTACATGATGACATCACTGAGGAAAAAAGGCACCTACTGGTTGGGTAAACCTTTTTCCCCTTATGAGGTTGAATATGTCATCAAGTCTTTGAAAAAAGAAAAGGCCCCAGGCCTTGATGGTGAAGTGCTTCAAGAAATGGTACCCTATGGAGTAGATGACATCTATGAGCTTCTTAATGCGTGCAGATAGATACATGCCCGGTTATTTACAGTTTTCTCGGCCGGACGGTAAGTGCCACCATGCGTCCACAAGTCACACCAAAGGGGTTCAACGTTCAACAACTAGTCCACAGTTTGGGCATTTATGGCGAGATCGCCACCTGTTATAGTGACTGACGCTGCATTTAAAGCGACGCCTGTACATTGAATGCGAGACACAAGGCACTCTACGGCAGTGGGCAGGGCTGTAGAGAGGAAAAAGTCCACATTCACACTGGGCACACTACTCGAGTCCGGGACACGGGTCCCCAGCATCGCCTTAAATGCACTCGACACTTGTCGTGGCGTGGCTGGTGTTGCTTTAACTGAGCGCATCAATGCCCCCCATCCACCCGCTCCAACTTCGCAAAAGTCGACTCGAGTCCTTTCTCTCAGATGACACGTTACTCAATTTTGATACGCCTCTTTAGTATTTACGTGCTATTAAAAAAATACATTTTTTCTCCAACAAATACAAATACCTTGATTTCATTTATTTATTTATGAGCTTGAGGTTTTGGAGAGAGAGATGGTTTAGGGTTAGGGTTCTTTGCTGCATGCCCTCCTCCACGTGCCAGTTTGCTGCATGTCCTCCACGTTGTCGTGCCATGGCACGTCTATGGTGTGAAACCATGCATGTGACGCCATCAAATACAAATCCAGATGCATGGGGTTAAGTGCCATGATGAGTCATTATATGATGCCTGAGTATATATGTTCATATTGTAAATGAGGTTCAATAAGATGAGCTGAGGCTGAGCCAGGTCTCGAAGCCTCTGACAGTGTGGTGTGAATTGTGGAGGATTTTTTTTTATGCTTATGGAGAATTTTGGAGTTAGCAGACACCTTGTGCCTTGATAGGACTGGATTATGCTTGTGGGTTTGACTGCTTTATTGGTTCCATGAGATGGTGAAATGCTTGCTCATAAGCCGTGCCTATCATGGTTGAGTTGATATTAACACTGAGACAGAGAACTTTTATGGTACATAATGGTTGTGGTCTTGATCGTATGCTTTAGATGGCAAGGTCATATATGTAATAAGGATGCCAAATGAAGCTTTCTTTGATGTGGTGTGGGAAACCTTAGCAAGGTTATGGTATGAAGAAGGTTGATTTTTTTAAATGGTTATCACTTGAAAAATATATGCGTGGAATGGTAGGCGCAGTGAAAAAATTCAAAATGGAAAAAGCGCGTTTTTAGCTGCAAAAGGTGGTGTGGGGGCCGGTTTCCTCGCGGGAAAGAGGAGAAAAACCAGAGAATTGCAGGCGGCGCATAGCAGAGTTTGGGGGGAAACGTCTGCAAAACGCGAACCAGTGTGTGATATCGACCAGTCAGGACCGGGTCAGGATAATCCAAACAAATATGCATGGGTGGGTCCAAAGCAAGACACCTTCTCTCAAATTACGAGGGGTACAATAGTCACACAAAATATGAATTATGGAAGCCATTTGTGAATGCACCACTTATCGTGGGAATAATGCAGAGCTTGGTCTCAAGCACGCAAGGCTATGGGAGTCACTTGACAAAATGATTCAATTGCTAGAAAAGGCTCCACTTGTTGTGCTGAGGAGATTGCAAACTTAAAGACTACAATACATACATTTACCAGCAAATGGTTGATGCATGGGGAGAAACACATATCACCCACTATATGGTATTTACCTTTCTATCTATTTACTGATATTAATCGCCAAATAGTAAAATTCTGATATGATCTTTGTTGCAGCACATTATATTTGCCCACATGAAGAGATCCTTTTAGCTAATTCCATGTTCACAGTCTGCGCTGAAGCGACTGTTGCTTCCCGCGTTTCTCCATCGCGTAATCAGCACTGAAGCGACCTTTTGTGATTAACAAAAATAAAACCAAAGTGTAAATTCGCTGAAACGTTCAGATAAGTTTTTTTTAACTACTTCATTTATTTTAGAAAAAGGCGTATGACTCATAAATCTTTAAAGGATTTGGAAAATGGAAAAAAGCTTTGGAGAACAAGTTAATGGTTTTAGAACTTGGTGTTTTGTGGGAAAAAGGTATCTAAAGCACATTTAAATCACGGGAAGTTGGTCTTGCTTCTGCTTGATTGAGTTTTGGAAATCATGAGCATGTTATAGCTATGCAGTATGCCATCTTTTGCTTGTGAGATGTTAGAATATTAAGGCAGGTTTTCAGGTGATTAAGATCATCTTGAAATGATGGTTTTGATGGCACTGGATGTAAAGAATGTAAATGGTCACATGTATGTTGGAAAAAATTAAAGGTTATGTTATGCCTACATGTGATTGGATCAAAGGAAGGAGTCAGTGTGAATAAAGGGACAAGCACTTGATACACAATTTTGTGCAATCATCAGGATGAATTCAAGGATGTATTGAGGTGAATCGACACATGTATATGTCATTGAAAATGGAGATGTCCAATACTCCTTGGGAAATTTTGTGTGCGAGTTTCCTTGTTAGATTTGGTATCTACTCTCACAGCTAGAAGTCTCGTACTTTCCTGGCTATACCGCACACGTCACGACAGCTTTTTGGTGAACCCGACGTGAAACTGCTGGGGTGAGAGTGTGGTGAAATATACAGGGAAGCTATGGCGGAGAATTCTGAGGGTCAGGGGGTTCATTTTGACCCCAGAGTTATGCAGATGTTTCAGATGTTTACCATGTACATGCAACAACAACAAGCTGCTGAGAGAGGACAAATTTCCACGACCAAAGCATTGCAATCAATTGTGAAAGAGGTGGATCAATTTGATGGGAAGGACATCACGAAGTACCTGCGCGATTATATAAAGGAGATGGAGCTAAACAGGGTGACTGAGGAGGATATGGTTCGAAGTTTCGAGCTGGTATGTGTTCCTGAAATAAGAGAGCGCATAAGAGGATTGCAGACAGCACATGGTGGCAGAAATTGGGAGGAGTTCAAGCTTGCTTTAAAGGATGAATATTTCATGGAGGATTCTGAACGAGTGACCAAACGAACTTTCTTGGAATGGATCACAAAACCTAAAATGGGAATTTCTGCCACAGAATTGCTAAGAGAGTTTGAGAAGCGTTATGCCCAGCTGTCAAGGATAGAGCGTACAACTTTGGACAGAGAAAAAACAGAGCTCTTCTTACAAGCAGCTGGGAAAGATCTCCAAGAGAAATTGGAAATCCTCCTTGAGGATAAGGATACAGAGCAGGGATTAAAGAGTGATTGGAATGATGTTGAGGATGCAGTCACCATGTTAGCAAAGCGGCAGCGGAGGAGGGATAAAATGGTGATGGGCTCTGCAACCCCCATAACTGCTGTTACCTCTGAGAATCTATCCAAACCAGCTGCTACAATTCCAAAGGTAGATGGGCCGATGGATGAGCTTATCAAGGGTATCGTGACCTAAAATTGAAGATGTCCAGGATTGAAGAAAAATGTCTACCATTGGGGCAGGCTTCTATGCAAAGGCCTCAAAGTAAAGAAGGGTTTACATATAGATGCATATGGTGTGATGACCCAGAACATGCAAAGAAGGATTGTGCTAGCTATAAAGAAGCTCTTAAAAATCAACTTGTGTTTTTCAAAGATGGGAAAATCCATCTTACAGAGACTGGTCTTCCATTGAGTACAAACTTTGGGAAAGGAGGGATGAAAAAGCTAGTAGAGGATATGGCCGCTAGTCATGCCATTTCTATGGTTGAGGCAGCAACCTATGGATTAAAGGTTGGTCAATTAAAGCAGGGATTTGAGAATGATGAGGATTATGAGAATGAGGATTTTTGGCCATCAACAATGGAATTAATTGCGTCAAAGAAAGTGTCTAAGCAAGCTTTGCATGAGGCAGGTGATTGTATACGTCTTGAGACTGGCTGGGAGGAGCCTGTGGATTCTTTATCTGTTCATGCCTACATTGCTAAATGCCAAAATAATGAGGCACAAGTAGAGGAGAAGCGTAAAAGGGAAAATGAGGAAGGAGGGCCATCAAAAAGAGTTACACGTGGAAGTGAAAAGAAGGATCCTCGGCCATCACATATGCCTCCACAGCATAGCAGACCTCCACAGGATGTTTCAATGGAAGAAGTGCTAGCAAAAATGAAGGAGAAGGGAAAAGGGAAAAATCCACTCTACAAGCTTCAATCTGATATTGAAGCTGCAACAGATCTTAAAAAGGTGCTTGAAGAGAGGATTCTAAACAGTAGGGTGGAATTTACACTAGGGGAAGTCTTGGGGATTGCAAAGAAAGAATTTCATGATGAGATAATTGATATTATACGAAGAAAAAGGCAGTCCATAATTGAATCTATTCCGTCGCAAGGGGAGGCAAGCACTTCCAAGACTCATGGAGTACAGATACAGAAAAAGGAAGAGAGAGAAAATGTGGTGGAATGTAATCACTCTGCTGATGGGGCACGACAAGTGCGCTTTGTGGAAGAGGATGATGAAAAAGAAGTTCTTACAAAGAGTCATTACTCCAGGAGCCATTGGGCAAGAGCAACCACTGAAACCCTTGTCAAGATAGGTGATTTGGAAGAGCCATATGTCGCTCTAATTGATCATGGGTCTGAAATAAATCTTATGGCTAAAAATCTCTACAACAAATGTAAGTGGCCAATGGATGTGGATCATGGGTGGATGATTAAAGCAGCTAATAACTCATCTGGAGAGCTTTATGCAGCATGTCCGAATGTAAGGGTAACTATAGGGGATGTGAAAGATGATCAGAACTTCTTTATTCAGGAGATGTCATCGTATCCCCTTATCCTTGGGCAACCCTACATTACAGCTGTGAGGATGGAAACAAAAGTTTTGGACGATGGCTCGGCATATGCAAGAATAAGGAGTAAGGATGGCAAGAAAGCTGTTCAGTTCTTGACAGTTTGCATTAACCATGAAAGGAATCGTGAGTCTCTTCGAGCACAGTCACTCCCGAAGATAAATAGAGAATTCATGAATTACAAGGAGATGAGGGATTTTGGCCAGGTGCCATTGTAAAGCGGGATTCCAATGGTACAAGGGGAAATGAGTTCTCGCAGGACTCAATCAGTGTAAATAGCTTTTCAGCAAATTTTCAGGGATTCTCCAGCTATGGGTCATTGGTTTTTGTAAAAAGCAAGGATTTTGAAGCGTGGCATGCGAAAACATATACAAAATGAACAAAAAAGTTTTGAGCAGTGTGGTCTTTTGGAGAAGAATGAGTTTATTTCAGGGGTGCTTGATGAGGTGTCATTTGTAGATACTATGGATGTGCTTTTTGATATGGGAAGAGCATGCTTACAGGGTGGAAATGAAATGATTGAGGTGTCATCTGTGGAGATGTATGATATAATCCAGGAATTCGAGGGGGTGGAATGTAAAAACATGAATTACGAGATGGATGCTCATGTTGATACAAAGTACAAAACGGTTGCAAAGAAGGTGAAACCAGTTGCCTTGCCCTTGCCACCAGGAAGCAAGGAGAAGATAGATGAAGCTTCTATGCAACCAAATCTTAGAGATCCGAAGAAAATTGGGCATAAATTTACTCAAGGAACTCTAAAAGAGCTGAAGATCGGTGAGAAGGATTTTCTTTGCCAGTTGAAAGGGAATGCTTTGGGGAGATGCTTGTAAAACATGGGAAAGCCTTTGCTTTTTAGCCGCATGAGATAGGCTGTGTTGATCCAAGTGTAACAGCACCAATGGTGATCTTTACTGTTCCACATGTGCCCTGGAACCTGCGGCCAATTCCAGTACCAAAGGCTCTCTTGCCAAAGTTGATGGAATTACTAAAAGAAAAGATCAGGATGGGAATCTTGGAGCCATCATGTGCCCCATATTCCAACAGATGGTTTACTGTACCAAAGAAAAATGGGACATTGCGCTTTATTCAAGATATGCAACCTGTAAACAAAGTCACAATCAAGAATGTGGGAGCAGGTCCAATTGTGGATGAGTTTACAGAAGCATTTGCAGGGAAAGCTATATACTCTATGGGTGATCTGTATTCGGGATATGATCAGTTCCAGCTGGATATACAAAGCAGGGACTTGACCACAATGAGAACTCCTTTGGGACTAGTAAGGATGTGTACTTTACCATAGGGAGCCACCAATTCAGTGGCACATATGATGAATGGAATGAATAAAGTCTTACGAGACTTCATACCACAAAAAACTATGCCATTTTTGGATGATGTGCCAATAAAGGGCTGTGATGAGAAAGACAAAGATGAGGATTTGGATTCAAAGGGGTGCCGCAAGTTTGTGGCAAATCATATAAAGGATTGTGATATGATTCTATCCAGGCTTGAAGAAGTGAATCTTACTTTATCTGGGCTGAAATCAGTGTTTGGAGTTGGTGAAGTGCTAATAGTGGGACATCTTTGTAGTACTAGTGGACGCCGACCTTGTCCAGCCAAGATAGATGCAATACAAAGAATGAAAGAGACATGCATTAACGTTACAGAGCTGAGGAGATTTCTTGGAACATGTGTCTTTTATGTTATTTGGATCCCACATTATGCACATGTAGCAGATTCTCTTTATCAACTTTTGAGAAAAAATCAAAAATTCATGTGGGGTGCAGTACATATTAAAGCTATGCGGAAGCTGAAATGTTTGCTCCAATCATCACCTACTCTAAGAAAGGCAGATTATGAGTGTGGCAGGCCTGTGATCGTTACAGTTGATACTAGTCCTACTGGGATAGGATGGGCAGTAGGGCAAGATGATGAGGAAAATCACAGGTATGTAATCAGATTTGGAGCAAAGGTATTAAGCTTTCGACAACGAAAGTATCCACAGATCAAGAGAGAGTTATGGGGAATAGTCACTGCTCTAAAATGTGAAAAAGAGTATCTTATTGGGGCATCTGTACTTGTGGAAACAGATTGCTTGCCACTTCTTGGGATGATAGCAAGTTGTACCACTCCAGATATTGCTATGCTTAGGTGGATTGCTTATATCAAGTCACTAAATCCTGAGTTTGAGCATATTGCGGGAAAAGATAATCCAGTTGCAGATATGCTATCAAGAGCCAGGTATGAAGATGAGAAAGAGATGATTAGTGACATTGATGATGTGGGTACAAAGTTCTATACTACAGCATATGCAAAAGGGGACCATATTTGCCTATCAAATGCACTTGAGTCTTTTATTGAGGAAATATATGAAGGAGATGGTCAATATTTGAGTACTCTGACAAGGCAAGAAAATTGGTCTGACTCAGAATTTAAGAGGATCCGCAGAAAAGCATATGGTTATTTCCTAAAGGATGGGTACCTCTGGAAGCATCCTAAGCAGAGGAATGCTATGCCACAGAGAGTCATATGTGATAAAGAGACTCAAGGAAAGCTTGTGAAAGAATTTCATGAGAGTCTCTGGGCTGGACATAGAAGTGTGTGGACCACCTTTACCAAAATAAAGGAAAAATATTGGTGGAAAGGAATGTACAAGGATATTTCCCAATATGTGGAAACATGCATGGTATGCCAAATGTACTCAAATGTGCGGCATCGTGATGGCTTGCAACCAACCTACCCACCTGCCATGCACTATAAATGGGTAGTGGATCTAGTTACAATGCCTTTGGGAATTTGGCAGATGCGGTATATAGCACTTGCAAGAGAAGATTTGACAAATCAGGTAGAAGGACGTGCTCTTAGAACAAAGAGTACAGAAACAGTATGCAAATTTCTCTTGGAAGATGTGATCTGTCGGTATGGTTGTATTGGGAAAATAACAGCTGATAGGGGTGAGCCAGATGTTGAAGAAGCAAGGGAATTCTTCTCTAGAATTGGTATCAAACTGTCCCTAACATGTGCTTACAATCCTGAGGGCAATGGAAAAAGTGAGCGAGGATATCCTCCAATCATTAAAGCTTTGGCTAAGGCATGCAGAGAAAGAATGCGAGAGTGGCCAAAGCTGCTACCATATGCCTTGTGGGCTGACCGTACAACTCATAGCTCAGTGAGACAGGATACATGCCTGTAGAATTAATGTATGGTCAGAAGCCAGTGATGCCAGTTGAAGAAGTAGTTCTAACTTGGAATGTATTGCCCTGGTTGGAAGGATTGAGCAGAGATGACCTCCTTGCATTGCGAATAAGACAGTTGGAGAGGAGGCCTGAAGATGTAGAGCTTGCTAAAGCTCGCTTGAAAGATGCAAGGCAGAAAAATAAAGAAAGATTTGATAGTAGACACAGACTCCGGCCAAAACCTATTGAAGAAGGTGATTGGGTTCTAATGTATGATAGTAGCCTTGACAACCAATTCACTGTTCAAAGAAAATTTGCAAAAAGATGGTTTGGCCCTTACATTGTCAAGCATGTGCATGGAAATGCCACGTATATTCTGTGTGAGCTTGATGGAACAGAAATAAAGAATCTTGTGGCAGGCAAAAGAATCAAGATATTTAAAAGAAGGCATGATAATGATCCTTTTGATTCACAAGAGACTCAGGATGAGAGGCTTGACAGTGGTAGTATGGATATGGTTGAAGAGGAAGAGGATGATCTTCCTGGAAGTGCAGAAGATGAAGACGACATCCAGTTATATGTGGACCTTGATGATGATTTGGCACATACCAGAGGATGTGCAGGTTTAGAGGGGGTGGATGTCATGCCATGGCACGTCTATGGTGTGAAACCATGCATGTGATGCCATCAAATACAAATCCAGATGCATGGGGTTAAGTGCCATGATGAGTCATTATATGATGACTGAGTATATATGTTCATATTGTAAATGAGGTTCAATAAGATGAGCTGAGGCTGAGCCAGGTCTCGAAGCCTCTGACAGTGTGGTGTGAATTGTGGAGGATTTTTTTTATGCTTATGCAGAATTTTGGAGTTAGCAGACACCTTGTGCCTTGATAGGACTGGATTATGCTTGTGGGTTTGACTGCTTTATTGATTCCATGAGATGGTGAAATGCTCATAAGCCGTGCCTATCATGGTTGAGTTGATATTAACACTGAGACAGAGAACTTTTATGGTACATAATGGTTGTGGTCTTGATCGTATGCTTTAGATGGCAAGGTCATATATGTAATAAGGATGCCAAATGAAGCTTTCTTTGATGTGGTGTGGGAAACCTTAGCAAGGTTATGGTGTGAAGAAGGTTGATTTTTTTTAATGGTTATCACTTGAAAAATATATGCGTGGAATGGTAGGCGTAGTGAAAAAATTCAAAATGGGAAAAGCGCGTTTTTAGTTGCAAAAGGTGGTGTGGGGGCCGGTTTCCTCGCGGGAAAGAGGAGAAAAACCAAAGAATTGCAGGCGGCGCATAACAGAGTTTGGGGGGAAACGTCTACAAAACGCGAACCAGTGTGTGATATCGACCAGAGATTTTTGTTTCAAGGAGATACCTACTGTTCATAGCTTGTAGGTGCTAGAAATGAAGAGGGAAATGAGTATTACATGAAGAGATCCTTTCAGCTAATTCCATGTTCACAGTCTGCGCTGAAGCGACTGTTGCTTCCCGCGTTTCTCCATCGCGTAATCAGCACTGAAGCGACCTTTTGTGATTAACAAAAATAAAACCAAAGTGTAAATTCGCTGAAACGTTCAGATAAAAATTTTTTTTAACTACTTCATTTATTTTAGAAAAAGGCGTATGACTCATAAATCTTTAAAGGATTTGGAAAATGGAAAAAAGCTTTGGAGAACAAGTTAATGGTTTTAGAAGTTGGTGTTTTGTGGGAAAAAGGTATCTAAAGCACATTTAAATCACGGGAAGTTGGTCTTGCTTCTGCTTGATTGAGTTTTGGAAATCATGAGCATGTTATAGCTATGCAGTATGCCAGCTTTTGCTTGTGAGATGTTAGAATATTAAGGCAGGTTTTCAGGTGATTAAGAGCATCTTGAAATGATGGTTTTGATGGCACTGGATGTAAAGAATGTAAATGGTCACATGTATGTTGGAAAAAATTGAAGGTTATGTTATGCCTACATGTGATTGGATCAAAGGAAGGAGTCAGTGAATAAAGGGACAAGCACTTGATACACAATTTTGTGCAATCATCAGGATGAATTCAAGGATGTATTGAGGTGAATCGACACATGTATATGTCATTGAAAATGGAGATGTCCAATACTCCTTGGGAAATTTTGTGTGCGAGTTTCCTTGTTGGATTTGGTACCTACTCTCACAGCTAGAAGTCTCGTACTTTCTTGGCTATACCGCACACGTCACGACAACGTGCCTGTTGCGTGCCCTCCACAGGCCCATTCGCTGCGGTCTTATTAGTCTACTACATGCCCTCCATGCGGCCTGTCCTCAACAGAGGCGGTTACCTACCAAGATCCGCATAGATGTCATCACTAGTTTTACCTAGTGGGCATGGAAACCATATTCTTCTTTATAATTAGAACAAAATTACATTTTGAAGATAAAGATCCTCACCACTATAGTAGTAGTAAGTTAGATATCTGTAGCATGTATATGGTAATACTGTGTGAACATAGGCTAATAATGGGTCATGACACTTTTTTTCTCTTTAGGAGGTTTTTTGCCTTGAGCATATGTACGCACTCTTATGAGTATGTAAGTGACCTTATTATGTCACTTCACTTGCCCATCACTTATTCTCATCAATCTACTTTGAGTGTTGTGCTTCCATCCATCTCTGCTTTGTTGTTGTATCTGTGTGTATGTGTGTTGTTACATTGATCTCCATCTAGACATCCCATGGGAGTGTTAGCTCGATTTTTTTTTAAATTTTGGGTTTTTTGCACAATAGCAACATCATCGTTTAGTGTGCAAGTAGAGCCATCATCATCTTCAACATCGTATCTTCAAGTTTATCTTTAACAACTTCAATAGCATCGTCAACATTATTATCGATTTCTATATTCCTCCTAAGTATCATTTCCACACACTTCCACACTCTACACTCTATAAATTTTCACATTCTTTGCAGGTTTCCATAGTCATCAGTGATCTACTGGGATAGCCATTTTGATTACATTCAGTGAGAATTGACGATACTTGCAGTTTAGGTAGTTAGGATATTTGCATTCTGTGTCGTTATTACAAATTAGTTATTTGCAGGGAGAATGGCAGGCAATGATGTATTTGGGATTCTTTCCAAATACCCACTAAGGATAAGCTTGAAGGGACCAATTATGTGTTGTGGTGCTATATATGATTACGCCATGTATTGGTTGATAAAGGGCTTTAGAATGTTGTTATTAGCATTGAGGCATACCTTATCTCACTAGCACAATAGCAAAATAAGGTGCTTTGGATGGTGATACAAATTCTGATATAACTGTGGTATCTGCCCTTTACACCTCCCACAACAAAACAAGCTAGGTGGGATAGTAGGGATGCACAAGCACATGCATTAGTGGCACTGTCAGTAAAAAGAAGCATTATTTCTTATAGAATGCTCATGTAAAGCTACAAAGCATGCTTGGGATGCACTTGCTACACTTTACTAGGTGTGTGACAAGGTATGAGTAACCCGTTTATGTGAATAGTTAGAGTCTGAGCATATGAATGAGGGAGATTTAATGGACGAGTTCCTCACAAGGATTAAAGATCTCAGGGAGCAGTTGGCATGTATTGATGAGACCTATCCGGATAGTTATTTGGTATCTACTATTCTCATAGCTCTACCGGATTCATACGAGGGCTTTGTATCTACACTTTAGCTCATAACACCCAGCCATTTGAAAATACAACCGATCGTGAGTTGTAGTTTTGAGAGACCAAAAAAATCCTTTAAAAACAATCCAAATCTAGCACCAAAAGAATCTTTGACGTGCCCAATAAAGTAGAACTTTAAAAAGAGACTTTTTTGCTTAACTTAAAACATACTTGCAAGTGATTCATTCTCTAAATTAAAAATTTGCCAAATTTTCTACTATTTGATGTCTAAGTACAAGCCTATCCCTACAAAATCTTAGAATATTTCAAACAAAAAAACATGACACAAAAGTTGCATTAGAGACTCACAACAAAGAGCTTCACTTTGAATACAAAATTATTGCTATCGTTACTAGAAAGCAAAATATAACTACTTTTATCGCACAACTTCAATGTCATGATTAAATTAATCTTCATTGATTAAAAAACAAGTCTTATTATGAGACAATTCCTATAAATGCTTCAATAGAGACAACATTTGACTAATTTTTTGAACCAATCTCAAAACGCAAGCTCCTCAAAAAGATTTGTAATGCTAGTTTTGAATACAAACAAATGTTGTTCAAAACACTCTCAAAACCTAGAAATCCTTGAACACCCCCAATGAGGATTTAAATACCAAAAATTGTTTGAAACTACAAGTGTTTAAATCTATTCTAGCATAGGAAATTCCTCCTCTTCATGACTAACTTCTTCATCAGTTTGCTCGCGTCCTACAATGAGTGGTGTTGACTCCGTAAGAGGAATATCAATATCCACAGTATGTGGATCTTCATAAGGCTCAAGATCTGCAAACTGCATTTCATCATCAGGTCCAAAGGGAGGCTGAGGTTCTCCAGATGCATCCACCACTCTTGGGTTTGCTGCCATGTTTTTCATTCCAACCTCTTGAAACTCGTCCGGTAATTCTTTCATTGCAGTGACTCGTTGTTGAATAAAACGAACTTGAACTGGATCTAGCTCAATAGCAACAACATTCCTTCCTTTTTTAAGAGCACTAATAGTGGTTGTTCCTAAGAAAAAAAGAATCAACATGGTAAAGCTCACTTAAATGAGCAATATAAAATATGTAATAAGTTAAGGTTGCATGATTACCTGTCCCCGCAAAAAGATCCATGATCCACTCTCCTTTTAAAGATAGAAGCTCAATTAAATCCATCATCAAAAGTTGTGGTTTTTGATAAGGATTCATGATCTCATTTGAATCACCAGAAAGATCCCTGAGCTTTCGACACACGCCTGGTCTATCAAAAATATTTGTTCGGTTAGGTTTCGAAGCAAAATTAAAATTTCCTTTACTGTTCGGACCCGCAGGAGACCAGAAACCAATGGTAGCAAACTCGGTAGCAAAAGAAAGTCTGTCAAGCTTATAGCCTTTGATGTTAGGCTTTGTCCTACAAAAGAAAAAGTTAGCCTTTGATGTTAGGCTTTGTCCTACAAAAGAAAAAGTTAGGCTTTAACTTAAGCTTTTGTAACTTGCAAAAGAATGCTTGAAATTTAACATACCATATGCATAGCTGATGGACCATTTGATTGTCAACGAATGCTTTCTCTGCAGCAGAGATTTGATCATGAGCATGAAAAATTACCAGTGCCCATGATTCAGCCGTTGTGACCTTTTTGAAAGCGTCGATGACTCTTTTATACGCACTTACACCATACTTTACTTCATCGTGTATTGAGTGTGGTGCCTTAAATCCATACGGAGCATCAGCAATGGCTAAAGTAAAATGTTGTGCAGTCACAAACGATTCCATGTTCTCTACTTTGCCTTCATGAACAAAATATTGAACTGGTTCTGCAGACACATCATCAGAAATGAAAATATTTGCCTCTTGAATGGTCTCCAAAGTTTGTGCCTCTTCTAATCTCTTCCGCTCTGCCCTTGCGCGACTCAAATGTTGCTCAAACTCTTGAGGAATGCTCTTTATGGGAGCACGAGGTGCTCGAGACTTGTTAAAATGAAAACAAGTAAACATTAAATATATTCTAGAATACACATACAAAAATCAAAATCAATTTTTTAAAATATTTGATCTAAATTTTTACAAAACCTTCAAAAACACTTAAATAAAAAAAAATCTATTCAAATATGTA
The DNA here is from genome assembly GCF_041138505.1 of Cibotium barometz. NCBI lineage: Eukaryota > Viridiplantae > Streptophyta > Polypodiopsida > Cyatheales > Cibotiaceae > Cibotium > Cibotium barometz. The sequence goes on from NC_141087.1 coordinate 25,974,447, forward strand.
GTTTACTTACTGCATTTTTGAAAAGATAAATGAAACGCTCTAAGGAGCTTGGCTGACTAGTGATGGGATGAAACATTTGAACCTCGTTCCAATCCTTGCAATTAAGTTTTTCAATCATGATTCTTTGCATGTACAAGAAAGTCTTTTGCCTGTTTCAAAAAAACACAAAATAAAAAAACAACTTTACATGAAATAAAATAAGTAGATTTAAAAAGAAGAATTAGCAACGTACTGTTCTAATTCCTTTGCCATTTCATCGAGTGTCAAAGAACCTCCTTTCACTCGTGCCAAGATGGGTATGATAATATTTTTCTCGCGTATTCCTTGCATTGCTCGCCAATTCGTAATACGCATTTCTTCAGGAATTGGCTTCAAAGTGTCCTCATTCCCTGTTCCTTTGCCCTTTTGACTTCCAAGTGGGAGCTTTACTTTTTGCCCTTTGATTTTACCTTCCTCCCAAAGCTTGAAAATGTCTTCTTGTAGATCCCATATCTCTCCATCACGAAAGGCTAACTGAAAGAAATTGTCATGACCTCGAACATTTGTTTTTCCAGAGCGTCCAGCTTTGCTTGACTTCTTTGTGACAAGACCAACTTGCTCACAAAGCTTGATTTTGAAAGCTTCATCAACTTTATGACCTTGCTGAATATGATTGATCCACTCATTGTGAAAAAATCTTATCTTTTGTAAGAAAGACATGGATAGTCGCATCTCGGAATCAATGTTGTGATCAAGGGCAAGTAGCTTTGCATCATCATCACCTAACCCAGCATAGACCCATGCTAGGACTGTCTTATAGCTCTCTACATGAGGATACTCAGCACATAACTCTTTTTTAGCAATGAGAGAGTGAGTTCCCCCCAAGACAAAGTATTTGTATTGATTGATTTTTGATCTCTCAAAACTCTCTTTCTTAACACAAGAAGACTTATCCACAAGAACAAGAAGGGGTAAAACATTTGTTGTTGGTTTCTCCTTCATCATTACTTTAAGATTACTCACATGTCCAGGGACAATGGTTCGAACTTCTAGTGGTCTCTTATTTGAAACAGGATCTAATGGAGGACGTTCTATATTAGACACTAGTAAAATTAAGGGTCTCTCATCAACCATATGAAACTTTTTGGCTTTATTTCTTATGGTATTAAGACCAGAAGATTCTGAAGGATCAGACTTTGGAGCTCCAGGTCCAGAAAGCAAAGTATCACTCACATCTTGAGACTTTGACCCAGAAGTCTCTTCAAGAACTTCAACATCTTCTTCTGAGTCATCTATGTCTGTACCTTCATTCTCTTCATAATCAGAATCATCAGTGGAGTGGTTGGAATTGTACAAATTATCATGATGCTCTTGAAATGCTACAGAAAAAGACTACAAAAAAAGAAAAAGAAAAAGTCATTCTAAGTAGAAGAGGATTTTAAGACTTGATAGAGTGAACTTAAAAGTAAGAACCAAAGAGTAACTTATACAAAAGTAAGAACACTTTAACCATTTCTTTGTATACTAGAATACATGGTAAACTCATTAAACCAGACATAAAAAGTAAGCCAAACTTCTTTCTTGCTAAAATTCATTCAAACTAAACAAAACAAACTTCTTGTATACTAGAATGCATTCTAGCATATGCTAGAGCAGACAAACTTCTTGTATACTAGAATACATACAAACTAGACTTGACTAGACCTCTAAGTGTTTCAAGATATAAGCTAAAAAGACAAGAATTAAATAGACTAAAAAACAAAGAATAGTTCTCAATGTATTCTAGAATACACAAAGATAAGAAGTTTTTTGAACTACGTGTATACTAGAATACATACAAACTAGACTAGACAAAATTCATGTTTATTAGAATACATGCAAACTACAGTTGACTTGACCTCTACGTATTCCAATATATGAGTTTGAAAGACATGACTCAAACAAACTTAAAAAAGAATAACAGTTCTCTACATATTCTAGAATACACAAAGATAAGAAATTTTTTTAACACTAATGAAAAAAAGGTCGAGAGAAAGATATCCATACCCGTTTGCGAGTAATCATTGCATCTCTAAACTCTTGCTGGGTAGAAACAGGATTCATCTCTTCAAGCCGAAAATTAGCAGAGAAAACTCTAACTGCAAGAAACTTTCCTTTGTTGTTGTCTACCAGATGATGAATGATCCCACGAGATATACTTTCTTTGACTTCAACAATGCGACCATAAGTTAAATACTTTGTATTTTCAGAGTCTCCTTTTTCTTCCGCAATAGAAAGGAAAGGTGTGTTTGGCTCAACGATTGTCTTGTGCTTACCTACCATGCCAAATTGAATTGTCCAAGCAAATCCTTCTCGTGCTTTACCTCTTGCACTACTCCAAAGAGTTGTAGCTTCCATGCTTGAAGACTTTTTCTGCTGATGTTGAGTTAAAGGTGTGGTTCCTTGAGATGATGGAGGAAGTCCATGAGTAGCTAAAACCATTCTGCTTGATGGTGGTTGATCTTGTAACTCTGGAAACTGGTGAGCTGCTAAAAGTTGTCTTCTTGGCTCACTTGGACGTCTATCAGGGTTTGGAAGAGTCACAGTCACTCGAGGTGCTTGAAAGTGAGGACTAACTGGAGCAGGTTGAGATCGAGAAGGTGTCAAGACTCCTGAACGTCCTGAGCCACCCACAGGGACAGATGCAGTTGCTTGATTGCTTTTCTTTTGCTTCTTAGAAGTTCGAGCATCACGTATTGGTGAGGCCATCTTAAACCTAAACAAGACAATAAAAAATCATTATCTCATTGCTAAGATAAACAAATAGAGATAAAATCATATTTTTCAAAAATATGATTTGTTAAATGAAACAACATTTAAGATTAGTAAACATGTATGTAGGGCAAACAAACGAGAAAGACAAAAAGTGAAAGAGAACAAATAGACATAGAGAGAAAGAGAGAGAGAGAGAGAGAGTGTGTGTTAACCTCCATGCAAGAACGGACCTAGATGTGTAAGCAAACATGAGATAGGAATGTAAGAGAGAGAGCTCCTCAGCACACTAGAGAAAAAGAGGGAGAGAGAGAGATGTATTCTAGAATACAACAGGTTGTTTCCTCCAAAGATGTGTTTTGTAATTGAATTTCAATAAATGACTTTCTAGAGCTGTGTATTCCAGAATACAACTCACAAGAAGCTTCTAACCACAATACACAGATATAAAAGAGAGGAGAAAGCACTAAGAGATGAATAGATTAAACCCAAAACAATTAGGATCCTTTGTATCATCAAAGTACTTACAGAACCTCTTTCTTGAACACAATTTGAGAAAATTTTACCCCCAAAATCTATCTTCTGCTACGTTGCTCTGATGGAGATTCTGACCGCTCCGTTGGCTTCAAAAGGGGGGTAAAACCCCAGGACACCTGGCTGAAATACTTGCAGGTCGCTCCTCCTCCGTTTTTTATATTAAAACTACAGTTTTGCTGTTTTTTTGCCGCGCGCGTGCGATGCGAACTCAAGAGCTTTTGCTTTATCCCAAAATCTATCTTCTGCTACGTTGCTCTGATGGAGATTCTGACCGTTCCGTTGGCTTCAAAAGGGGGGTTAAACCCCAGGACACCTGGTTGAAATACTCCCGGGCTGCTCCTCCTCTGTTTTTTATGTGAAAACTACAGTTTGCTGTTTTTTAGTCGCGCGCGCGACGCGAACTCGAGAGCTTTTGCTTTCTTTACATGTCTTCTAAAATTAGATAAAAAGCAAATCTTTTTTGCATGAAGGTCTATTCTAATGGTTTACATTGAGTTTGGTTTACAGTAGAACACAGCTTGCCGAAGCCGTGTATTCTAGAATACAACTCAAGTGAAGAGAGAAGTTGTATTCCAGAATACAACTTGATGAAGATGTGTATTCTGGAATACAACTCAAGTGTAAAAAAAAGTTGTATTCCAGAATACAACTTGATGAAGATGTGTATTCTGGAATACAACTCAAGTGTAAAAAAAAGTTGTATTCCAGAATACAGCTTATTGAAGCTCTGTATTCTAGAATACAACTCAAGTGTAGAGAGAAGTTGTATTCCAGTATACAACTTGCTGAAGCTGTGTATTCTGGAATACAACTCAAGTGCAGAAAGAAGTTGCATTCTAGAATACAGCTTGTTGAAACTATGTATTCTAGAATACAGTCTCAAGTATAGAGAAGTTGTATTCTAGAATACAACTTGTTGAAATTGTGTATTCTGGAATACAATCTCAAGTACAGAGAAAAAATATATTTTTGAATACAGCTTGTAAAAGCTTCATATTCTGGAATACAACTCAAGTGTTGAGAGAAGCTATATTCCAAAATACAACTTGTACAAGCAATGGATTCTGGAATACAATCTCAAAGTGCATAAGTGTTAAATTTAAAAAAATGTGACTTCAAGCTTTGTATTCTAGAATACAAACTACTTAATACACAAGAAACATGGCGACTTATCGATTTTTGTGTTGTATTCCAGAATACAAATCAAGATTTAGCTTTTTCAAAAATGAAGTCATTATAATTTTTAAAAATTATTGATTAAATCTTTATTTTATAAAATATTATTTTTTCAACCTCTTTTTTTCTTAATTTACGTATGAAATCTTCATTTTGGTATTTTTGTGTATTTAAAAGACAAACAATTCTTTCAAAAAAATTCCTTTTTAAAAAAAGTCCATTTTTGAAATCACTTACCTCCTTAGATAATATTTTTGTTTTTCTTCCTAGCCATAATTTCCTCGTAGCAAACTTTGAACCAAATGACAATGAAATAAAAATTTAAAATTGTAACAAATAACAAAGTAATCAAGAAAATGCATACCTTACAGAATTAAACTCAAGAAAAATGCTCCAAATTAAAAAAAATGCTCTTGTGGCTCTCTTAGCGGCAGACCCTTGGAATGTGTCTCTAAAAAGGACTTCCTCTCATCTTTTAAGTCCCATCTTTTATAATAATTAATAAATTTTAATATTTATATTAATATTATTATTTTTGAATTTAAGCATTAAAAGTAAGTTATTTGGATTTGAGATTACACTCCACTTTGTAGCTTAGACCATTGTTTTTTAGAAAAACTTAGAGGTTTGAAGTTCCTAGTCATGGCAGGGCAACAAAAGTCTCTCTCAAGCTCATTTTGCTCTTTACAAGTGCCTGTATCCGTACTCACTCCTAAAAGTCTGAGCCAATCTATCAGTGATGATGATGTTACAAGCCCACTATTTGCTAATTTATCAAATTCTGATACCGATGTTCCAGTTTCTCCATCATTAGTTCAGCCTATTCGTGTGGAGACAACCACTCCCTTGAGAAGAAAAGACAAGTTTTTGCATCGCAATGCATTGAGAGAGGCATGTAGGGTGTATTGTTGTAAAAACAACTGCTTGAGGACACTTGGATTCAGAAAAATTAAGCAGGAACGTGAAAACTTCTTTGCTTTGAAACGTGCTCAACAAAATACAGCATTACATGGTTTTTTATTAAGGTCTGGAGAGAAGATAAAATATACAGTTTCTGGCACGATTGTGTGTCGAAAGTGTTTTTTTCAAGTGTTTTGTTTAAGCAATCAGCGGATGCAAAAGATCTTAAAGCAGTTGCAACGGGTGGAAGAAGATTCACGGTACTCATTTAGTACACGTGAGACTCCTCAGCTGTGTTTTCTCAAGAGCTGGATGGAACGATTTGTCACTTACAATGGTGAGCGCATGCCAAATTCAAAATTCACCCATTTGCCTGATAATTTTACAAAGGGAGAAGTTTACAACCTCTACGTGGAAACGTTGAAAGGAAGAAACATGTCATCTCTTTCATTTACTTCATTTCTTAGAGTTTGGAAACAATATTTTGCTGATGTGAAAATTCCCAAGAAAACTAGAATGGGGATTTGTCAAATTTGTGCAGAGCTCAAAGCCAAAAGAGATGTTGCAAAGACATTTGAAGAAAAAGGTATGTTTGATTTGTGTTTTTTGTACGTTTTAATTTATGAATGAGAATTCCAAGTGGTATAATTTAAACTAGCTTTACATTGTTTTGAGTTTTCAGGTCCTATTCTACAAGCACTTAAAGCTCATCGAGAACAACAAAGTACAGAGCGTCAAAAGCTAGCAAAGCATCGAAAGAAGTGCCTTGAGCAGAAAGAAATGTATTTGGGAATAGTCATAGATGGAATGGATCAAAAGAAGACATTGATACCCCATTTTATGCGTGCTCCAAAGAATTTGAAGGAAGAGAATTTCATACAACTACACGTTGTTGGAGCCCTCATCTTTAATGGCATCATGACGTCAAAAGTTTTTATAAACTTTCCAAATTTACACAACGACCCTAACTTGACCATCACCATAATTCAGAAAATAGTAAGTGAATGGCAAGGAGAATTACCTAGCACACTTTATGTGCAGCTAGATAATACGGCAAGGGAAAACAAAAATCAAATAGTGCTTGCTTATTTGAGTATGTTGGTGCAACAGAAAGTTTTCAAAAAGGTCAAACTTGGATTTTTGTTGGTGGGTCACACTCATGATCAAATTGATCAGATGTTTAGTAGGTTTTCAGTCAAACTTGCTAAGAAAAGTGCATTTGACCTTCCAGAGGTGTGCATAATTCTTAAAGAAGCTTATGATCCTACGCCAGAAATTCATGTTTTGAAAGGCACCTATGATTTTAGAGAGTTTGCAACAGGTGGAGATTTTGCAAGCCCTGCATTCGCTCAGCTTAATGACCATAGTTTCCAACATCAATTCAAAATAAAAGAAAAAGAAGCTGAAACACGTTTGTGGTGTAAGAAGTACTCTAACTCAGAGGCATGGCATCCTCAGGATGGTTTGAAGTTTTTACTCAGTGTCCCAGAACGACAAATTCTTCAGGCAGCAAAAATGCTTTTGGCATCAAGCATTGAAGCAGCAAAAGCTCAAAAAGAAAAGCGAGCCATCAATTATCAGCAATGTTTGATAGAAATTAAAGAGACTATACAATCAGCACATGTGTATTTTCCAGCTTGCTCACTTGGATGGTGGAATACATTTTTTCATGAGCAAGAAATCTTGATTGAGGAAGTTCAAAGCAATTCAAGATCACTGATAAATCTGGAGCCCTTTCTTTGGAGAGTACAAGAACTTGAAGACCGTGATGATAATATTCAAATGCCAAATCAACAAACAGAATTGCCTGAAGAATTGCAAACATTGGTGCATGGGGAGACTCGCGAAGCGTATGTTGGTGCTAGAAGGACTAGTCAACGACGACTGCAAGAGAAGGAAATGTGGGAAGGAAATATTGAGGAGCTCACTGTAGGTGCAATGATTGCAGTGTTAGCAACAGATGATGAAAGCGGATGTCCTTTTTGGTTGGCAAAGGTACTTAAAGTCCTTGAGGAAAATGGAAAAGTAAGCTCAATTGAGGTCCACTGGTACAAGGTCAATGGAGATGATGCATTATCAGGAAAATATTATCCAGAGATGATTCGAGTAAATAAAAAGGGAAAGAAAGCAAATCGTAGTCAACGTCGCGTGGATAGCCTAAGCATGGAGGATGTGGAAGTTCTTGTTTATGGTTTTACCTTGAAAAAGTCGGGTCATCTACGAGAACAAACCAAAAAAATTCTTCTGGAGAAAGTCAAAGATTTAACACGAGAGGCATAAGACCTCTCATTGTAACCAATTTTGTGGACATTATTATTTTATTGCAAATTGAGTATTTTTTTCTCAAAAAATGTGTGATTTTATGAGCAGCTCTATCATCTTTCAAAGTATTGAAGTGTAAAACTTGCACTTTTTAACAGTTTTTTTTTAGCTTTTTAGGAGCTCGTACTCTTTTTAGTTTAAAAATTAGTGTTTTTTGAGATATTTTAGCATTTTCAAAAATGGGTTGTATTTTTGATGGTTTAGTTGTACTTTCAAATGGCTGGATGTTTCATGATGAAGGGTAATCCCAAACCATTGATCAGTTGGTTACAGTTCTCTTACAAGAAGAGCAATCTTGGAAAAACCGAACTTGTATGCATGTGGGAGATCAAGCATTTGCTGCCAATCAAAAAAGTAAAGGAAAAGCCTTTTCTTAGGGTGGCTATAATAGTGATAAGCCTAAGAATAAAGGCAAATGTAACTACTATTAGAAGCCAAACCATTACATCAATAAATGTAGAAGAAGGTTGGAGAAGGAAAAGAAGAAAAAGTCAGGCATGGCTGTGTGGCTATGCATGAGTACCAAAAGCTGAAAAGGAGTTAGTAAACTATACACATGATGAAACGTAGAAGTCATTATGCACTACATCTATGGTCCTTGTATCCATGACATATGCATGCCAACAGTTAGATAGATCAACATGTCTAGTACTTTGATAGTGGTGCTAGCAAGCCCATTACTTCTCAACATGATTTATTTTCCTCACTTGAGTCTTATCTTTAAGGAGGAATAATCACATGTGCAAACAAATCCTCGTATCTAGTAAAAATAGTTGGTAAGGTTGTTCTCATCACTACTGCAAATGGTGGAACAATCACTCTCTCAGAAGTCTTATTTGTGCCAGGAATAAAAAAGAACTTACTGTGTCACTCTCTACTATTGCTAGGGTAGGCCTAGTGGTTAGATTTATTGATTAATTTTTCTTCCACTGGAACTTCTTGGAATTATCCTTAGCCTTAGATGATGTGTTTGAATTATTCTTCCACTTGAATTTCTCACCTTTATCCTTGGTGATAAGAGCCTAATCACTACACTAGAACTAATAGATACATTCTTTCTATAGACTGCTCCTCTACAACAACAATAAGTTAACAAGATCCTTGTAGGTAAGAGGGGTTGCATTACCTTTCAAAGAAAGCCAGAGAAAAGAATTAAAACCTTGATAAGATTAATGACATTCAACTTGGTTAAGTTTTTGTTCATGGACCCCTTCTCCTACATTTTCTCATTATCAAGCTACTTTTTGGGAGAGGCAACTCACGCCCATCATTTTTAGCCTACTGATACATAGTCTAGATAAAGTGTCCCAAGCAAGTTTAGATGTATTGCAAGAATAACTATTTTGTGGAAAAAGTAAACTTTCAATAGAAAAAGCAATTAATGCCAAAGCTTGTACATCATTAAAATCTCATCTTCTTTGATCAGAAATAATGTGAGGGGCATGTGTCTAGGTCTATTAGCCTTGACCTCATTGAGGAGTAGTAGGAGAAATTATGCCAGAACGGGGCTCGTTACACCACTGATAAGACCGTATAAACCCTTGGCAATAAGGATATTTTTGACCATAAAACTCCAGTGGTGGGAGGAATTTGACCCATCTAACTTGTCTTATTTTGAAACAATACCAAATAAATCATTGGATGACTTGGTGGTCATATCATATGTGACTACTATTGAATCTGGAAAAGAGTGATGCTAAAAATAGCTTGAAATGAAGTCACCAAATTACTGATGAGATGACTGATATGTTTGTTTATTAAAAATTAGGAGTTGAATCGATGAGACGAATGATCAAACTTTGCAGTTAAATCAAATGATTATTGAAGTAGATTAAGTGATCAAACTGTAGTAGAATCAAATGATTGAAGTCCAGGATTGGATGATTGGAATCCTTGATCGGGGACAATTATTAAAGTGGCCATCAAGTGGTCAAATTGGAGTAGAATCGGGCAATTAAAGAAGTTAAATCGTCGATTGTTAATAAGGAGAAGCTGTTGTTAATCTTCATCAACTAGAAGTATGAGACATCTAAAGCATGAAAGCACATTGTTCGCTCGTAGGAAATGCAAGCCTCAGCTCTATCAATTTTATTTCTCAAACTCTTTGCAATCCAACTGTCAAAGAGAGGGAATCTAGAACCTGTCTCTCCACTTACACACTCTCTCTCAATCTCTCCCTCACCACAATTAGCAATCACAAGACTTGAACCATGCAAGATTAAATCTCTTAACATGTACTCTCACACACTCACTCAAGCATGCAAGCAAGCAAGCAAGCAAGATTCATAGCCATAGATAGACATACAAGAAAATGAAAGCAATAAGAGATATGAAATCGCAAGACAATACAAGTAGAGGAGGTCTCGAATCTTGATGTCCAAAGTAGATTGCAAGCAAGATTCATAGCCATAGATAGATAGACACACAAGAAAATGGAAGCAATAAGAGATATGAAATCGCAAGACAATACAAGTAGAGGAGGTCTCGAATCTTGATCTCCAAAGTAGATTGTATTACTCAGAATGTACAAACCTCCACAAGTCACTTATATACAATGGGGTTATCCTAACTACCCACACTTATGGGGTGCCCATTACTAGCTCTCTTCTATTTACAAGCCTTATATGGATGTCTTCAATTACAAGGTTGGACCCTTCACCATATGGAGAGTGAGATTCCTAAGCTAGGGTGGAGACCACATCATGTGTATGGAAGAAGTGGTAACAATCCCCCCTATCTAGACTAGCTTTAGTCTTCAGAAGCATTTTTCTAAATACCATAGGGTTAGTAGAAAATTTTGAAAAGATGCAGGGGAGAAGAGAGCTTGAGCTCTTGTTGCAAGCACACACACACTCACAAAACCCCAAAAGAGAACACACAAGGTGAGGCTGAAAATCTTCTTCTTCTTCAAACACTCAACACACAATATACAAGGATGAGTACACACAATGAAAAGGTAAACCAAATACTTTCTAGGGTTCTCTGTAGTGTGAACCCAACTAAATGAGCTGGCACTATAACTATGCCAGTCTCTAGAATGGCTGTCACACAGCCTGTCATTCCACAGGATGCATATCACCCATGATCTCACCAACCATGCTAGTGGTGTAAGTGTGGGGCCTATCCCCTAGGTGGGTCTCAGTGTCCATCGCCTCACTAGATGAGCTTGATATCTCAACACTCCCCCTCGAGCTCAACTCCATCTCATGTACACCAAGCGAAGCCCTAAATCTGCGGAGCTTCTCTATACCCAATGCTTTGGTGAAGATGTCAACTACTTGATCCTATGTGCGGATATAAACAAGATCAACATCTCCTGCCAAACCCTTCTCTTTGACAAAATGGTAGTGGACCTCTATATGCTTCGTGCGAGCATGAAAAACTGGATTCTTGGTCAACTGTATACTGTTAATATTGTCACAAAAAATGACAACTTGTCTATCCACCACTGATAGACCCAAATCTGCAAGTAGCTTTCTCAACCAAGCTACCTCACATGCTGCCATAGCAGCACCTCTGTACTTGGCCTCTGTAGTACTGGATAGAGTAACCGTAGGCTGCTTCTTGCTGCTCCAAGTCACAGTAGCACTTCCCAAAGAAAACATGAAGCCACTAGTAGATCTTCTATCTGAGATACTACCAGCCCAATCAGCATGTGTACCCATGTACACATATCTCTGTCCCAGTTTCATAAAATAGTCCACAATGTAAAGTAGACCTCACATACCTCAGTATACGTCTCAATGCATCCAAATGCGGCTTCTGAGGAACCTATATAAACTGACTCACCAGCCCAACAACATAGCTCAAATCTGGCTTGGTGATCGTCATGTAGATCAAGCTTCCTACTATGCACCTATACATAGTAGGATCCTCCAAAATCTCCCTTGAATCTGCACTCAACTTGCCATTCTGATCCAATGGCAGTGTGATAGGCTTACAGCCTGTCATACCATACTTGGACAACATGTCCAAGCCATACTGTCTCTACAGTAATCCAATACCATGTGGTGACCTAATCACCTCAATGCCCAAGAAATATATGAGCTCCCCCCTAGATCCTTCATCTCAAACTTCTGTCTAAGCAAGATCTTTACATCAAAGATCTCTGCATTATGGTCCCCCGTAATGATCAGGTCATCTACATAGATGACAACAAGCACAACCCCTCTATCATTGTGTCTCACATACAACGAGAAATCTGCATTGGCTACATGAAAGCCAATAGTGACAAGATATTCAAAAATGTTGTTAGACCATACTCTTCGTGCTTGTTTTAAGCCATGCAAGGCTTTCTTCAACCTGCAAACATGCTCGGGGTGACTCACATCCTCATAACCAGGTGGTTACAACATATACACCTCTTCCTGCAAATCCCCATGCAAGAATGCATTCTTTACATCCATTTGATGTAAAGACCATTGCTTTGATGAAGCCACTGCTATCACAACTCTCACTGTTGCCATCTTGGCAATTGGACTGAAAGTTTCCTCATAATCAATGCCATATATCTACGCATATCCTTTGGCTACCAATCTAGCCTCGTACCTGCTTATGCTTCCATCACTGTTATGTTTTACCTTGTACACCCACTTGCATCCAATGGCTTTCTTGCCTTCAGGAAATTCCACTAAATCCCAAGTCTCATTTCCATATAGTGCATCCATCTCCTCATCCATAGCTTTCTCCCAACACACATTTCCAATAGCCTCATCAATGCATGTGGGCTCTATAACCTGCACAACTTTTGCCATGTATGCATAGTGATGTGCCACATAACCATCATAGGTAAACCTCTGCACAGGATTCTTCACTCTCCTAGATCTTCACAGCTTTGCATTCATGGCTTCCATAGCCTTCTTTACACTAGGTGTTCTCATAGCTCGTATCCCAAGATCCTCATTAAGGCTTATCTCTGAGCCACTAGACTCTCCAACATGAGAATGCCCTGCAGAAATGTCAGGCATACTAAGGGGCTCAACCACTTTCTCTTTGCCTGTATGTGATGTACTAATCACACTTGCAGGACTGGTATTATGACGCAGCCTGCCACTCCATGGTCTATCAACTGAACCACTAGATGAGGACTCTCATGGTCCACTCAAAGACTATGATTGTTGCTAACTTGCATTCTGTGCAACCACATTTCCGCTCATATCAGCCCCAATAGCTTCTTTTTTAGCAGCATACCAGCTGCTCATCTCATCAAAAACAACATCCCTGCTTACCCTCAACTCACGTGTAGCAGGGTTATAACACATGTATCCCTTTTGCTCAAGGGAATATCCAATAAACACACATTTTTTAGCTTTTGGATCCAGCTTAGTTCTCAACTCATCTGGCACATGCACACAGATGGCTCTCGCCAGGTTAAAGATTGTGGAAACGGCCAGGGTTGCGTGGAGGAATCACTCAATGCATCCAAAGACTTTCAGATGAGACAAATTAGGTTTTCTTCCAGTAAACCTCTCCTCTAGAGTTACATCATGTATGGCTGCAGTACACACAATGAAAAGGTACTCAACCAAATACATACTAGGGTTCTCTATAGTGTGAACCCAACTAAATGAGCTGACGCTATAACTATGCCAGTCTCTAGAATGGCAGTCACACAGCCTGTTACCCACTGGCCGCATATCACCCATGATCTCACCGACCATGCTAGTGGTGTAAGTGTGGGGCCTGTCCCCCAAGCGGGTCATTCAGTGTCCACCGCCTCACTAGATGAGCTTGATATCTCAACAAAGTTATAGAGGGCTTCAAATCAGAGGAGTGGGAATCACTCCTCAAATGTCCACGTGTGGTGGACAAGTAGATACTGACTCACTCATAGTACCCATAGATCTGGCGATAAGTCGGTCCTCCTAAAGGCAAGCTGCTAGTGAGGACTTTCGTAAATGTGCCCACCTTAATTTATTTTTACATCTTCAAAATTTTCTAAGTAAATCAAAAGAGTCGTAAAGATCTTGTAGGTCATTTATACATGAAAATCTCGATGGTCGTCCAAAAAGAATCTCATTACTTATCTCATCTAATCTTCATTTATCCGTTCTCCTTATGGTAGTGAAGGAAGTTTTGGAAAATTGACTAGATATTCATTGTATGCTAGCTTATTTATGTATTTTCACCAGGGGTACATTCTTGGTATCGGCATATATACTATGGATCGATTCTTTAGGCTGTTGTAGGATCATGCATGTATGCGTGTCTCTATAGATGTGGCCTTTGTGAAACCAAGGAAGTCACCATGTGGGATGATGTTCAATTATAACCTGGGTAAAACAATTACCCTTTAATGGTTGTGTGAACCCAGCTCATAGGTGCTCTGGATTTTCATCTTGTCACTCTTTCCACCATCGAGCTTCCACGTAAGCCTTTAATAATGGCATATTCATCATGTATATCTGTAGTGTGGCCTCTGCTAGCTTATGGTGGTGTGTTGAAGCTTGAGGATCCAAGCTCCCATGGAGATGGTGATGATGAGAATGACATTGAATACTCCAAAGGTAGGGCAACCTGAGGAAATGCTTTGGGATGAATGCTTTGAATATTGGAAAGCAATGAAGAATAGAAGATCATAATCTATGGCAACATCATCCACACAAAAGGCATGATGTTGTTTTCAATAGGTTCCTAGGGCACTTTTTACCCTCTTTAGGAGGGTTTTTTTCCCCTAGATTTTTTCTCATTGCTTTTTTTCCTTACTATTTATAATTTGCATGGTTGTCTTACTATCCACAATTGTTAGCATAATCTGCTAAAGTTTGTGTTACTTGGGTTATCTTAATGAAGATGTGTGAGGCAATGTGTTTGAATCTTGTTGTTCCTTGTTATGGGAATGTTGATGAGATTGTGTTTCATAGCTCATTGAACAACTTTATTGATTTAGAATTTCATTTTTTTGTGGAAAGGTTTTTATGATGGGTGAAACTTCTTAGTCGACAACTCCAAAATTTACCTATCATTTTGGAAGGCCAATCTTCTAGGATGCTTGTCAGATCACATTTAGGGGCACCCTTCAAATCCAATCACTGGGGCTCACCCGTCAAATTTTTAAAATCTATATAAAACTTCAATTTTAAGTGAAATTTTTGAAGGGCACCAGAGTTTTTCACCTGTAAAAAACGGGTAAAATACCCAAAACGGGTGAAACGGCTAGCAAAAATCAACCGATGATGCTTATTGAAACCCACCCTCCACTAACAAGGATGTTGGTCTTTTTCCACTTTTGAGAACCTATATGGAGGTTTGTTGATCGGCCTTGCATTTGGCTCCAACTCAATTGCATTTGGCTCCAACTCAATTGCATGATCAATATCCCTCATTGGTGCAAGCACTTGGGCATATGAAACACATCTTCATACTATTTAAGTAACTTCTTCATGCCCTTTTGTGTAACTTTGTTCTCTTTTTCATTGTCTTCATCATTACAAAGCTACAAAACATCATATAGCCAATTTTCTTCAATTCCTTCTTGAGTTGTGTACTATTGATCAAGGTAAACTTTGAGGTGCCAAAACCATGCAATGTAATGGTCTCCTTCCCATGCATAAACCTCAAAAACTCTTGTTTCAAATTCATGGAAAAGGTTCCAAGAGTTTATAGCCAATCACACCCCAAAACCATATCAATAGGGCCCATATCGAGCACTAACAATTCAGCTTTGCAAGTGTACTCTTTTGAGAGCATCAATTCCACATTTTTGCAAATCATTGTGCAATCCATGCTATCCCCATTTTCTACTTCAATAGTCATAGCGGGCATTGCTTGTGCTCCCCCCAAATGATTTGATGTATTGACCACATTTGCAAAACTTGGCCCAATTTTTGCACATGATTGGCCTTATGTGCCGCATTTGCAATGTTGTCATCTTGTAGATTCACACCCTCATCACCAATCGCTTCTACATGATCCTCATTCACCATTTCTCTATCTTTCCTTATCTCATGAAGTTCCATTGCTTGCTTAGACAGATGGCTGAAAATGGGAAATGGTTAGTAGAAGGCCTGACTTATGTTGGAATTGGATGATCTAGGGCTCTATTGAAAGATCTTGAGGCGTAGAATGCAAATATTCAAGAACACAAAGTTTTTGAATAGCCCTAATGTTCTTTGTTTTAGGGTTTTCACTACATTGTAGAGAATGGGAAAATGGTCTTAAAACATAAAATATGGGTCTAAATCAAGTACTTCTTGGCTTGTTGGATAGCACTAGGGATATACCAACTATACTCCAAGTGGTTTGACCAAGTCAAATTTCAATTAAGACTAAATTGACTTTTTGTAAAAAAGTCAATTTTGCTAGTTTTAACCTATCAAACGATGTCAGAATAGAGTGGTTCTTGCCTCATCAGCAGATAGCTCTAAGGTAGTATTATGAACACCTTTTTGACAACCCTAAGGGTCTATGATTGAATTAGGGTTTTCAATTTACTGCTTAACCCTTATTTGGGTGCCCTATGGGTGTCCGATTCAAAAGGTTAATAGCTCTCCTTGTAGCTTCCAATTGGCTCTTCCAAGAGGTGCAATGGAGATCACCAATGAATGATTAGTGATTTTCTTAATCAGTTGTAGCAAGCTTTTGGAAAAAATCAGGTAGCATCTCCTTTGTATTTTGGATCAAATCTCAATAAAAATATGTCCACAATGCGATCTCCAACATTAACAATAACTCTTGCCCATACCCCATCAACAAATTTGCATAACTTGGCATCCAAACAAAGGCATCATTTGTCCAATCACATAGGCTCATGCATTGCCATTGCCATTGTCCGTTCTCTCTTTGTCATGTGACATAATTGCATTTGCCTATGTAATTTCTTGAATGCAATGCCAAATGTAGAATGTCGTTGATGCCGAAATCAATCCAGTTGTTGTTGATGTAACACATCGATGTTTGCCTATCTCTCGACCAAGCACTTCTCACCCTCGTACCTAGGTTGAAACTAGACATAAGTTAGGGCCATTTCTTCAAACCAATGTACCTAATCCTCTTCCTTACCGCTTTACCATGGCACTCATGATGACAAGGAAGTTTCAAACCATGCTCCCATTGGCCTCTCCAAGCAAATGCCAAGGTACCCTCTCACACATCAAGATTCTAGGAATAGAATGTGGGTACAAAGTGATGTGATAGGTGTGATTTGAACTTCAAAGATGTAGGTATGATGACTATGGTTGCATGAACTCATGCACAATCCATTATTACATTAGCATTCTATACTTTCACTTCCCAAGCTCCATTGTTCATCAACACCAATGAAACAAACAAGGTGAAGTAAAAGGTGAATGGATTGGCATGTATCTCGACATTCCTAAGCATAGAGATGGCTTAAATGTCACACCAATGATTGAAGAAGCATCAAATGGTTCCAATGACATCTAATGGTGTATGGATTTGATCCAAAACCCCTAAACTTGAGACAAATGGCTTGATCATTGGTCTATTTGAAGCATTAGCTTGTGTAATACCATCATTAGTGTAATTAATGATGATTAGACAAGGCTAATACCAAGTGGAATGGCCAATGTCAAGAAATTAGGGTTGGTTGTTGGAACGAAAGCCCTAAATCTCAAGGGTTCATTGAGTGTTATCACCATTGAAGGGGTGGAGTATCTCCTCATGTAGGATGTGTTGGAGCTCTTGTAGTTTTAATAAAATAAATATTACTCCATTAAAATTTTAATAAAAAATATATTACTTTATTAAAGTTTTAATGAAATAATATATAACTTTATATTTATAAGTAGGGGTTATTTTCATTCACTTCTATTGCATTCTCTATCTCTCACTTTCTATCCATCTTGCTTGTTGCTCCCTTTACGCCTTCACCATGGCTTCTCATCTCATGATGCGTTCGCATAGTGGATAAGTGAAACCCTTACGATCAAATGTGGGACCAGATTTACCCTACGTTTTGTTATAGTGTTGAGCTAGAGAATATATTTAGGACTCTAGAGCCCGATAGCTCAGTGCTTGCATTTTTTTGCACGGGATGTGATGATATCACATTTTTTATCCCTGACTCCAGTGCTTGGTGGATACCCCTAGAGTTCCTCTTCTCCATGAAGAGTGGTGACAACCATAGAAAGGTTGTGCAAAGAGCACTTGCACATGTTCCCCCCCTTCCGATCTACCTCTGTGCCCCTCACTTTTGAGGAGGCAAACCCGATCGATCTCATCCAATGGGATATTGCCTTTGCTATTTATATATTATGCTTTGATTTTGAAGAGGAGAATGATGAGGAGCCAGTGGTGCCTCTTCTCACCTATAAAGAGAAGGAGCCAGGGCCCAGAGGAGATAGTCTTGGACAAGCAAGAAGAGGTGGCACGTAGCTTGTCTTTGGACTTGTCGACTATCCACCAAGAGGTAGCCCATCCTACTGAGAATGCAAAACTTGCATCATTGAGTGCCATCACTATAGATGGTGTTGAGTACTTGCTCATGCAGGATGTCGTTGAGGTCTTGGATTTGAGGGAGGAAGAGCTCTACTGCCACCTTGTCCAGGATGTTGATGAAGACCTCATTGACTTTGATATTGTGGATATCCCTCATTGACTTTGACACTGTGGATATCCCTCCACAAGTAACTGAGATTGGCCGATATACGATGGTGCGAGCATGGATGATGTCTCTGCAATCATCTAGATCCAAAGAAGTGCTGCAGAAGCTGCTCCTGAGTATGATATCTCAGATGCAGAATTTGAGAGGTTGCAGGAGGAGCTCTTTGGACCTCCACCACGCATTGATCTCTCGGACCCTGTACATGGTGATAGAGCGATTCCTGGGACAGACCTAGATGCACTGGACATGAAACATAATGAAGAGGGTGAGAGGTACTTAATGTTTTTTTAAAAATCTTTCTGAAAATTTCAATGCGGGGCCTTAAGGGCCTGGGGCCCCCACACATGTAATCTGGGATGCATCGGGGCCCTCCAGGCAGGCCAGCTGAAGGATGGCAAGGATTTAGGGTCATCCTTGCTAGCCTTTGGTGGTTGGCATGCCTGGAGGGCCCAAATGCATCCCAGATTACATGTGTGGGGTTCCCAGGCCCCGAGGCCCCGCACAGACAATTTCAACTCATTTGAAAATATTTTTTTTCATGTAATTGTATTTTGGAATAATTTTTGATATTCTATTTTTGCATGCAAATATTTTCTTCAGGAAATTGTCTATGTATGAGTTTGCATCAAGAGCTGGTGGAACAAAAGGTGGTGGAGGAAGAGTCCAGGATGCAGCTTTGAAGGAGTATATTGGCAAAATCTTCCAATACATCATTGTCTTTCACAAAGCACGCTCCCCTGCTGATGGACAAGTCTCTCTCATGAAGATCAAGGCTTTAACAAAGAGTGCTGCATTCAAGTCCATGCCTATGAAATCAAGCTTAGAGAAGGTGGTGCTCGTGAAGCGCTCCAAGCTCCTATATTTGTTTGAAGCTCAGCGTGGAGGGAAGATTCATTCACTATTGGCCTAGGCCTTGCTATTGGGAAGATTGATCTTCATGCTATCCAACTCGAGCTCGAAGGAAATTTTGTTGTAATTCCTTCGCTTAAACCTCCTACTAACTTTGCTGAGTCTAGTACTAAGAGGCGCATAGTTTAGGGTTTTTGTACTTGCTTCTATGTCATGATGTAATAGTTTGTACCCTGCTCAGATTGAAAATCGCGCGCCCTCAAGCTCCGTCTTGCCACCGTGTTCCTCTTAAGTCCCGCATTGCCAAATTTGATCAAGGAATGTAGCGCCATGTGCACACTTTCCACAGGGTTATCCATCATAGTGTAGGAACTTTGGCAAATCATTTCAGAACGAACTAATCAATCGTGTTCGAGCCTGCTAGCGTCTTCTTTCCCTACTTTACATGGGACATAGGCATAGTTGCTGTTTAAAAGGCGTCACGCTTGTTTGGTCATACAATACTTGCAAAATTTTAAAATGTTTTTAATAAATTACACTAAAAGTCACTTTTGAAGTGCAAGGGTGGCAGGTGAAATACAGAAAGGCCTTTAGGCTTTAAGTGATAATATTAACTAGGCAGTGGAAGCCACCATGCGAAAAATTTGTCCCCAAAATTCAAATAATAAAACGAAAATGTAAATTTTTGCTATAAATGGGATAGCTTGTTTTGTTGATTGACATTGCAAAATTTGGGCCTCATAAACACACCGACGGTTTCCTGCTTGGGCATACACCATGGTAGCATCTCCAGGCGTTCTGTACACCTTCCCATGGGAGAGTTGGGGAAATTGGAAGGTTCGTCCGACCTAAATTTCTTTTTAACGTTATGCTTAATGTATTTCAGAGCGTTGGAGCTCATAATCTAGCTATCACACCTTACGTAGCTTAAGCTGGAATTAATCATTTCCGTGTAATCGATCTAGAGTGGCTAAACTAAATCGTACGTGAGCTTACACGAAATACTCGCAATTCTCGTCGAAGCTTCCTGTAGTATGTCATGTGTTTTACTAGCTTCAATTTGTCTTTGTGATGATACAGCTTGAAGTAATTAAGTTCGTGTGTTAATTAGAGTGCTAAACTTTCAGTCCTTGTAATGCATGTGTGTTACAAGCTTTAAATTAAAATTCGTGAAATTCATGTTGACTTGATTAGTTTTATGATATTAGTAGCATTTGACATTAATATTTTTTTTTTTGGGAGTGTATGCAGTATCTTCTGTTTGTGGCCGTTGCAATGAAAGGTTTTCACGAAACTGCGCAGCTTGGAAAGCCGCTCTCGAGCTTCCATTTGCTTGTTCTGGCCGGGCTTCGGTATCTGTTATTCCAGATATGGTGCACTGCCTCCCGCATGCCGTTCATCTCCAGAAAGTATCAGATTCAGATTAAAGGCATCAAGTTCGAGCAAGTTGATCATGAGGCTGGCTGGTAACGTCCTCTGCATGTTTCTGCATCATATGCAGTAAACGCGTTAATCATTGTAAGAGGCTGTCGATCTCATGTAGGCCGGTGGCTGGGCCTCTGGTGGCGTCGACAGTGGGATCACACCTTATGGGTTCTTATTTTTTTTTCGTGACAGCCCCCTTTAGCCCAGTTAGAGCTACACCACCTCACGTCACAAACACAAACCCTATAGAGACCTGCCACCTCACAAACACAACCCCCTATAGTGTCAGATCTCGAACCCATGACCTCTTGGTTGAGGTAAGCCACTACAAGCTTAGTCAATTCTCGGACCCATGACCTCTTGGTTAAGGTAAGTCACTGGTACGAGCTTAGTCAATTGCTCATTCACAACCCATGAGCTCATGGTTAAGGTAAGTTGCTAGGAGCTCAGTCAATTGCTCACACACAACCCTGGTCTCGAACCCATGACCTCTTGGTTACAGTGAATTGCTACGAGATGGTCTTGAACCCATGACCTCTTGGTTAAAGTGAATTGCTCTCAGAATGAGTTCGCTCACTTTTGACTCCTGCTGGAAAAACAAATACAGGATGGTTCAGTTGTGAACTTGATAGATAGTAATGCTATTTGTTGTTAAAGTGCAGCAACAAGAGGATATTCTGATGGTTCAATGTATTTAAGGCTACGTGAGTGGTTCTCGTAGCTGCTCTTATGCATGCAGGCCCTGTGGAGTGGATTTACTACTGGGGTCACAGAGCCCTACATCATCACAGAGCCCTACCTCTTCTCTGCCTACCACTCCCACCACCATTCTTCCTTCGTTACCCAGCCCATCACCTGTAAGTGCCACCCTCACTCATCTCCTTATTATCTTATGATGTTTGACCTTAATATTCACCCCCTCATTGATGCTTAAATTAATCGTCGTATCTTTGTGTCCAATTACCACTCTAGTGGTCCCATCTGTAGCCTTAATCACCTCCGCATTCGGGATTGGAAGCTTAATTTTCTGACCAATTGCCACCATACTCTTGGATGGGCTATATTTAGTTCCAATTACATCGTCCCCGTCATCGTGAGTGAGCCATAGTTAGTCTTAATCACGTAACCATTGTCTCCATGTTTGATTTGTCAGCTGTTTTAGAAAATTAAACACCAGTTCCTTTTAGTGATCCTTCAGGCGAATGTCATATTCTTGTTTGAATTTACTTGTTGGTGAGAAAATAATTAAGTAGATAGTTAATATTAATCCTGTGTGGTTTTTCTATGTGTGAATCAGTGGTGCTTACATGTGGTGAGATTAATAAAATTAAACGTAGTTGTAATCCCACCGGAGACGGTGTTGCAAGTAGCGCTAATTTTCAATAATTTTCCTTAAATTTGGCAGCTAGCGATCATCCATTCTTGGAGCATGTATTCTATGCAACGATTTTTGGGATACCGATCGGCATTCCATATATTCTAGGCTGTGGCTCATTTGGGCTGGTGTATGCGTACATTATGTTCGTGGATTTCATGAATTCTTGGGGCCATTGCAACTTCGAGTTCATCCCCACCTGGGTTTTCGATGCACTCCCACCCCTGAAATACATTATCTACAGCCCAACGTGAGTCCCTGCTGTTAATTAGCAACTGTTAATCACCATCGAAAATTATACTTGTCATTTTCCTTAGCAATTCTTAATATGATCATTTAGTCTTGCATTTGATTTAGATTATTTTTTTACAATTCCTCCATAGGAAAATATTCAAGTTTAAGTTGGGCAAATTAATTATTTACAAGATCTAGTTCTAACCTGTCCAGGCACGATCTACGAAGATGAAACGCTAAGTAGTGACAGTTGGAAAGTCTACTACCATTTGCCTTATTATTGGACTCAAAATCGGCACTTTATGCTTTTCAAAATAAACTGAACTGCAATTATATGATCTGCATATGTAGATTAACAAGTCAAACAAATCAAAAAGTTTCTGCATAACAAAGAAATAAATAGTTGAAAAAACTGCCTAGCAAAGTAATATTAGTAATTAAGGAATTACTTTGACATTTACCTCTGCATTCGATCTATCAATACTTTGAAATTTTATTATTATTTTTTAAAGCTGTAAAATAAGCATGGGGGCTCACTAACTAACATGCGGGGGAATGTATGTAAAATAAATTAGGTATCATTCCTTGCACCATACCAAAGTGCACACCAATTTCTCTCTTTTCATGCCACTGTACGACTACTTGTACGGGACTGTTGATGCTACTTCGGATACTCTTTATCGTCATATACGCAAAGGTTATCTGACTGGTTTGTTGAAACATGAACAAAGATCAAATTGACCTTTGCTAGATTTTGGTTTTTTTTTTTGCCTTTTTTCAGGTAGATTTATTCAAACTGTTTTATTAAAAGTGTAACAATTAAGTTATGGTGTTAATCTTAAAAAATTGATTTACAGGGAACGAGAAGAAAGTAGATTGCATGTATTTGACCCATGCAACGGAGCTGCTGTCCACTTTCCATCTGCAATTTGGATTCCAAACATTTGCTGCGCCAAAGAGGTGATAGTCCAAGTGGTAAAGTGTTTGCCTAGGACCGAAAGGTCTTGGGTTCAAACCCTGCTTGGACCCCTCGGCGGCACCTCTCATCCGCGCTCTCCATAAGCTTCCCTTTCGGCGTCGATCGTGTTCTGACCGCCTTTCCCAGGAGGACTCCAGTGTAGCCCCTCCGCTCTCTGTGGTCGAGTGTGCTCGTCGCCCTCTTCAGAGGGCCGCGTAGATGGTCTTGTAGCTCACGACACCAGCGTGGCTGGGACGTTGAGCGAGTTGTAATGTTAACTATTAGTAGGATCTCTCTCCCGGAAAAAAAAAAAAAAAAAAACATTTGCTGCGCAGCCATATGCAAAGAAATGGTACATGTGGATACTGTGGCCTGTTGCCTTGCTGATTATGGTGCTTGCATGGTTGTTCGCAAAGCCATTCATCGGCGCTACTCATTTCATCGGCAATAGCTTCGAACTACAAACCTGGGTGACTCCACGATACGAATTCCAGGTGAAACTAGCTATTATCCATTTTATTGATTGCTAATCTTCACAATGCGGTGTTAATTAATTGAGCATCTTAGGTGATTAAAATGCATCTGATCTTGTCATTTATTTGGGTACCACTCGCGTGGTACCCGTTGATTCCATGTTTTAAAGAAGCTATAATCTGATTTATGAACACCGAATTCTGTAATGTGGCAGTAATTAATCACTTAATTTTCGGTGAAAAAGCTATACTCTATATTAGTTTTCACTGAATTCGTAGTATGGTGCTCATTTAATTGCTCAAATTCCCAATGGGAAAGTAATAATCTTTCTGATCAGGTACTAAATAATAATTGCTCAAATTGTGGCGAAAATGCTATAAATATTTTGATCACTAGATGCCGTGGTGAGTGCCAGGTTAACTTGGCAGTCTGTCAGACGTTTCCTGTTGTGGCATGTCTGGAAACAAAGGAATGAAGCCCTCTTTGGCATAAAAACTAATCACAATTTCTTTCTATTTCTTGACAGTATTCTCAAGCTGGCCAAGCAAATTCAACCTAGAGGTGAAAGTTCGAAAGCTGGTCGCTGGCAAGATCATCTGTGGAGAAAGTGGAGGAAAGTTCTGAGTTCTTCTATCTCCAACACTAGGGCAAGCATGTGTCAAGGTTTGGAGAAGGAATGCTTCTTCAGAAGGCTCCATTATGCTGATCAGCGGACTTAGTCCACTGAAGATTACAGAGGGGTACATCACACCTTTTCATTCATGTACTATGCATTGTATACAAGTGGTTCACCCTCAGGCCACTGAATTCTCAGCCATCCGTCTATCGTTCAGATCGGTGTTCTCTTCTTTGAGGGCTTTTGGATTGTAGCTAAGGCCACCTATTGGCTTTGTTGTCTTAAGGGTCGCTGTAATCTCATCCTTTTTTAATATATTTTCCTGTTTCTACGAAAAAAAAAGAGTTCCGTGCTGATTGATTAACTGTAGTTATATCATTTCACTCAAATCAATTAAATAATTATGTGATGTGTGCAGTACTCTATGCGCTCTGAGGAGAAAGCAAGGATTAATGTATCTTGCAAGCTCAACAAGCGGGTGCTAAAGTGATTGCTTTGGCATTGCTAAACAAGGTAATCATCTGCATATACTCTAAAAGCGCACCATTATTGTATAAATTGCTTTTGAAAAAGATTTAAATTGGCCACCCGTTCCCACACACCCTCTGAGGATTTTATTTTTTAGAAAATATATTAATGTTCCTTTCAGTCCCTTTTTAATACCTTTTTTAAAAATATAATAAAGTTCCTTTCATTCCTTTTTTAATAGTTTTAAAAAAATATAATAAAGTTCGTTTCATTCCTTTTTTAATACATACAAGTCATAAAAAAGAAAAAGATATATATATTTAAATTCTTTTGAAAAAGATAGTACTTCTAAATCCTTGGAAAGGGCAAGTACTATTGTTTAGAAATATGAACACTCTGAAAGGGCACCATTATTGTATAAATTGCTTTTGAAAAAGATTTGAACTGGCCACCAGTTCCCACACACTGTTTGAGGATTTTGTTTCTTAAAAAAAAAGTTACTCACTCCTTTTCTAATAAAGACTAATAATAAGTACTTCAAGTCTTATCAAAAAAGAAAAAGATTTATATAATCTTTTGAAAAAGATGCACTTAGACATCTTGAAAAAAATGTATAATTAATCTGTCTAAAGGAGCGAGAAATTTTGTATGATCTATGACAAATTCTCTAAAATCTTGGCTTTTTAGGTAGCTAGTATTAATGTATGTGGTCCAAGGGTGTTTGGTTGGCTACACTTTTGAAAAAGATGTATAATTAATCTCTCTAAAGGAGCGAGAAATTTTGTATGATGTATGACAAATTCTCAAAAATAGCTAAAATCTTGGCTTTTTAGGTAGCTAGTATTAATGTATGTGGTCCAAGGGTGTTTGGTTGGCTACACTTTTGAAAAAGATGTATAATTAATCTCTCTAAAGGAGAAAGAAATTTTGTATGATGTATGACAAATTCTCAAAAATAACTAAAATCTTGGCTTTTTAGGTAGCTAGTATTGATGTATGTGGTCAAAGGGTGTTTGGTTGGCTACACTTTTGAAAAAGATGTATAATTAATCTCTCTAAAGGAGCGAGAACTTTTGTATGATGTATGACAAATTCTCAAAAATAACTAAAATCTTGGCTTTTTAGGTAGCTAGTATTAATGTATGTGGTCCAAGGGTGTTTGGCTGGCTACACTTTTGAAAAAGATGTATAATTAATCTCTCTAAAGGAGCAAGAAATTTTGTATGATATATGACAAATTCTCAAAAATAACTAAAATCTTGACTTTTTAGGCACCTAGTATTAATGTATGTGGGTTAGTATTAATTTATGTGGTGTAAAAACAATGGTCATTTGGTTGGCTAATGTGATTAAAACCAAACCAAATTGGTGAATGAAATGTTTGGTTGGCTAATGTGATTAAAACCAAACCAAATTGGTGAATGAAATGTGGATGTGTGATAACAGGACCGAAAATTGGATATGGATGAGAAATTCATGTGCAAGCAAGGAGGGAGTATTCCCATTGTGACAGGGGAGGCTTTGGCGGCAGCGATTGTTGTCAAGGAGGTGGTGGCCAAGACAGATGTGGGGAGGTTTTCCTGACTCTCGCTAATTCTAGGGTTGGCGGTGCTATCGCCATTTACCTATGCGAGCATGGGATTAGAGTCTTGGTAATATGCACATTTATTAATCATTCACATTAGACACTACTAATCAATCATTAACATCAATTAATCTTTCACATCACATCCTCCACAATTTTCATACCCTACATGAAGGTGTTGCTATATATAAATCAAATCAAATCGAGCTCATGTTTTGATGAATCCTTTTAATATTGTGTTTTTCTTCAAATTCTTTCCTCTTTAGGCCCTCTTTCCCTTAAAGGACCAGTTGTTGCAGAATCTGTGGCAGCAGATTGCCCCAAAGTTTCAACAGAATCTTGTACATGCAACCCATTATGGAGGTGGAAAATGCTGCAAGGTGAGCCTTAAATGTATGTGCGTGATGCGTGTGTGCACGTATGTATATGCAGTATAAGGAACACATTGTGACTGTAAGTGCATTTATGAACGTGTACATACTATACATGTGCATGTTTGTATGTATATCCCCTATATGGATGTATTACGTGCATTTATGAACGTGTACATACCATACATGTGTATGTTTGTATGTATATCCCCTATATGGATGTATGTATTACGTGTGACTGTAAGTGCATTTATGAACGTGTACATACTATACGTGTGTATGTTTGTATGTATATCCCCTATATGGATGTATGTATTACGTGTGTATATCTACATGTAGGTATGTATATAGATGTTATGTTGATGTATTTAATGTATGCTTTTTAATTTTTTTATTTTTTATTTTGTATGGAATCACACGTAATGAAAAGACGAATCTTTTTATACAATATAAAAATAAAAATATGAATTATATTGAAAAGATGAATCTTTTTATACATTATAAAAATAAAAATATGAATTATATCATACATATATACCCCAACGGACAATATAAATGGGAACTACATTATATATGTACATACACTTATATATCACTGCACGTTTGTATATATTTCTTTTTATCTTATTACGTTTATATGCTTTCTTAAGATCTTTTTATTTTATCTTATCATTTTTATGTCAATGCATGTTTGTATTTTTATCTTATAATGTTTGTATGACTTGAGATAAAATTTCATGATTGAAAAATATGGAAAAAAAAAGTTCTGTTTTTTTAAGAGTAAAGTTTTCCTTTGTTTCTTTCTTGAAGGTTATATGTATATTTCATTATGGTTAAAATAATGTACCTTCATGAGGTAAAATAATGACAAGTAGGCACATTAAATGTTTGAAGGTAGTACATATTCTCACATAATGAAAGAATAAAAGAAGGTTGTATGTATATTTCATTATGGTTAAAATAATGTACCTCCACATGAGAATGGTACAATAATAAGTAAAGCACATTTAATGCCTACTTGGAGGTTGGCACATTTAATGCCCATGTGAGGAAAGGGAAAACAATAAGTATGCACATTTCATGCCCACTTGATGCCCATTTCAAGGTTGTACATAGTTGCACATGGGAGAAAAGGTAAAACAATGACAAGGTCATTAAATGTTTGCTTAAATGTTATACGTACAATAATGAAAGTGAATTCACATATTTCCTATGCGTGCAAATAAAAATTGTGTGGAGAAGCTAGTCTTGGTAATTTCCATGCACAACTATGCTTTCAAGTGTCAATTTCTTTGGAAATTTCTTTGGAGAAGCTAGTCTTTTTTCCATGCACAAAAATGTTTCAAAAGTGGGTGTCAAAATTTCTAAAGTGAATACAATGTCATTTGCTATCTTGTAGTCATTTGCCCCTTGCAAAATAAAGTGATGCATGAATGGAACAATTCATAGTTATTGTACACACATATTCCGACCAAAGATGAAAATCTCTCACAATCACCCTCCCCCCCCTTCTCATTTACATCATACTTGCTTATAAATCATAGAAGCATATCCAAATTATAACAATATAAGAGGTTTTCATTTTGAAGATTGAAATTGTAAACATGATGAATCACATGTTTCATTACTTCATTGACTTGGCATTGTTTATGTATAAAAGTAAGTCTTCATTGAAAGAGTAGTTCAGTTGGGGCATATGCATATACACTACAACAAAGATGCATTCTTGCTCTCTCAAAGATTTTAAAAATGAACATGTGAGGTTTACACAAGCAATAAAACTACGGCTTAGGCAAAAAGGAGGTAGTCCCTATAGATAATTTCCAAGGTTAAACATCTTTGATGGAGGGGAAGTAATGATGAATAAAGAACACAAGTCTAAAATGCATTGGCCTTTGATGAACTCTTATATTGTAATTGGAGAAAATCCCACCATGTTATAAACTTCAAAAGTCTAATATCGTTTGCCTTTTAACCAAGGGTTAAAGTGTAATATATATGTAGGCAAAACAAGATTTTACATGACATAAATAAAATGCATGTCCATTAATTTGATTAGCATGAGATATTATGGGAGACTATAATTTCTAAGGATACACCTAGGGAATAATTCATTACATAGATGCGCATTCTTGGTCTCAAACATTAGAGCATTGGGATTCGAACCTAGGTGGAGATATTGAGATCAATGTTCTGCAACTTAAACTACAACTTAAACTTCATGGTAATGATGACTCATGATGTAAAAGTAGCATTCATACTTTTATGATAATATGTGATATTTTATGAAGAAAGAATGCACCATATGTATAGATGTTTTGGTACCAAGCATGCAATGTATACCATATTTTAAGAATTGAAAGTTTCAAATCTTACCAAGAACATTGCAACCATTAATTTTATTCATCGTATGATAAAATTACATAACAATCCTCATCATTTGTAATAATGGTATCCAGGGGTGGTACTATTGGGAAGGCATTTGTTGAATGCTTCACCTTTGTGTTGTTATTACCGTTGTTATTGAAAGATTTTCTCTATTTTGTAAGGTCCCCTATATGAGGAGTAGCTTTTGTTGTGTTGAGCACCTCACCTAGCAGTTTAAGATTTCGACATTGGGGACTATGGCTAAATGTGGCCCCCTATTTGAGTAGTAGATGTAAGTTAGCACCTAACCACCTAGCAATTCCCACTTTCGACATTGGATGGTGGCTAAATGTGGCCATATGGTTAGAAGA
Organism: Cibotium barometz; assembly: GCF_041138505.1. NCBI lineage: Eukaryota > Viridiplantae > Streptophyta > Polypodiopsida > Cyatheales > Cibotiaceae > Cibotium > Cibotium barometz. The sequence goes on from NC_141087.1 coordinate 26,003,769, forward strand.
CTGCTTATGTAGACTAAGCAATATACCAAGTAGGATGCATGCAATGTGATTATAGTAGTGAGTGATGGACAACAAACCGAGGACACTATTCTCGAATCACGATGATGTGGCCCATTTGAGGGTCCATGTAATCCCAAATGGACATGGGAGATGTGCATAGTTTTTGTAGGATAGTGTTGTAGACTAATATGGTTCCATTCGGATGATATGGTCCATTGGTCATTTGGACCAAGTCATGGGTTGGCCGACATAGCCAACCCACATCCATGCTAACACTATACAGACTAGTTTGGCTATCTTTATTTTATCATCGAGTTCATTGTGTTCAAGCACTTCTATAATCATCCACAATTTGTCTAGATCGATATCAAATTACTTGGAGCACACAGGCGAGTGGCTATCTTCATTTATCATCAAGTTCATTGTGTTCAAACGTTCTTGTAACCAATCATCTTCCATCTAGAGTTTGTCTAGATCACCCTCAAATTACGTGGTGCAGCGCACGAATGGTTGCACAACTTGGGTGGACAACCACCGATTTTTGTAATCAAAATTTTCAAGAAATTATATTGTTTACTCTCCGTTTCTTTTTGCAATTCAATACTTTATATTATGAAGGTCTTGCTTCAGCTTTTGTGTTTTTTTATAGGTGCATGACTATTGGTTCAACTACATAATCCGCTTAAGAAAAGACAAAATGAGATTACAAATGTCAAAAATATTACAAAGCATGTAGAGAAAAACTCTAATCAACTTTGTGTATCCTAAATAATTCACCAAACCTCTTGAAACCTTAAAGCCTTTGAATCATGCATGATTTTGAAATAAAAACCATACCAATTAGATGACAAAAAACAAGATGAAACTTGCAAAAGTTTGACAAAAGAAAGATGACATTTATGCCCCACCTTTAGAATGTAATTGGAGACCATGAAGGTTTTTATTAGTATCATCATTTATGTAGGCATAGACTCCTTATATTTTAAAGGATTCTGACTTTAACACTACCATAAAAAATTAGGTTAATTACTAATTTTATGATCATAGTTAGGAAAACTTGTAAGGCTATTACTAGATAAATACATATGTGCCAACTTGAACTACCCAACTTGTAAGACTGGGATTACTAGATAAATACATCTGTGTTGGAAGCTTAAATGCCAACTTGAACTACCCAAAAAAGAAGATATCACTCTAAAAGCATTATCTTTATATTGGTTATGATGTAGAGTTCACTCTTGGGGTGACATCGGCTAATACCCAAATAAATCTCACTTCCATCGATGGCTAGGGGAGTGCAAACACTTATGGCCATTTCTACCATCTAAAGAGGAATCTTCTTACATTTTCAAATGCTATATATACTTATCCCCAAATATGTTCAGGTTGTGTCTAGCTTGAGCTAGTTCACGTGGTGTAGAACATATGATCCTAGTCATACTATTACTTAAACATAGCTTGCTGTCATAACAAAGAACTTAGCAAGTAAGTGATCCTAGACATACTACTACTTAAACATAGCTTGTTGTCATAACAAAGACCTTAGCAAGTAAATGCTGGGCATAACGTAAGGTTTAAGCCATGGGAATTGGGACCAAAAGTAACATTGCTTGTAATCATAAACATAAAACTTATCGCTTAAAAATATACATGACTGACATACATGTGAGAAACATAATCCTTTTTGTGTATGTGTATGTGTGTGCAATTGCCCAAGCATGCAAGTGATACTCCTTTATAGATAACGGATGAGAATTTATTACTCACAACACTCTAAGGAAGATATATGTAGCATACATAATGACAAGGGGCTAGTTTGGGAATGAGTGGCCAATATTACGTTGTTCAATGACCATACCTTGGATCATTGAAAGTCATATACAGACCTTATGTGATAAGATTATGGGTGCTCATCCAAGTAGGTGAAATGGACACTTTTGCTTCATATCATGTTTCTTAACCGTTGTTTATGTTGGTCACTTTTACATAAAGGGGTTAGCACTTCCCCCTTCCTAATGTTAAGCGTGTGATCAAGTAGAAAATTTTGTGGAGATAGTGTTTTGAAGTTGTGTTATTGTTGCTCTAGATACTTTCTATGGATACTTGATCAGGATACTCAACGATCATTGTTTCTTCAAATGGAAACTTGGGAAAGGCTAGTTACATAAATCAAAAAGTTAATGAGACAGGTGAGAATAACTAAATTTGAAGTTGTGTTATTGTTGCTCTAGATACTTTCTATGGATACTTGATCAAGATACTCAACGATCATTGTTTCTTCAAATGGAAACTTGGGAAAGGCTAGTTACATAAATCAAAAAGTTAATGACAGGTGAGAATAACTAAATGGGCTAGGAGCTATTGCAAGTGATTGCAATCTTTCTCTCTCTCTCTCTCTCTCTCTCTCTCTCTCTCTCTCTCTCTCTTAACACAAGCATGCACACATGCACACACATGCACAGACACATGCACAAGTGTGCATACAAGTACACACCCACGTGCGTATATCTTGTACATGCTTATAAATCATAAAGGCATATTCAAATTATAACAATGTAGAGGGTTTAAATTTTTTAAAATTGCAAAAAAACATGATGATTCACATGTTTCATTATTTCACTCACACTATCTATGCATAAGAGTAAGTTTTTCATTGAAAGCTTACTTATAAGTACTGCAGTTTGTGCATATGTATCAACGATTACATCAAGGAAGCATTCTTTCTCTCTTAAAGATTTGAAAACCCAACATGTGAGGTTTACACAAGCAATAAAACTAGGGCTTAGACTTAAAGGAGATTTTCCCTTTAGGTAAAATCCAACGGTGTTTTTTTTTAAATCTTAGGGAAGCATTGATGAATAAATGATCCTTAATAAACGACCCAAGTCTAAAATGCATTGGCCCCTTAATAAACTCTTATATTGTATAGGAGAAAATCCCACCATGTTGTGACCTTTAAAAGTTGGCATATCTTTTTCTTATAAATCAAAGGTTAAATCATAATATATGTAGGAAAACAAGACTTTACATGACATGTATATGACATGAGAGCATTGGGATTTAAACGTAGGTGGAGATATTGAGATCAAAGTTCTACCACTTGCACTACACCACAATAATGACTCATGTTACGACCCTTACACGTGGGACTTACATGGGGCAACACGTGGGACACGTACACATTGTTACGTGAGATTTACACACCAGTAATGCGTGGGATAGGTGGACGTTGCATGGAAAAACCAATTGCACAATACTATTGCACATTGATGTGGCTCATCGTTGGTGGAGGAAATTCAAAAGGACAAGGCAATCCCGAACACTTTGGAGGAATTTAAGGATATGTTTGCTCAGGATTTTGTGCCACTAGATAAGCAGAGTAGTAGAGCCCTTGATACTTGGTTTTTTATTTCTCAAAAGAATCTTATAGTTTAGGAGTATGTAGACAAGTATCGAGAGGTGCTTTATGAAAATTTTCCAAATTTACTAGATTTCTTATAGGTTCATAAATTCTCCTTGGGGTTTAATCATAAACTTCAACCATTAGTATGGTGAGGGAAGTGTCAAAGCTTATCCAGAGCTATAAAAATGGCTTTAGTTTATGAAGATGGTCGAAAAGGTCAAAGTCAAGCATTGGGTCAAGGTTCTAAGTCTCATTTTATGCAACTTGTTTATGAAGCTTCCAAGTACACTAGTGGGCAAATGGGAAAGACATCTATGTCTAGTGTACATTCCTCTACAAAGACTCTTGCTAGAGTTAAGAGAAAGGTGTCAATGAAGAATGATAAGAGATCTTCACTCACTCCCGAGCACTTTGAGAAATCAAAGAGTGAAGGCTTATGGTATGCTTATATAGGTAAGAATCAAAGGCGTGATTACCCATTAAAAGAAGTAGTGTATGTTGAGGAAAGCAATGTGTGAGGGTGCAACATGAATAGAGCAAGGGAAGGAGCATGCACATTAGAAAGAGGAATAGACTAAGGGTACACTGGCAAAGGTTTATTTGTATGGTCATTTGTAAAACGTGAAGTCAAAGGTCAAAAAGTAGCTGAAGAGGGGAGGGGGGTGCGATGGCGAGAAGATGGGGGCGGGCTTCAGCGCGAGAGAGCCAGGTAGAGGGGTGGCGCAAAAGCAAGGGCAAGCGGGGGGCGTGCGGGTGGGTGAGGGGAAAGGCGTGCAGGCAGCGTGGCGAGCAGGGGGGAGTGCGGGAGCTTCAACGAGCGCTATCTCCTGCAATGAGATTGTCTTTATTTGTGCTTAATTATTATCATTACCTTAACCATATTTTTAATATCCTAATTACTATGCATAATCATGGTTAACATTTACTTTGATCCACCATGAGATCACCATGCTTGGTTTCCAACATGATATCAGAGCTAACTTGGTATTATCAAGCATTAAGCACTTATTAACAACCCCCTAATCCAATCTTATCTCCTCTCTATGTTGTGTCCAAAATTTGCAAGGCTCCATTCTCCTTGCACATGCCGCCATTAGCCAAGATTTTTCAGCTACACATTGCTCTCTACTAGGCACTCCTACAGCTTGAATATCTCTAATGGATTTGAACCCTACTACTGCGTGAATCTGATGCTGCCCCCCCTAGATTGGTTTTTTGACTCATTTGATGTCTATAGATGAAATTGCTATAATTTCTCAAATGGGTAGCTTGCCTATGCCTTGAAGACCTTAACTACAAGGTTTGAGCATAATCCATTGCTCAATGTATACACACCAAGCAGATTTGTAGTCATTAGCAAATTGATGAATTCTCTCGGGCTTGAGAAAATTGGGAAAGTCGTTTGAGGTGACTAATCCTTTATACAAGAGCTACCTCTCCTAGTTTGAATTTTAAGGTGAATGGTCAAGTGTGAAGAAGAGAATCAAGTTTATCATCAGTTTCTACCCCTTTTGACTCATTGAGCAATTAGGGACATTTAATCTATTATTTTCTTCGAATTGAGGGATCAAACCTCACATTGGGGAGCTGCTAAACACTCACATTGGGGAACTGCTAAACAATCACATTGGGTTACTACTAAACACTAACATGTCATCATCTTTCATTTGACTCTTATTTTAATCACTCAATTTCACTCTTCAAAAAGCACCAATTTTTTGCGCCAAAACAGTGAGCTGTTTCTCGAAGGTTGGTGATTAATTCTTTGCATTTGCACTAATTTTATCCATCAAATTCTTGTACTGAAAAGAGGAGTCCTTCCACACATGGCAAATTAAAATTAAATTTATGTTAATGAAGGATGGGCTATGGGGGATTGTAAATGGAAGGGAAAAATGTCCGGAGGGAGGATGAAGGGGATGAAAAGAACAAATGGTTGAGAGGTTAAGCTCAAAGATGTAACATACCCCGATAAACAATGGAAAGGTAGAATCATAGAGTTTAGGAGACGCACCAATGTTACAAACAGAGGCTTTCATTCAGCATGTTTATATGCACAAAGAGATTCGAGTGCATCATGACAAGTTCAGTGCAAGACATAAGCCTAGCAGTAAGTTTATATCTCTGTGCATTTTGTGTTCTTGTGCTTTGAGTCCAAGCATGTTTTAATACAAGCATGTTTGTTGCTTGCAGCTTTATATCCATCAACTCTGCATGAATGGAAAAATATAAAGTGCTTAAGTGGAAAGTTAAATGTTTTACATGCAGAGATAGGTGCCTTGATCCATGACAACAAGAGTGCAAACGAATTGGCATCTCAGAATGTTTACTTTTATGATTCCACATATGTTGTGTAGAGACATAGTTTGGAGTACATTCCACTACCATCGTTGTCTAGTTAGGAATGGTATAATCCTAGCTTAGACATGTTAGAAGCATGTAGGGTAAAGATAAAAAATTGATGTTCATGCTGCCACCACGAAACCCTCCACAGGCTGTGCATCTAAGTTGGTTTGTTCGAGTTAGTTTGTTTGCACATTTGTTTGGATCTTGTGAATTAGTAAAGAAAACTAAGATTACGTATCAGTGCAAGTGCCCATGTGAGGATTGGATGACTCAGTTACTAGGTGAGTCATGGCATCTCAAGAGAACTCACCATGATGATATCATTGAGTGCAGAATCACTGTGTTAGATGTTACCTTTAGGTAAGAATACAATGTTGTTGATTGTTTATAGGTTTGCTTTATTAGTACTTCATTGCAAGACACCGATCATTGATTGTTGTTGTTGTTTTTATGTTTTTATGTTTGTTGTTGACTGTTGATTGTTGTTTTTATGTTTTTATGTTGGTTGTTTGTGTTTTATGACAGGTACTTCATTGCAAGACAAACTTTGTGCATTCACTTCAAGTATAGGAGTTGGCGCCTTCTAGGAGGGGAGTGGCTCAGCTTGGACCAAGACATGCAAAATGGCACGCATTCAGCACTCATTGATGTGAATATTCTTTGGGAGGGTCATGACCCTTTTAGCGTTAATGTAGAAAGTCATTGGCCCCTTAGTTTTCTGAGAGGTAAGAAATCCAACTCATGTCCAATGATCCCCCTTATAATTTTTATTTCAAGTTGGATGGTAGGAAGGTTGAACATTGCAAAATATGCAAGTAGTGTGTTGCTCCACACATCCTTAAAATTGTAAAGTCCATGTAATTCTTATTCTTCCAAGTGAATATTAAAAACTGTTTCTCTAAAAGTATTGTAAATTTAATTTTATTTCATTTTCATAAATTATAATGGTTTTTTTAAGTCTATTTTGTGTTTCGAACCTATTAATATGTAAGAAAATAAAGATAAGTAGAAGTAAGTCCAATTGTAAATATAAGTATAAATGTATATTTAAGTGTAAATAATAATATAATTAATTATCCTAGAAATATAAATATGATTTATGATTTCTTATATTTTAATAAAGTGTCATTAATTTTAAGTCTATGGATATAAGTATAAAAATAAATATAACTTTAAGTATATATTTTAGTGTAAATAATAATATAAGTAAATTTATAAATAATAATATAATAATAATACGTAACAAGAAATATAAGTATGATTTATTATTTATTATATTTTATTGAAGTGTCCTTTATTTACTAAATTATAAACATAAGGTATTAAAATAAATATAAGTTTAGAGATATTTTAAGTACAATAATAAACATAAGTATAAATTACATCCATTCTAGCCTCACGAAACCTAAAGTCATGACCCACTACTAGCTTCATTAAGTGCTATCACCATTGAAGGGATGGAGTACCTCCTCATGTAGGATGTGTTGGAGCTACAAGACGATCCTGCCATACACGCATTTTATACACGCGATAAATTACAGGCGCGTGTATGGTCGCGCATGTATTTGAATAGTATCGGGCGCGTGTATTTTGGCATTTAAATTCATGTGTATATTGGCATCTACCAGCGCGTGTATAAGCACGTGTATATACAAGCAATTATATACGCATTAATACACGCATCAATACACGCTTCATTACGAAAAACTAAATTCCTTTACAAAATTAAAAACTATTTTCTTTAAACCATCTCATAGTACATTACAGTATATATCATTACACAATCCCATTACATGCATTTACAACAATGAAATATATTCAAAAATAAATCATGAGATGATAATTAAAAGACAACACATACAATAGAAATGTCATCAATTTAGAACGATACAGTGACCGATTGGTTAGGGTTCGATCTCATCTTCAATAAGATCCATCCTTGCCAAACGATCAACATCAATATCCATTTGATCAATTTGTAAGGCTACGATTAAATTTATTCCACTATCGATATTCTGTCCATTGATAATGGTATCGATATTCTGTCCATTGATAATGGTATCGATATTCTGTCCATTGATAATGGTATCGATGTCCTGATCATCCTCATCAACATCACCATCATCCTCAATGGTAGGGTCATTCTCATGATCATGAGAAATGGCACGCTCATCCTCATTATCATGATCATCTCTTATTTCTTGATCATCGATCACAACATCTTCATTGGCATGTTCGACATCATCTTCATTGCGGCTTGTTACATCCTCCATATGCTCCATATCAGTGAATGTATTATACATCACTTTGGAACGTGGTGCAATAGGGATGACGTACCACCATTTAATGTCATGCACCATTGGTAGATAGATAACCTACTCAAATACACATACTGCAGTAATTAATTAGCATATCAAAAGTCAAGGGGTACGCGAGCTTAGATATATATGTACATGAAACACATTAGTAAAAAAATGCATATTTGCTCACATTGTTGTGGCAATACGAGCCTATCTTTCTTTGTTTACCAAAACTTTGTAGCGTCAATAGTTACATAGTCTCACTTGCATGGCGTTTTATCGTTGCATTAGGTCCTTTTTCCACCACGTTCATTTGCCATTTGACATCCAAAACATACACAAAGAAGCGACGAAAGTCAAGCCTAAATATGTCTTGGATTGTGCCATAATAATCATCCATTTTTCCATTAGCTCCCTCAAAGCTACTAATGACACCGCAATCTTGTGTATTTCTCTTTTCATCAATTCTTTGTGTTCAAAAATGCTTGCCTTCACACCATATAGCATTAAACATAGTGCACTAGACCAAAATAGAAGCAATATTTGTGTAAGCAATGTGATTAAATATTAAAAGCAAATCACTTACAACTAGTGCAAAACATTAGTTCTATGTACCTTTAACATGCATCCTCGTGCATACTCCCATTCTTCCGCCGTGATATGCAGCCCCTCATCGCTCTCTGCTCTCTCCATTTCCTCATGCAACCAATCAACATGGATATCATTCGAAAGTTTTGCTAGATGCTTATTAGGGTACGCCTTACGAGAGCCATGTTGCCTCCGAAAGAGAGATCTTTCTGCTTGCCTTTTTGTCTTTGCATCCTCATATCTTGTAACCCATCTGCTAATCACATCACTATTAAGGATGCAAGTGAAATTGAGATCATCAATCAATGTTCTGTCAATTACTTTACTCTGTCCTTTTCCTTGAGGCACAATAGAGGTCATCCTCAAGTCCTCTTCATTGCTCCATAGTCGTGGCAAAGAGCTGTCCACCTGACCAAGAAATTCTAAAATATATACAAGAGACTCTTGTATCAACCAACCCTCGGCCATGCTTCCTTCAAGCCTTGCACTTTGCCTCACAAAGTCTTTTAAGGTCTTCATGAAGCGCTCTAGGAAGAACATCCAACGTGCATGCATAGTGCCACATAAAGCGATTTCGTCCACTAAATGCACAATGAGATGTAGTTGACTTGTGAGAATGGTTCGCGGAAAGTCTCCTCTACCAAACAAACCACCTCCACTGCCATAACACGCGCATCATCCAACGTGGTTGGATCAATTGCTTTGGAACTAACATATCTGAAAAATAAATAAATAGTACGTTATACCTCATGCACGTTCATTTTGCAAGGTATAATGAAGAGTGATCTGACATGGGTTTTACATACCTCACAAGCTCACCCATCTTATAAATACATTTTTTCAAACTCTTATTTGCACAATGGTCGATGCTAGTAGTAGGTAGTATGAACTGCATACATAAGAGCACATGTATGTATGGTTTATGGCATTACAAAATTTAATTTCAACGTACAAGACTTGGAAAACACTTACTTGGAGCATCTTGTGCCAATCGTGGGACTTCAACCCATATAGTTGCTCAACGCCTCTTTTCTTAGTGGTAAAGGCTCCCTTCAATGATCTCATGCATCCAGTGGGAGTACGCAAAGTGGTGATGGCCTGCTTTACCTGCTTCTCCTCTTTCTTTGATATAATCCATGGTGCAGGCGGAAGACGAACATGCCCACCCTCCTCTCGTGGGTGGCCAAGCTTAACGTATACGTCCTGCGACCCGCAAGTCCTCATGTACGCTAACATTGTCTCGTTTACCGATAACATGTTCCCAAATACCAGATCCCACATTCTTGAAGATGTGCATGGGATCAAGAAGATGGTTGATCTTAAGATGGGTCCAATATGGTAGGCCGAAAAAAAATGGAGTACCTACACAAGGGATTTCTCTATGTGACCTTTAATCCAATTAGAGACTACACAAAACAAGATTGAAAAACATTACTATACCTATTCATGCCATCTGGAGGAAGAATATTTGTAGACTCCCAAATATGCTTCCAATCTTTTGCACGAAGTGTTTGTAGAGGAATGTTACTCTTACTAGCAACATATTTAGGATGATCTGAGGGAAGAAATCGATGAAACCGTCAGCATACTCATGTACTAACGAAGGGCCACAAACAGGACATGCATGTTTACCCGATGTTTTCAAACTTGTTAAAATATAAATAAAAGTTAGAATAATAAAGTCAATATTTATAATTAATATAGCCAATAGTATTAGAGTAGGGAGGTAATTAGAATTCTTACCAGAACAATCGCTGTATCCTGGAAAGTCATGTATTGTCCACATCAACACTGCTTTTAAGTCGAAGTGTCGAGAGAGGAGGGAGGCCTACTAATGTCCACCACCGCAACACCTCTCCATAGTTCCTCCAACTCATCAATCAACGGTTCGAGATAAACATCCATATGCTTGACTTTATGTTTCCCTGGAATTAGAAGGGATAACATAAGATGTCCCTTCTTGATCGCCATTGATGGTGGAAGGTTGTAATTCACCAACACAACTGGCCACACACTGTATGCGGTGCTTTTGAAACCAAATGGATTCACTCCATCCATACCTAGACCAAGTATCAAGTTTCTGGGCTTTGTTTTAAATCTGGGTCACTCATCTTCAATATGCTTCTAAGCAGGAGTGTCTGCGGGAATTCTCCACATGCCATCATCTGATCGATGTGAGGAATGCCATGACATGAGCTCTGCTATGGATTTGCACTTGATTGATACGAGGAATTATAGGAAAGTGTCGCAAGACTTTACGAGGTACATCAAAACTCTTCACATCTGTTCTATACCTTGCTTCACCACCCACAAGTGGGACAATGTCGAGCCTCCTTATGCATTCCACAAAAGAGAATGCAATCATTGACGCATGCATGTATGTGATCATAATCCAATCCTCCAAGAGATGTCACATAGCGCCTCGCTATGTCTGTTGAAGTGGGTAGTCTATTTCCCTTTGGAAGCATGTTTGATAATAGCCTGCATCCAATATCATCAATTAGTCCTAAATCCTAAATCTTAAACCACTAATTCAAATTTGTAAGTTAGAATGCTTACTTCAATAATGCGTCAAGACTTGCATTGTTCCATCCATAAACTGTTTGTATATTGAGTAGTTCAAGTGAAGCACGTAAAATAGAGAATATGCACCCTTCAAAAATCGGTGTCGATGAAGCCTTGTAAAGATGCTCTTGTTCCATATCATCGTTGTCCATACCTTTGGGATCATCCTTAAAAAGATTCCACACCATATCATCAAACACTTTCTCTTCCACAACTTCGTGGGGTGCAGGACTATTATCATTCCTTTCCCACTCATCTCTGACAATAGATCCCGAAGCTCCAGCATCATCTCGTCGACGCTTTGCGTGCTCTCATCGCCCGTAGGGCACCATGTTAGGGTGTGGTACTGCATCCTGCTTCAATTAGAGTTTATATATTACAACTCCATTAATTTAATTTGGATACCATGAGTCATTTGAATACTATCAATTTACATCTACTCACCTCTAAACCTGTTTGATTCCATTCTCCATACATGGAGATGTGATTCAAGGTAATTCGACATGCTCGTACAATGCATCCTTGACATTGATTACACATACACTTGATCCTTTGTCCCAACCACACATCGCGATTACGATGATGCATTGTCTCATCTTCACCAGAACTGCTTGAGGAGGTTGATGACATCCTATGTACAAACCAAAAAACACAAAATCATAATCTGTTTTTAACGAAAGTATAAAAATTGCGTGTATTAACGCGGCTACATCCTAAAAATTGCGTGTATTAACGCGGCTATATCCTAAAAATTACGTGTATTAACGCGGCTACTTCTTGAAAATCGCATGTATCAACGCGGCTACATCCTGAAAATTGCGTGTATAAACACGGCTAGATCCTAAAAATCGCGTGTATAAACGCGGATGATTTATCATAAACGTAAAAATACACGCGTTTCTACACGCGACGACCTGTTTAAACTAAAAATAACCCGCCTTCCCCAAATAAACATTTTCAAAAAATAGTTCTGCTCTCCTTCGTTTTCGCCTCTTCCAACAGAGAGCACTAAACCTAAGTGCAAGGAGCAGACAAGGAGCACACACACGGGTGAAGGAAGCCGACCAAAAAGAAGACTCACTTTTTCAGAGGTGAGTCAGTTTGTCCTTTGCCTTGTCTCTTTCCTCAGATTTGTTTATGCTATTGTCTCTTTCCTTTATGGGTTTGTTGTCTCCGTCCTTCTCCTTCTCTGGTTGCCATCTGGTGAACGATTCTGACAGGGGTGATAGTGGGCCTTTTATAAGGACACATTGTTAGAGGCCGGTCGCTTTCAAATTTTTTTTTTCGCAGGTCGCGTATAGAAACGCGTGTATGTCTGCGTGTATCCTGTCTGCACACACTATTCACGCGCATATACACGCATTTCTGGACGGGTGTATACATGCGTTTTTGGACGGGTGTATACACGCGTTACTGTCGCTTCCTTCTTCTTATAGCCAGAAATGCTGTTGTGTTGTTGCCTCACCTGCCTCCTTCTCCTTCGCTGCTTTCTACAGCACCCACCACATGGCACATCTCCTTCTCTTTGCTTCTTTTTGTTGTTCAATCTGCTGTGAGCTTGCTTGCTCTTGTTGTTGCCATTCATTTTCCTCTTCACAACTCCAAGTTGAGGTTTCCAAGTGTGGCCATAAATATGGCTATTGTGAGCTCCTTGAGCTCTAAATTGCATGTCTTTTACCACAGCATGCTTCATGAATGCATCCTTCTTGATACACAAGATGGATGTTGTGGTGATAGTGATGTAGTTTTTGAAGAGTTGTAGGAGGATAACTCTATAGTTCTGAGTGTTGTTGAAGATGTGAATTCTCTAGATAGTGATGTCAGTTTGATGGTGGAAAATCATATGTGTGCCTAGCTTGCATTTGTGCTTTGATGCAATCATGTATATACTTTTATTTTTGCAGATTCTTTATGGATATTCCAGGTTCTTCATCCGATCCATTTGCGTACAGCCACTACAAGAATGGTCTATACATAGCGACCCTCATATAAATATGAAGAAAATAGCGGGGGTCGCTTTTGTGGATGCTTATGCGACGTTTAAATTGTAGTTGTGTATGCCACCATTGTAGCAACCCTTGCAAACTGGAAATGAGTGGTTTATGCATTGGACTTGCGATGCATAAGCCACCTTTTGTTTTTGGGTCGTTTATGCATCGCGAATTTTAAAAAAAACTAAAATGTGAATACTCGACTCCTTTCCCTCTGGGTACGCCGTGCGCCTCGACTCCTTCCCCTTTGGGTATGAGGACTAGAAGCTGGTCCACTGTTGCGAATGCATGGGACTCTGCGACATACCTCTCGAACCGTTAGTAGCAGCTTCCTTCTAAACGACGAAATGAGTGGTTTATGCATCGGCGGACTTGCGATGCATAAACCACCTTTTTTTGGAGTCGTTTATGCATCGCAAATTTTTAAAAAAACTAAAATGTGTTCATTTTCTTCCCCGTTTCGCACGAACTGTAGCATCTTCAAACTTTTCCACGCTGCGCGCAGTTCATCTCTCAATCCACGCTCACGGTGGGCAGGTAAGGTGTCTTGACTCACAATTTTGTCCCTCCTCTGTTGGCTGAATCAAATTGCAGATATGTTAGGAAATACCTGCCTTACAACCCTATACAAAAGATCTGGCCTTTGATGGATCTTGCCTCATGTGATGAAGTCATATTCCCAAGATTCTAGGCTGTCAAAGATATTATCTTCAAGATGATGTACCACCACTGCCTTGCACCTGTGAAATATGTTAATGTAATCTATATTCTCTAGCAGCAACTACCTTTGAAGATCCTCAACATCCTTATTTATTTGCAAGTAAAATAATGAATGCAAAGTTTATGGTGGGATAGTCAGTGTGGTTAACACAATTTGTGCATCTATCATATCCCATTCTTTAGGCCACACATGATGTGACTTTCTAATTAGATAGGTCCTCCAATGAGTTCCTCTTCCACTATTATTTGTGGGTAGCTAACATGTCCCTCTCTATGAAGTGACCATTAGAATTAGGATTCTGAGCTAGATAAAGTAGGTGACCCACTGACAATGGAATGAAGCTTTAGGATTTCCAATGGCTTGTACATCTATGAATGAGATGAATCTAGCTGGTTATGCATTGATTAGGCTTCCTATAGGTCATCATCCATGCAACACTATATTTCAACATTCACTTTAAGAGCCCATCATTTCATCATCTATTGTATTGGGAACCCTAAGCTTAAGGAGTTCTTCATCTTCTTTAAATATCTCAGGGTGTTCTCCAACCAACAGCCTTCTGGACTGGCCGACCAGCTCCCTTCCTCACATTGTGGCAGCCTTGCAAGTAGATCACGTGGCCTTGAGGCACACAATTGAAATCTCCAAGAAGATGATAGGTAATCTAGATATCAATATCTTTTGATTCCTTTTACCACTATATCTCCCATAAAACTCTAATTTTATAAAGAGCACTTCCTGCAAGTTTTTGAGGATGGATTCATTGTCAGCCCTAGATACCCTCATCGGAAGATCACATGCCATATTATCATCGGCCAATAAAGAGTATCATCCCACTATGTGTAGATTGAATCAGATTGAATTTGGTAGAGCAAAGGGCATTACTTGAGAGGCATAGTTATGCAAGGTACATAGTTAGGGAGGTGCAGATTGAGAAGCATTATATGTTCAGATGCCCACCCTATTATTTGATTCAAGGGAGATTCCATTGTCTCAAGATGGATTCAACCCTCTCTCATAGGTTATACAATGTCGCACCATAAGAGGCTCAATATGTTTTTGATACTCTGAAAGAGGACTTCCATCAATCTCGCCAGGATTGGAGCAAGCCTATTCCTCAGGTTACTTATAAATTGCAGCTACCATCTCTGGTGCAACCAGTCTATCCTTGGTGGCTCTTTTGTGGAGGGGGTGTACTTTGCCTCTCCCGTGGGTTTTATGAAGTTCACCTCACCGATGCCTTGCAGAAGCAGCGTGTGCTTGAATTTTCTCCTTTATTTTATGGCAGGAAAATGGTACATGCTATGCATGGTTCCCCAATAAGGACTATCAAAGTCTCATACGACATCATTGTCCTGTCTGGGTGGAGGTGGTTAATTTCCCAGACTATATGCGAGAAGAATTGCCAAGATTGGCCGCTGCACTGGGCCAAGTTATCTGCCCCCCTCACCCTGCTGGGAATCGTAATAGATTTTGTTTTGTGGGACACAGATACCCCTACCCTCCCCTCCATTGTAGTCGAGGTTGAAGGTTTGCCAATGGGCCAAAATTACTTTGAATTAAAATGGGAAATTTTTGCAGGTGCTTGTTTTTCATGCCATAAGTATGGGCATCTGGCCTCTGAATGCCCTACTGTCTTGCATCCCCCTCCAGCCCCACTGTTATACCTTCTCCCCTGGTTTAGCCCACTCATAACTACTGGGTCCAAGAATTTGGATAAAAATGCCTCCAAAGTTGGGAAAGTGGCTTCGCAAATGCTAGCCATAGCTAAAGGCAAGGACAAAGGTAAAGAGAAAGAGAAGGCCCCTGATAATGATGGTTTTTTACAGCCCAAGAGGGTGTTGAGGCAAAGCCCCTTCAATCTCGCCACTAGGATGCATCTACTCCTACTCCAGGCCAAGCCTCTACCTCAGCCACTCCCCCGGTTCTTCTCAATTGGGTTGGAGTTCTCAAAAAACACATTCCTGTTTGTGAGTCTGAGGAAGGGTTATCCTTTGACCCAGGGCAAGAAGGGCTGCAGCCCATGATGGCTGATGCTTAAGCACTCTGTGGTTGTATATTCTTGGTCTCCTCCTTTGTATATATCCTCATGCTTGACAAACTCCATTGTGTCACTCTTAATGTACAGGGCCTCTGCAATCCTTCTAAAGTGGAGGCTAGTGTGGAATTATGTTTTAACTAGGCAGCCGGACATTCTCTGTTTGCAAGAACATAACCAACATTCTATGGCTGGCCATGCTGGCTATTTTGGGGGCTATGATATCCACTATGCAGGTACTAAGCATTTCTCGAGTCTTTGCATATTGGTCAGACATGAACTGCAGCCCCAGCTTGCCTTCAATGATTGTGATGGCAGATGGATGGTGATTCAATGTGATGTCAATGGTGATATTTGGGAATTTGCCTCTATTTATGCCTTGCAAACTTCTGCTTCCAGAGCTTCCATGTGGCATGCCATTGCTTCTTACCCATGGCGATCTTGTGCTCTTCTTGGCGGAGACTTTAATAACTCTCCCATGCCATCAGACAACACTACTCATAGATCTCATATGATCCCTTCTAAAAAGCGATCATGGGAGGAGTTACTTACCATGACACATGCACAAGATTTATGGACAACCATGCACACTGGAATAGTGGGCTACACCTATCATCATAATGCCTTTACTAACTACTGGGCTCGCTTGGATAGATGGTATTTACTGTATGCTCAACAATATACAGATTTCAATCTTCATATTGAGGTTGATCACTCTCTTGGTCTCTCTGACCATGCTCCTTTATGGCTGAATATTCAGTTTGGCAGCCCTGGGATGACATGCCTTTACATTCCATTCGGATGAAACATAACAATAAAGAATACCTGTAGCATGCACAATTTCAACAATTGATCCGATATGCCATAATTCCTCTTACAGACCATGTCCATTATGACTGTAATTTTGCATGGCAACGCCTTGTGGACAGGCTTCAGCATGCTATTCATGAATATGGGAGTAATTTCATGCCTGACTGGAGAGCTAAAGTTCAGCATGCCAAAGCAGTAGTTCAGTCCTTGACTGCACATTCCCAATTGCAGCCCCTCTCCTCTCAACAAATGGACACTCTCTCTCAGTCACAACAGCTCTCTTGCAAGCTAATGACCGATGGAAATTGGCCAAGTGGTAGGTTCGGGCAAGGATGACTCAATTCATGGATAAAGGCTGCTCTTCAAAATCTTTTTTTCAAGGGTTACATGCTTCCAGGAGGAAGACCTCTTGCCTCAGAGTCCGTAAACTGGATGGTGAATGGACTCGGTCTTTCTCAGAGCTCCAACATGAATGCTTTTCTTATTTTCAAAAATTGTTTGCACCCCCTGCTACCACTTCTTTGCACGAATTACAAGCTCGGGATACTCTTTTACAGCATGTTCTTCCCATTCTCAACCCACAGGAAGCTCTCAAACTTGATATGCCTTTCACTGATGTGGAGCTGGATGATGCCTTGTCCCATCTCAGCACTGGTAAGGCACACCAGGGTATGATGGCCTCACGGTGGAATTTTTCTTACACTTTTGGGAAGACCTTAAAGGTGTTATCCTGTAAATGATTAATGAGGCTTGGCATATAGGAGTACTCCCCCAATCATGGAAGCATGGCATAGGTAAACTCATCCCCAAGCGGAATTTGTGTGAGCATCTCATGGATTGGAGGCCCATCACATTGATGCCTGTTGCAAGTGCTTTATGAGGGTGTGCATCCCTTGCAATATGGCTTTGTTCCTAGGCGGCAGATCCATGATAATATTGGCAATGCTCTCATGGCTATTGAATATGCAAAATATTCTGACCACGATGTTTTTATTATGCAAGTGACTTTGCTAAAGCTTTTGACATGGTCAACTGGGATTTTATCTCACAGACAATGGCTCAAATGGGATTCGGGCCAAAAATGGCTAATGTCATCTACTGCTTGTATGCTGACTCTACAGCCCAATGCATCCTTGGCAATCATCTTTCTCAATCTTGGTCCTTGGGTCATTCGGTCAGACAAGGGTGTCCACTCCAGTGCCCTCTTATATGCCATTGCCGCTCACCCACTTCTCAGATACTTGGATCACATTAGGAAGTGAATGGGGTCTTCTTGGGCCCTTTAATTTGCCCAAGCCTAATCAAGGAATAGCCAAGCCATGTGGACTGAAATGTTGGGTTTGTAAGAGAGGTGTAAGAGTGGTCAAAGGGTGCACTTTTCCCTCCAAAAATGGAGGGAGGCAATTTTACAATTTTCGGACCTCCATAACTTCTACATACAAGCTCCGATTTGAGCGGAGATTATAGATCCGTGATCTACGCATCAAGAGCTTTCCATAGATATGTTACATGATATGGTTTTGTCCGCTAGATTTTAAATTCCATTTTTCCCCCAAAATTCAAATTCGAATAAAGTAGCCGTTTTGAAGCTTCTAATTAGAAAACGTTTCTTCTTAAGAGAAAAGGTTTGACTCCTTAAACTGCCAAATAAAATAGGGCCCAAGAAGCCTTCCATTGAGGTCCTAATGATCTTACCGTGTAGAACCTTCTCATTGGTCTTCAGATTCCCGGAGACTTATGCGGATGGCAAAAGTTTGTTCCCCGAGGATGCATGGCAGATTGAATGTGCTCAATATTGCGCATCTTGTCTTGGCAAGAAAAATTCCTCTCCTACTCACCTTTTTTCGTCAGACGCAGCCATGGACTCATATGCTTGCAACCATGTGCACGGCCTTACGCACTTCTGGACATGGTGCATGGATCACTGATCACTGGGAGGTCATTTTGGGTAGATTTGTAGGTTCTATCCCGGGCTGCCCTTTTGCCACTTCACTTATTTTGCGATTGGAAACAGGTCCTTTCGCATGCTCATTGGGCACCCTTCCTTTTGTCTCATGCCAATTCCCTTTAGCAGGAAAGCATTTACTGGAGTGCTATTTTGGATTCTCCATTGGCCCTGCAAGAGCCGATTCGGACATACAATCTCAGCAAATTGGGGATTAGGTGCATAAATGATGTTGTTGATGCTACTGGTCAAATGCTTTCCTTCCCTTGGGCTATGGCTTCCTATCCACTAGCCATGCATCACTCACAGGTTCATTTGGAGGAAAATTGCTGACTTTGCTGCCTTTTCTTCCTATCCCTCCTTTATCTAACAGGGACAGATTACAGGATTGGCAGTTACACCCGGTGGGCTCAAATTCTCGTCCTGTTATTCTTTCTGACCTAACGGTTAGGATGACATACTCTTTCCTCCAGCCATCACCATGGATTCATTCACATGCTAATTCTCTTTGGTGGCTATTTTGGGGGCTATGATATCCACTATGTAGGTACTAAGCATTTCTCGGGTCTTTGCATATTGGTGAGACATGAACTGCAGCCCCAGCTTGCCTTCAATGATTGTGATTCAATGTGATGTCAATGGTGATATTTGGGAGTTTGCCTCTGTTTATGCCTCGCAAACTTCTGCTTCCAAAGCTTCCATGTGGCATGCCATTGCTGTCACGTGCACACCATTCAGGTGTACAGTGACATGGCATTATTTTATGGCATGGCATCATCAGGCATTTAATCAGGATTTATCAGGCATTTTATGGACATTTAAATGAATGTTTTCAGCATGTACCACATGGTATGGGTTGGATTCAGCATTGTAGCATCATATTAACCATCTAGACAAAAGCATTGGGGCTTGTGGAGGCAGCGGACAGCATTCAAGTTAGCCGACCAGCCTTTAAAGCATTTATGGCATTTAAATGGCAGTCGTCGTGAGCATATTCAGAGCTGGCCGACAAGCTGGCCGACCAGCACCAATTCTCCATATATAAAGAAACGCATCATTTCAGCATAGACATCTGGATCTCTTCAGCGTTTTCCTTCCTAGAAGCAAAGGGGGATACAGTTCAGCATCCAACAGTGTGTTCCTTCAGCGTTTCTACAGCAAGAGGGCTGGGAGCAGCAGCGCATCCACACATCAGCATATTCAGCCATCTTCCCAACTCCTACATAGAGGGATACCAGCATACAAGTGGTGAAACTCAGCATTGGAGTCAGGACAGCCATCTTTCAGCCATCCTTCATCATTATTCAGCATGTTTTCCTCTCTTCCAGGGGTAGACATCATCTAGGACAACTCATCTAGGACAGCATAGATCCCTTTGGATCTCATTGTAACCGCATTCATCATCTAATATAGCTGCATTGCATTGACACATATTTGTCTATCTCTTAAACATCATTAAGTGCAGTTTAGTTAGACTAAGGTTGTGATTACTACGGTCGAAGCCTCACATGTCACATTGGTATGAGAGTGTTACATGTTCAGTCAGACATCATGTTAATTGCTTCCGCACAGTTAAACCCAGTTCTCATGATTATTGCGGGCTGCGGGGCAAGCATGACGGCACCGCGCGGCACGAGGGGGGGTGTGGGGACGTGACGGCATGGCCCGGGGGGGGCTGCGGGGGCGCGACGGCGCGGCACCGCCCGGGGGGGCTGCGGGCTGCGAGGCATGACGGCACGGCACCGCCGGGGGGGCGGGCTGCGGGGGCGCGACGGCATGGCCCGAGGGGGCTGCGGGGCATGATGGCACCACGCGGCATGAGGGGGGGCGCGACGGCACGGCACCGCGGGGGGGTGAGGGGCATGATGGCACCACGCGGCATGAGGGGGGGCGCGACGGCACGGCACCGCGGGGGGGTGGGGGGCGTGAGGGCACGGCTCTGGCGGGGGGCCGGGAAGGGTGTTCGGGCACGGCACCACGGGGGCCGAAGGCATGAGGGCACAGCTCCGGCGGGGGCCGAGGAGGGTGTTCGGGTGGCACGGCACCGCGGGGGCCGGGGGCATGAGGGCACGGCTTGGGGGGGGCCGGTCGGGGGGGCGTGAGGGCACAGCACCGGGGTGTGAGGGCACGGGGGGGGCACGGCTCCGGGGGGGCCGACCGAGGAGGGGGCATGAGGCTCCGGGGGGTGTTCGGGCACGGCACCGTGGGGGCCGGGGAGGGTGGTCGGGCACGGCACCACGAGGGCTGTGGAGGGTGTTCGGGGGGCCGGGGGAGGGTGTTCAGGGCACGGCACCACGGGGGCCGGTCGGGGGTGTTCGGGCACGACACCACGGGGGCCGTGGAGCATGTTCAGGCACGGCACCGCGAGGGCCGAGGGAGGGTGTTCGGTCACGGCACCGCGGGGGCCAGGGGGCGTGAGGGCACGACTCCGAGGGAACGGCCGGGGAGGGTGTTTGGGCACAGCTCTGGGAACATACAGATGACAAACCTCCCTCCCCGGGGCTTCAATCCGCCTGCCTACACTGGTTATAAAGGGGGGCTAGCCGGGGGGTGTTCGGGCACGGCTCCACGGGGGGGCCGATCGGGGGGGGCGTGAGGGCACGGCTCTGGGGGGGGGGGCTGGCCGGGGGGGTGTCTAAAGGCGATTCTCAGCTTGGATGGCCTCCTTCCTTTTGCGCTGAGCAAAAGGAGCCTTTCTCCTCACTTTTAGAGCTGCGATTCACTTTTGGCATATGCCTTTCTGCTGATATAAATGACCTTAGCCAGTTTTGGTGTGGGATTTCCTTTGTAGGCTAGATCTAGCTCTAATACGCACCCCCAGCCCTTATGCTCTCTCTCTATCTCTCTCTCTCTCTATCATATGCCTTAGGGACATGGGCTGCCCTAGTGGCCTTTAGGTTTCCATACTTAGGAAATTGTAGAAGTGTTAATCCACAGCAAGCTGCCAGGAGTTAATCCACAGCAATCCACAGCTGGCTAGTATTAAACTTATCTATCCTTCACTAGCTACTTGTAGCCATACCATCTCGTTGTACTTGTGCTCATATCAGAGCCTTACAATATCTTTAGGACTACCTCTCACTAAATAGCTTAGGTGTCACGTGCACACCATTCAGGTGTACAGTGACATGGCATCATTTTAGCATCATAAGTATCATCAGGATTTATCAGGCATTATTCAGGCATTTAAATGAATGTTTTCAGCATGTACCACATGGTATAAGTTGGATTCAGCATGGTAGCATCACATTAGCCATATAGACCAGCATTTAGGGCTTGTGGAGGCAGCCGACAGCCTGTTTACATTAGCCGATAGGATGCTACTTCAGCCGACCAGCATTTATGCTATTTTTGGCATAATATATTCAGTCGTGGGCTTTTGCATCTAGCTGACTGAGCCAGGCTGGCCGACCAGCCCCCCTCACCCATATATATAGAGACCTCAGCATTCAGTTCAGCACATCATCATCATCTGTCTCATCAGCGCATCTCAACGCATCTCAGATAGCAGCATTCAGCAGGGTGTTCTCCAACGCATCTCCTCCAGGAAGCTTTGGGAGCAGCATATCCAGCCAACGCATCAGCACATTCAGCAACGCATCATCATCAGCATTCAGTACTTCATCTTCAGCAAACACATCTATTCTCCTCAATGTTTCCTTCCAGGTAACAGGAGCACATCTGCGTTTCATCATCAGGTCAACATAGCATCTGTTCCAAAGCATCCCTTCAGCGTTTCCTTCCCAGGAGACAAGGGAAAGATAGTGGACAGCAGTTCATTCATCATATCAGAATATTCAGCATATAGGCAGCATATTCAGCAGTATAGATCCCATTGGATCTCATTGTAACCGCATTCATTATATAATATAGCTGCATTGCATTGACACATATTTGTCTATCTCTTAAACATCATTAAGTGCAGTTTAGTTAGACTAAGGTTGTGATTACTATGGTCGAAGACCTTTACATGTCACATTGGTATCAGAGCGTTACAGGGGTAACCAGCCTTAGAGCATGTTCAGTTCATCAGTCATTCAGTCAGACATCATTTTTATCGCTTCTGCACAGTTAAACCCAGTTCTCAAAATCTTGCAGGCCACCCTTAGGGATTTTCCCTTAGGTTTGCATCAGTAACCCATCCATCTGCATTCCTGCACAGCATATAGGGTTGCACATGGCTTGCATAGCAGATATCTTAGCAGTCATCTTAGCAGTCCATCTTGCATCTGCAAGGCATACATGTTGCCCATGAACTCTCTGGGGAAGAATGACATCCATCATCAAAGGAGGACATAAGTTTTGGGCTTCAACTTGATGCAGGGGGTTTCTCTTCCACAGAAGACGGAAGTTTGCTCCAACATCACCTTAGGAGGTTCAAAGCTTCAGGAACGACAGAGATGGTAGATGAAAGGTTTCCAGAGACAGGTCAGGGGTGACTCAGGTATTTCTAGGCAGTTTAGCAGCATTTTCCATTCAGTTCCCGCAGTACATAGAGTCTTGGCTCGAAGGATTTCACTCTTGCAAACGACCTCAGTCCCGGTAGCAGAAGACAGAAGGGGGCAGTGGTTCGGAGGAGAAGCATCATAGAGGAGTCGAAGGTTGCCAGGTATATCACCCATGCAAATAAATGAAAATAAGAGATCTTATGCATAGAGATCTCTTGCAGCCATGAGATCTCTAATGCTCTTATAAAAAACTCCCATAGCACCCTTGTGGGTTGCAACATAAAAAAGAGAGCATTGGGTTTAGAGCTTACCACAACTCGGTAGGTGGTGAGGACCTAACACCAAAGCATGGTCAGGACGTGAGGTCAAGAGAATAACACAATAGAGAATTATTTACATACTTTTATTTACTATGATGCATGTGTTATCGATTATGCATAGAGGGCTCTCATGCATATAGATCTAGGATATATCTACGCAAGGTGTGAGAGCTCTCATGCATAGAGAGTTTTCATGCATTATGAGAGATCTTACATAAAGCTCTCAAGCGTGGATCTCTTCCATGAGAGATCCATGCATATAGATCTCATAAATATAGAGCTATCATTGTGTGTGATTCATTGTGAGAGCTCCCATGCATATAGATCGCAAATCTCATGCATAGAGAGCTCTCATGCATATAGATCAGCTATTATCAAGTGCGAGTCATTGTGAGAGCTCCTATGCATAGAGGGCTATCATGCATATATATCTCATGCATGAGAGCTCTTATGCATATCGATGAGCTCTCATGCATATAGAGTTATCATACATGAGATCTTATACATGGAGCTTTCTTGTATTCTAAGAGGTCTCATGCATGAGATCCCTCTTGCATTGTAAGAGCTCTCATGCATTAATAGCTCTCATATGCATAGATCTCTCATATCATGCATGAGATGCATGAGAGCTATAGAGATTTTGGTCTTGCACTAGAGCTCTCATGCAAAGAGCTAGGTCTTACATTAAGAGCTCTCATACATTGAGAGCTCCCATGCATAGAGCTTGGTCTTGCATTAGAGCGCTCATTCATAGAGCTTGGTCTTGCATTAGAGCGCTCATTCATAGAGCTAGGTCTTACATTAAGATCTCTCATACATAGAGCTCGCATGCATAGAGCTATATCTTGCATTATAAGAGTTCCCATGGATAGATCTCATGTATAGAGTGAAAGAGCTCTCATGCATAGAGCTAGGTCTTACATTCAAAGCTCTCATACATTGATCTCACATGCATAGAGTTAGATCTTGCATTATTATGAGAGCTCTCTTACATACATCTCATGCATAGAGCTATATCTTGCATTATTATAAGAGCTCCCATGGATAGATCTCATGCATAGAGTGAAAGAGCTCTCATGCATAGAGCTAAGTCTTGCATTAAGAGCTCTCATACATAGAGATCGCATGCATAGAGTTAGATCTTGCATTAATTATTATAAGAGCTCTCATACATAGAGCTATATCTTGCATTATTATAAGAGCTCCCATGGATAGATCTCATGTAAAAAGTGATAGAGTTCTCATGCATAGAGCTAGGTCTTGTATTAGGAGCTACATCTTGCATTATTATGAGAGCTCTCTTGCATAGATCTCATGCTTAGAGTGTAAGAGCAGGAAAGTACAATTTCAAGCAAGGAGAGAGGGAAGAAGCTATGCTATGAATAGAGGTACGATACTAGATGGATGGTTTTTCATTTCAAGTAATCTTGCACTAGTTTAAGTCATTTCAACTCTAGCTCTACCATGTGGTAGAGCTAGAATTCATTTCTCCAGCTCTAGCATGTGGTAGAGCATTCAAATTATCCCCACTAATTTTAAATTCAAATTATCTCGCTCTTTAAGAATTTAAAATGGTCTTGGTCTTTTTTAAATTTTCCTTGACGTCCATGTCGCTTATGTAATACAAACCTACTTTCCCATCTTGTCATTGACAACTAGCACTTGGACATCACCGCATCCATTATCAAATTCAACACAACAAGGTACACATATTTTTGTCTCATATTAAATCATTATCTATGATTAGATTTAAAGTTTTGAACATGTCAATTAAAATTCTGATCATACACATTGACATAGAGTAGAAAATAAAAGCATGCAAGAATTCAAAAAATCAGGAATGGTTGAAGAGAAAAAACCTGATACAGATTTGGGTTGCACTTCTTAGCAAATTGAACGGGGGAGAAGATTGGGTAGTGAAAAGTTGGTACGGGGTGCAAAGAAAAAGGAAAAAAACACTCGAAATTAGGATTTCTAGAAGCTAAAAATTAGGTTTTTAAGGAGCAGCTAAAAAAAATTAGGGTAAGCTCCGAAAGGCTGAACAAAACAACGATAAGGTGAGAGACTGATACCCAAGTTTATGTGGGTTGTAGAAACGATGCTCTGTCTCTGCGATGCTGTAGAAATAGTGGCCGAACTGTACCCAAGTTTATGTGGGTTGTAGAAACAATGCTCTGTTTGCACTGCTGTAGAAATAGTGGCCGGCAACTATGCAATGAGTATATGCTACGTAGGAAGAAAATCAAGAGAGTGGGCTTGCATAGACAAGTTTATGCTGGCTGCTCTACGCTGTTGTAGAAGATGTGGCCTGCAACTATGTGTCTTGTATATGCTGCATAGGAGAGTGGGCCTGCTCAGCAATAAGAGACGCCTAAAGAAAACCAAGCATGAGAGATGGCTCTTTGCCTGCAAAGCAGAGAGCATATGCTGCGTAGGAGAGCTACGCCCAGAGAGCATATGCTGCATAGGAGAGCTGTGCCCAGAGAGCATATGCTGCGTAGGAGAGTTGAGCCCCACAGAACCTGCAGAGAGAGAGCCACCCACGAACGTGCACCCCACAAAACCTGCAGAGAGAGAGAGAGCCGAATAAGGTTGCGCCGGATAAGGTTGCAGCGATTCAGTTTAAAATTCAATTTGAAACTTTAATTTTGTTAATTAGAGTTTCTAAAAGGTGATCCAAACCATTGGATCACCTTGCCTTAAGTGTCAATGTAAAGGGGGTTTCTAAAAGTTATCAAACAACTCTAAATGTTGCAATTTGTTTCTTGTTCCATCAAATTTGTTCATGAATGTGGCAATATGTGTTAGTTTTGTATGTGGGTTTCTAATTGTGTGGACTACCTACATGCCCAACCCCTTCCTACGGGTTTAATATTTGAAGCACCCCTTCCTACGGGTTTAATATTTGAAGCATACCTTCAGTGTAATCCCCGAGAGGTGTTATATAGGGGTGGAAAATTACCATGTCTCATGTGGTTGCATTAAGGGTGCTCGATTGTTAGTCATGGGTGACCTAGCAAACACAATTATGCTTTCACTACAAGTGTATCTGGGGGCATATAAGATTTCTATAATTGATTTAGTGAATATGGAGCTCCGATTGAAACTAGATAAGTTTAAGAAGGCGAGGGTTAAGTTTTTTTTTTGGGATTTATGCTTGTAGGCACTTATTCCAACTCACCGTGCCTATAGGCACTTATTCCAACTCACCGGTTGCAAAAAAGGGTTGTGAGATAACCCTTGTAAAGCATAGGAATAATTATAACAATAAGGTGAGGCTTGTGTCGAATATGATGTTTTTGAGATCATGTGTTGGGCATGGGTCAAGTTGATACGTGGCCCCATCTCACCTTCTAAATCTAGAACCACCAACAAATTTATGCTTATGTGTGTATTAATTGATGATCAAGAGCCTCAAGTTAACAGGTATTGAGACTGAACATTGCCCTAGTTTTGATCATTATTTGGTATAGATATTTATAACTTCTTCAACTTACCTTTTTCAAGCCTCGTTAGGCCTTTTTTTAATTGTAATGTGAAAAGACACTAGTGTTTGTGGAAGTGGCACGTGGGAATGGCCCCTTGACTAGAGGGAGGAAAATTCAAATTTGAAATTTGAATGAAGGAGCCTAGCTATGGCGGTGGAAGATGGAGCAAAGAGAGAGAGATTGCCATGTGTGCGCACGAGGGCAGAATCGCGAGGGAGAGAGAGGTGAGTGGTGGCCCAGCCCGCAGCCTGTGGATGGGAGAGAGAGGCAAGCGATGGGCTGTGAAGCAATGGGCCATGACGTGATTATTTAAATAGGATTAAAGCTTATATTTAAATATGTAGGTTAACTATAATAACTTAAAGCATGTTTATAGTTTACAATTATATTTTACTTATTTATAGACTTTATATAGCTATATAAATCAAACCTATTTATATATAAACCCATATAATTTAAGTTTATAAATAACCTATAGTTTATAAATAAACCTTTATAAATAGGTAATATAAAGTTATAATCGATAGGCTTAAAGGTTTGATTATAAAAATATAGCTTTTATAGTTATATATATAGGCTTAAAGTTTATAATTAATAGGCTTATAGGTTTGTTTATATAAATAGGCTTAAAGATATATATAAATAGGCTTATATGTTTAATAGGTTAACTATAGTAACTTAAAGATATATAAATAGGCTTATAGGTTTAGAAGATTAACTATATTAACTATAGGTTTGATTATATAAATAGACTTAAAGATATATATAAATTGACTTATAGGTTTAATAAGTTCACTATAGTAACTTAAAGTCTATTTATAGTTTATAATTATACTTTATATATCTTATTTATAAACTTTCTATAGCTATATAAATCAAATCTATTTATATATAAACCTATTATAATATAATTTAAATTTTATAAATAACCTAGTATAGTGACTTAAATTATATACATTAACCTATATATTAACCTACAACTATAACTATATAACTTATAGTAACTTAAATTATATTAATATTTAAAACTATATAGCTTACTATAGTAACTTATAACTGTTAATAAAAGCTTATTTTAATGATACTATATTATAGCTTATTTAATAAATATAACTGTAAGCTTATAAGTTTGATTATAGCTTTAAATTTATTATAGGTTAAAGTATATGTATAAATTCAAGGGGATTTTGGTACAAAGATAGGGCAAGGAAATGTATCCATACTAGTGGAGGAATGTTTGAAAGATGTGGTCAGACTCCTACCTTTTCCTACAATGGATACTTCATCTCTCCAAGACTTATTATGGAGTGCCGTTCAATGGTCAAAGATTATTTTGCAATCTACTATCATGAATGGCAGCTTAATTTGATCAAACGAAAGCTATAGCGGTGATGAAGAAGGGGATCATTCTGATCCCCCAATTACAGATGCAATTCCTATAACAAGCCCTGAATTTGAAACATTGATTCCTACCATAGATTGTTAGGTATCAAGGACTAGGGAAGATCAATTCACACAAAAACCATGATTACATAAACACTTCTATTGCATTGAATGAGAGACTACAAGTTTACATAGATTTTTAGGACTAATGGAATCTGACCTTTTTTCTAGATCCTTGGTTCTCATCATGTGAAGTAGGTCTCTTCTTAGAGTAGTTAGTTTTATTGATCTGCATTAGCTCCACCACATGGTAGAGCTAGACCTCAAATGATTCCAGCTCTACGATGTGGTCTAGGTAGAATACAGCTGTACCACGTGGTAGAGCAAGATCAAATGCAATTCTAGCTCCTTGGTTCTTGTCGTGTGAAGTAGGTCTCTTCTTAGAGTAATTGGTTTTGTTGATCTGCATGGTACACAGTTAGATCGATGCATTCTAGCTCCACCACTTGGTAGAGCTAGACTTTAAATGCAATTCTAGCTCCACCACATGGTAGAGCTAGACCTCAAAGTATTTGAGGTCTAGCTCTACCACGTGGTAGAGCTGTATTCTACCTAGACCACATCGTAGAACTTTAAGGTCTAGATCTACCATGTGGTGGAGTTAGAATGCATCAATCTAGCTGTACCATAAACCACGTTGTAGACCTAGAATTCCTAGAGGTCTAGCTCTACCATGTGGTGGAGCTAGAATAGATTGAACTAGCTCTACTATGTGGTAACTATATCATGTGGTGGAGCTAGAATGCATTGAACTAGCTCTACTATGTGGTAACTATATCATGTGGTGGAGCTAGAATGCATCAATGTAACTATATCATGTAACGGAGCTAGAGTTCATTGATCTAGCTCTACCATGTGGTAGAGCTATATCAGACACCATGGTATCACTAGAATGCTTTGAAGTCTAACTCCACCACATAGTAGAGATAGTCTTCAATGGGTTCTATCTCTACCATATGATAGAGCTAGTTCTAGCTCTAGTTCTAGCTCGGCCACATGGTAGAGCTATACTTCATGGTAGAGTCTGATGTATGTTCCAATCTATAAAAAATTGCTTGCTAGATTTGATTACTAGTTTAACAAGTCTCTAGTTCTAGCTCGGCCACATGGTAGAGCTATACTTCATGGTAGAGTCTGATGTATGTTCCAATCTATAAAAAATTGCTTGCTAGATTTGATTACATGATTATGTGCAGGATGGATTTCCAATCTGGAGGGAGGGTCTACATGATGTTGAACAATGATTTTGTTGGTAATGGGTGCGTGTGTAGAATTGATCCAAATTCCACTTGTAGTGGAACAAAGATTGGTCAAGGAAATGTGTCATTACTTGTGGAGGAATGCTTGAAGAATGTGGAACTACCATTCCCTACAATGGATACCATTTATCTAAAAAATGCATTATGGAGTAATGTTTGTTGGCCAAAAATGCTTTTAAGGCCTTTCACAAGGGAGCTAGAATTTGGAGAGTGGAGTGAAAGATGTAGTGATGTAGATCAAGAAGAGCCTATGGAACCTCCAATTATAGATGCAATACCGATAACATCTCCAGAACTTGACATGCAAATCCGACAATCTTGGAAGAATGAGATGGTTCTTCTAAAGGATGAGGGCATGATGCAAACTATCAATCAATGGACTATCTTATATGTGTTTCCATTTGAATGTGTCAACTTTCCATTTGAATGTGTCAACTTTCAAGAACTTGGTGATGATTGTGTGGGTGTGGCTATTGAAAGTGCAAATGAATTTCAAACTATGCCGCAAGTGGATAGTATCACCCTAGTTAAATGGCCTATTAAACAGCTGACAATGCTGGATGGGAGCCCATTGCAACGCTATGTTCCGCTTAATGGCATGCATGTTGAACATGCTGATGTATGTAATGAGGATAATGATGGAGATGTAACTAATGAGGTTATTGTTGCCCAAACGGATTTCATCCATTGATTGTTGTGCAAAAAAATGTTGTCAGTTAATCGATCGTGATGTACTAATGAGGATACGACAAGACTTTTGGGGACAATCTCAGGAGTCTCGTACAAATTATGTATATGATGTGCTTTCTACAGCTTGGCATCGTGATTCAGCTCAAAAAATTAAATATGAATTTAGGTTAAATGGGGTGATTGTTTGTTGCAGAGCATGGTATGAGATGCATGGTATACCAAAGACATCCTTTTACCGTTTTACAGGGAAAAGTTTGAGTTCGGTGTGTGTCAATATCTGCATGGAAACACAGGGGTATTGAGGAGAGACCTACAACATGCTAGTGAGGCAAGAGCACTACTTGATGAATTTGTGAACATGAACTCCGAGCCTGCGCCACACAAAAGTAGAACAATGCTAGATGGCTCAAGGGAAACCAGGTTGTCGATTCCATCAATATTCAAGCAAGTTGACATTTTAAATGAAATCAATGCAACACTTGAGCAGTTGGGACATGAGAAGAGGCTATCAAAGTCATCGTTTAGTAGAATTTGGAATAAAGAGTACCCACAAGTGTCCCTAAACTAACAAAGGCAAGTGAGTTCTCCAAGTGCACCTTGTGTAGTGGTCTCAAGGCAAAATTAGAAGCCAAACCTAGTCTAGAAGAAAGAGCAAGGCTCCTCATCACTGAAAGAGATATTCACATGCAACAACAACAAAGTTGTAGGAGCTTATACTATGCATGGCACATATTTTTGGAAACCCAACCACAAAAGTATGTATGCATCATCCATGACAAGATGGATCAAAAGAAAACAGCCATTCCCAAACTACGGGTCCTTCCCAAGGGTGTGGATTCGGGATATAATTTACCAATTGCATTGATTGGTATGATCACTCATGGCCATGCAGAAGGTCATTATGGACACTTTATTTTGAATGGTTTATGGCCATCTGATCCCAATCTAAGAATTGGCTCAATTGCAAGTTGTTTACATAACTTAGAGAGGATGGATAAGCATCCTCTTGGTGATCTAGTAACAAATGGGCTTCCAAGGAGCAATGTTTCACTTCTACATGCTTTAAATTCAAGGATAGCTTTAGACAACCACAATATGAGTGATGGTAAAGATCCCATTGTTGAACCATGTATAAATCAGAGAGACACAATGAATTGGGTTTCCTCGTTTCGCAAGTTGCCAGAAAACTTGTTGCTACAACTAGATAATTGTGCTGGAGAAAATAAAAATCAGTACTTATTTGCCTATTTGTCATTGCTTGTTGCACGGGGTGCTTTCAAAACTGTACAGTTGGGATTTCTAATGGTCGGACATACACATGAGGATATAGATGCCATGTTTAGCAGGTTTTCAGAGAAATTAAGAGTGGGGCAAACCTTTACTTTACCACATTTGATGGATACTTTAAGAACCAACTCAACTTCTTCTCCAGCTCCCTTCTTGCTTACAGAGGTCCCTGACTTCAAGGCATATTGAGATGGCTACATTTGTGATGGGCAAGAAGCACTTATAGGTCACTCCAAACCACTTCTATTCAGGTTCTTCATGGAAGGAGGCACACCGGTAATGCAATTTAAGACACATGTAGCTATTCGTAATTGGAGTGGAAGTATCCGTCTTTGGAAGACAGACAGGGAAGGTAAACCAAGGTTACCAAAAGGAGATCCACCTCTACTACCAATGGCCGAGCATATAAAGATGCATGCAGAAGTAATATCAGGATTGAAGGGTTACATAAAATTTTGGCAGAATCTAAGTAATGGTTCATTTGTGCCAAGATATTATAGGCCCGTGATAGATTATTGGAGTAATGTAATCGAAGAGCTTGAAAAACCAATACAATCAGAGGCAAGAAAGTACACAGATTTTTGGCCAAAATCTGAAGGGTCCCATCAATTAGATGATATGAATGTTGAATAATTGCAGGCACAAAGATTCTTAGGTATTGAAGAACATAATGATCATTATTGTGGGCCTGCACGGGATAAACCAAGGGAGGCATTTAACCCTATGCTATATGTTCAGCAAGGACACTTTGTCATGCTGCACCTAGATGACACAAACATCTATCCAATTTGGCTTACTATGGCTGAATTGGATATTGATGAGATGAGCCTACATCACCAGATTACAAGAAACTCTTGATTCAATATTGGGGACCTTGTGCAAGGAAGAAAGGTTTGACAGATACTCAAGCTTATGCTGATTGTTGGAAGGGATATTGGCAAATTAATGAGGCAGAACAACAAGTATGGAAAATGCTAATGCAATTCTTTGGTCGTGGAGACCAAGGAATCCACCACCATACAAAAGAATCAAGATACCAGAAAAGGAAGCCCGTAAAGCAAAAGCATGCTTAGGCTTGGCTTGTGAGGATGAAGCTCATATTGATGGTTCCTTCAAACAATGAGGAGTAGCATTTTTAGATGCAATATTGACAATGCGGATTTTTAGGTTATAACTCTAAGATGTACTTTGGTACTATCTTCTTTATTTTTTATTTTCACTTATTGAATGAATTTTTTCTTTGTGCCTCCTACATTTTTTTGATATAATAATGTTTCTATCTTATTTGTTCAATTGTTTCATAAATTTTGTGCAGTGTACAACTCAAGTGGTGCAGGTCCTTGCAAAGAAACAAATACCACTTTCTTATTAATGGTGTTTATCAACACCACCTTCCTACATGATTATCAACACCACCTTCCTACATGATTATCAGATTCCTTTCAAGGTGGTGTTTATCAACACCACCTTCCTACATGATTATCAGATTCCTTTCAAATATGTTTATGCACAAATACTAATTATACCACTTTTTTGGTTCAAACAGTGATTATCTCAACACTACCTTCCTCCGTTCTATATTAAGAAATTCCACAATAACTTTTCCCACATTAAGTGGGAAATTTCCATAATACATGAAACCTCTCAATTTCAAAATTCCCATAATGCAGGATTTTTCCATAATACATAATACGGTCTTAAGTGATCTTGTACAGAAGAGAAATATCTTTTTCTTTTCTCACTCATATTTTGTAGATAAAAAACCAAGTTTATTTGGCAAGCTAGAAGAGATCCCCAACCCCTCTCTTAACAATCCCGAATGGCCCAAACCTGATGCTTGGACCATCTTATGCTTAAAGTTTAAGATGGTAAGTGATATCAAGAAATCACTCAAGTTTTCAAAGGCATCTAGGTCAGTAGGGCTAAATTGGTTTTGTCCTTTACATGTTTTTGTGCACATGTTCAATTCCATGCCAATGCACCAAACAAAAACAATGTTATTTGTAAGGAGGTACGGTATGACCTCATTCAAGGATTACTAGGAGAGGTTTGGGAGATTAATGAGGGGTCACATCAAGGTGATGTGTACAAGTGCAATGTTGTAGATTCTACAGTGTATTTCAGGTTTTTGAAGGCACACTCTATTTTGTACATGCGTCTGCACTACCAAAGATGGATGCAAAAGCACAGGACATAGATCCCACTTCAAGCCTCATAAGAAGAAATTATTGAGGTAGCTGTGATGATGAAAAATGGATGGATTGAGCGAGTGGTAGCAAGCAAGCATTGGAGCCTAGCAGACCTACATCAACACTTTAGCATCATGGGCTTTGACAATGTGGAAGAGTCAAGTTTCAAGTTGATGAGAAGAAAAGTATATCTGATTCCACTACATGTCTAGAACTAACCCTTACACTTTCTGGTTATTGTGCCACTTTCTATATTTTTACAGATTGGGAAGCATAAGGAGGGGACAACCATGGTCTCAGAATCATGCCAAATAGGGGACCTTGAATTTTCACAGCAAGGTGCATAGCCCTACCAACACATAGTAGGCATGTGGAAGAGCTTGAAGATGAAATGAGTATATGGGAAAATAGCCTCTATTTTGATGCACGTGAGGGGCAAGAGTTTCAGGATCGAGGTGAAGGCAATGACAAGCTTTCAAGTCAACAAGGAGATGGAGATAGACATGAAGTAAATGTCACAAGAGGGGCAAAAAATGAAGACATTATAACAATTTAGATTAGATGACATGCTTGTAATTTTGTAGGAGGTTCTTTTTTAACCAATCTTTATTTAATTGAAATCTTAATATTTTTGTTGCAAACTGTAATTTTTTTGTCTAGCGGTCTAGTGTGAAAAGACCAAACTTTAAATTTTAACTATAAA
Source organism: Cibotium barometz (assembly GCF_041138505.1). NCBI lineage: Eukaryota > Viridiplantae > Streptophyta > Polypodiopsida > Cyatheales > Cibotiaceae > Cibotium > Cibotium barometz. The sequence continues at coordinate 26,038,303 of NC_141087.1, forward strand.
TAGCCAAAGGTGCCTTGTTTCTCATTTTCACGCGATAGAAACCAAGTACGAGCTCAGACTATCTCTTTGCATTCACATGGGCTACATCCTCGATTGACCTCTCCGCCTCCACCAGCACTTTGGCAAAAGAAGACATTGAGCAAGAGGTAATAATCGACCTTTTACAACCTAGAAACATTTGTAATTATGTATAGGAAAACATTTTGATTTTTCCTTTGATTGCAGAGGGTGGTTGAAATTGACGCATTTGCTGGGAGAGGCGACAGCAGCAAAGACTAGGCCAAGGTCCATGGACATAATGCTGCATCACACTATTCTGGCATAGCTTCCCTAGTCCTCCAGGAGTAATTCTGATGCATTCGATGACAAACAATGTAATTTTACACATGATTAAAGCTGTTTTTATCTTATAAACTATTGTTTCTCACAATTAGTGTACTCAACTTCATTGTAAATGCATCAAAAATGATCTTGAGTGGCTAGGGGAGTAGTGCCAGAACAGTGCGAATTTTGAGCCTGCACCACCGCTTTGCAGAGCCTAAATTCGCACTGTTCTAGCATAGCTTTCCCAGTCCTCCAAGAGCAATTTTGATGCATTGGATGATAAACACTATATTTTTACACATGAGTAAAAGTGTGTTTATCTTATAAACTACTGTTTCTCAAAATTAGTGTGCTCAACTTCATTATAAATGCATCAGAAATGATCCTGAGTGGCTAGGGAAGAAGTGCGAGAATAGTGCAAATTTTGAGCCTACATCGCCGTTTTTGCAGAGACCAAATTTGCATTGTTCTGGCACAGCTTCCTCAGTCCTCCAGGAGTATTTCTGATGCCTTGGCTGACAATGTGGCACATGATAGACATTGCATGTTAAACAAACATGATGACACCGAGACATTGTAAGAGAATCCTAAAATTTTAATTATCAAATGAAAGCCAAATAGGCTTGTTACAAAGGGGGGGTTTGAAAACAAAAGATTTGCTTCAAAAAAAAGGTTAACATCTAAGATCTCTAGATCGTGTCTCGCTCGCCTCGACGAATGCACTGAGCTAGTTGCATGTCCTTGACAGATATGGTTATCCTCTTTGCATGTATTGAGGTTGGTGTCTTCAAAAAGCCCAACAAGGTAAGCATCGGCGGAGGCTTCTTGCAATGCTTCAAGGGCAATCCCCTGCACACAGAACTCTGTTCTATATCGTTAGAGAATCTCCTTCTCACTGTGCAAGCAAAAGGGGCTCTTCTTATCAGTAACTCAGTGTTCCTTTGATAAAACTTGATTTCTTATAGAGCCCTATGCCCTTGGCGCATCCTTCTCCTTGGAGCTCTTTGTGTTGTGTTAGTGCGTTGGTGAGGTTGGGACTTCCTTGGCTTGAACAGCTTGACCTTTCTATGTTTGCACGCACTTGCAAGAACCTCCTCTTGGTCTCTCTCATAGTCTGAATCCTCCTCCTCCTGTTGTTGTGGTACCTGTGTATCAAGTTCCTCCCGAGTAGGTAGGGAGCCCTGTCCTGGTAGTAGGGTCTTGCCACCTATGGTGCTGTGCAAAATGTAGGAATGTTTTCACCAACCCAGTCGAACTGCTCATCATCGGCCTCTCTGTCTTGATCTTTGGGGTGGCTGCATTGTGGGGTCTTCTTCACATGCTTGCTCCCACTAGAAGGGCCTGCATGTGTATCAAGTTCCTCCCGAGTAGGTAGGGAGCCCTGTCCTGGTAGTAGGGTCTTGCCACCTATGGTGCTGCGCAATGTAGGAATGTTTTCACCAACCCAGTCGAACTGCTCATCATCGGCCTCTCTGTCTTGATCTTTGGGGTGGCTGCATTGTGGGGTCTTCTTCACATGCTTGCTCCCACTAGAAGGGCCTGCATGTGTGTGTGCTGGTGTTGCTATGGTGGGAAGAGGGTTGGACTACTCTGGTGATCCCATTGGGCGTGTCCTAGAATCCAAGGGGTCACTCTCTTCCATGGTGTTGCCAGTATGTGGTCGTTGGGTGCCTTGCACTGTGTTTTGTGAAGGCATGGTAACACGTGTGGTGTTCTTGGTGCGTGCCATATCCATTTACGACTATGCTAACGTGGTGATGTGCTGGTGTCCTTACGTGGGTGTCTATGTAGTAAAAGTGAAATGAAAATGAAGTGAGAGAAGGAACTAATAATAGTTTTTTTAAAGGGGAAAAAAAATCTAACTAAACTTATTTTCTTAGCCTTATTACATCTAGATTTATGCTGGTGCGTGCACAACCCAATGCCTCCCTTGTCTCCTCATTCATGCACGCCAACGCACCATGCCTATGGGGAGCATTGGTGTAACCATTCAAGCCGAGCATGACTTTTTGCAGCCTTGCGTGCCTCTTGCGCAAGCTTAGATTGTTGGGCCTGCTCCATAACCAATAACCAAAGGCATTGGTTGTTGCAGCCTTGCGTGCCTCTTGCACAAGCTTAGATTGTTGGGTCCGCTCCGTAACCAATACCCTTCCACCAAAGGTTGTGCGATAAAACCAATTGAACATCTCTTGTAGATAGTTTGTATGTGTTCTTTCTGTAGAAGCTCCACCTCCATGTCTTGTATTTTTGAAATAAATCCCTCTTGCTTTATAATGTGATTTCTCCATCCCTTGGGTACTCTACATGTCGAGCGATCCATACTTGTTCATGAAATACGCACCATGCACATAAACTATGTGCTGTACACATGACAATAGAATTAATTAGAAAAAGTCAAGGTTAAAACACCAGTTTATTTTTTTACTGTACAACTTACCATATAGTGTGTTACTTTACTCTCTCCCCAAGCACCTAGCACACTTTTGGTGAATTCTATGATATGTTGTTGGAATGATGCTCATTCTTGGGTAGTTGTGCTACACTGATTCATAATGCAAACCATGTTATTGAAATTTATCCAAAGCTATTTGCGAATATTTACAAGAGCTGGCATTGGACAATCTACATTTGTGGTGATTGCACACAGGTCTCTGCAGAGTCCCCAAGTCTTCTTTGAATTCTCTATGTTTGCTGGCTTCTCCAAAAATCTCCTTACCTTTGATCCAATCGTCATGGAGACCTTTTGAGCACCCTCATATGACATACCAGAGGCCTGCTTATTCACTTCAATTTTCACGTTTCCGCCATGGCAGCCCAAAGAATTCAAAAGATGCTCTAATTTACCAAGGGCTGCAACTTTCCTCTCTTGTGTAGGCATTGTGAATGCATAATCAATATGGCACTTAAGCAATCAATCAAAGATTCTCATGAATGCATGAAGTGTGCAAAAGTGAATATTATTTAGTGGAAAATTAATGATGGCTCCAATTTGAATTCCTGTTTGGTTCTCCTAGCATATCACGAGACATGACACCCCATCTTGCATTTGGTTGTTCCTCATCTTCATCATCATGAGTTGACTCGGTTGGATCTACTGCATCTTCTTGTTGCTTCTTCCCTTTCTTGGGACCTTTTGAGGCATCTTTCCCAACATTTTCCATTTGTCTTTTTCTACCTAGGAATATCAATCTGAGCATTACAGTATGGACAAGGCCATCTTGATGTCGCACCTTGATCACAACCCATCATGCATTTAATTGTCTTCAAATCTCCCCCGCCAAGATGCCAATCCACCTTGAACTTTCCTATGTTTTCTACATCTAAAAGTTGACCATCAATTTGCTTTTGATCACATTTGTTATCAAGGGAGTCCTTTCAAACATCCATGTCAATACCTCATGTGTCTCCTTTGGTACCTTGAATGCACCAAGCCACCAGACCTCTTTCTCATATTGCACACTAAAACTTGGTTTGGTAGTCTTTTCCCATGCACAAATCATGGCCTCATTCATGAGCGTAATGCTCATACGTTCGAGCTTCTGACCTTTAACAATTTGGCGTTCATCTAGCTTAAGCACAAATGAAAGTGTGCTCCCCAAAATACTGCAAATAAACGATAATTTACAATATTCAAAACAAAATAATTGTCTTCATTTTCTACTAAAAAACATGAATAGTAGCAATTGCAAGTTCTCACCTTCTGGTGAGAGACAATAGAACTTCACCACAGCTTGTTGTAGTCTCTCAATATGAACAAAGATGTTATTGTAAACATCATAGTGAAATTTTGTACTTGTTGTCTTGATTTTCTTTCTGCTCGACCCAATGTCTAATGTTAGGGTGCCCTCAATGTGATAAAACTATCTTATAGCTCGCTACACATCATCATTATTGATACACTTGACATTGTGAATCACCCTGAGTGTAGGAAATAAAGTGCGAGTGATCCCTTGTCTTAGAAATGCATCTTTTACAACCTGACGAATTGCTTGTTACCCTTTCATGCTGATTCTAGCCGCATCACAAGCATGCATCTTTTACAACAACCTAACGGATTTCTTGGTACCCTTTCATGCTGATTCCAACCGCATCACAAGCATGTTGAATTAATGAAGAATCGATGGAGGTGGTAATCTCGCTCACTACATTGCTAACAACAGCTTGGCGTATTTTAGGATGATGAGGGTCAGTAATAATTGAGAGAATATCCTTGGTATTCAGAATGGCTTTGACCAAATCCTTCCATCCCTCTTCATTAGAACCACACACCTCTTGCAGAAAATTCATGGTAGAACACAAATCATGACTATTTTGTTTAAATCACTGAGTGCATAATGAAAGTTTATGTTACTTACTTTGTTGTACGAATCCTTTTCTGCTTCAACGCAAGAGATTCTATACCAGCCAATGTCTTTTTGCATTCACGAATGAGCACCATTTGTGGCGTTGCTTTGAGTCGTTTGATAAATTAGCCTTTGAATCTTTGCATCCTTCTCCACATTCTCTGCGAGGATCTCTGTCATTTTATCTGATGATGTTTTAAGTCCTTCATGACATTGTAAAAGGCTGAATTGTGATGCTTGCAATTGAGATTGGAGAATATGGGTTTGCCAAGCCTCACTTGTAGTCAATCTTCTACAGTATCCTAACAAGCCAAGCTCTCCTTCACCAACAAATTGCATAAAAGATGATAAATTACAGAAAGGAGGGTTTGCTCTTAATGGAGGGTCAACTGGATAGAGATGCCCATCAACCCAAAGATCTACATTTTTCTCCTTAGCTATCCTACGAGCTTGGACAGATTGTGCATCAGTAGGATGGGTTTTTTTAGAGCTGCCATACTCTTCAGGAATATGAATGTGTAAATCAACCTTCCATTTTCTAACTTCACAAGGGGCTACACACACAGCTTGCAAAGGCTCCATAGCTAAGCAGAGGAAGAAGCTAAAGCAGAGAGATCCTTATAGGGAGAGAGAGAGAGAGAGAGAGAGAGAGAGAGACTGTTAAAACTTTGCTGTTGTAGGTTTAACACAAGTCCGTTTTTCTAAGTGTAGAAAATGATATTTTTGATATACAAATATACTAACATGGAGTTTTTCATCAATAAATTACATTTATGGGAAAAAATAAAAAATAATAATTTTTGGGGTCCCCACAATTTTGGGATCTCATGGATGTAGTGGTTCTTGACAGTTACTTATGTTTATAGGGTTGTGGGGACCTGACAGTTAGTTATGGATGTACTGGCTCCTGACAAGCTTTGAGGTGACCCTTGAATTATAAGCTTTTTGGAGGGAAAAATTTATTTTCATCATACATATTGGTTGGGTGTTTTTCCACCTCAAAATGTACAAAAATAAAAAATAAAAAATTTTCACTTTTTGGGGCCCACCTAAATACGAGAATGTTTTGTTGATGTGTGGAAGGGAGATATGGTGGGAGTTAATGAGAAAGGAGATTTGAAACTGACAAGAAAGATTCAATTTGTAGAGAGTGAAGATAAAAAATTCAAAAAGTATGAGAAAAGTCAAAAAGTAAGAGAGAGAGTATGAGAATATTCTCTTTAAAAAGTGAAACTAGGGGGGGTATGGCTGATGTGGCAAGGCAAAAAATAGGGGTCATCATAGCCTTTGTCTCCCTTAAGCCCAACTTTTTAAGCTCTAATCCCTTAAAATTAGGAATCCTTAGGAGGCCCTTTTTGGGTCCAAAAAATTCCTAATGCTAAAGGGCTTCCCCCCATGATTTTTCCATCATAGATGTTCTCATCATACGCACTGTGGTGACTATCTCTTCATTCTCCCAATCTAGCTCCACATACTTTGACTCGGTCTTTCCCATGACATTGATTGTTTCCAATACATCCAATTTCACAAAAATCCTCTTTTGAAAGAAGGGCATACAAGATGTCCTCTTCCTGTGATTGTCTTGATCATCCATTGGTTGCATATAATTGTACTGAGGCTGTCCTTTCCATGGTATCATAATTGTTTCCAAACAACCCTCCTTCCATGGAATGAGTTTTCCATGTTCGCACATCTATTTTCAAGATTGGCGAGTTCTTTCATAGATTAATGTGATTCGTAGCCCAGTTCTAAACTAGCTTAGCACTCCTCATAAAAGGTCTACCCACTATCACATCATACAAATCCATGTGTCAAGCAAAGTTCATGAACACAAAAGTATGGTTGGTAGCAAGCGAAATGAGAAGACTTTCATCTTTAGGTTTTGCAAAACCCCCATAGGTCGTGACATGGTACCGTCGTCTGCCATTTTCAAAGTGAGGTTTGTTTGCTCAAAGGTTGGTCTTTCCCACTTTTCCTAACATTGTTTCGTGTGATGATGCTCACTCCTACTCCACCATCTAGGATTGCAAGAGTTTGATAACCCTTATATGCACCACTAGAAGTGTTTCATTCGTGTCATCACTCTCATAATATTTTCCCATTTGGTTGACTAGAATTTGAGCTAATTATGGTAGGTCCTCCCTTCCTTCAACCAATTCCAAATCTTCCTTGTCAGAAAAGGTTAATTCTCCCTTGGTAGTTTGGCTTGCATTATCCCTTCCACCACCCAATCTTTCAAATTAGCACATAGTTAGGCATTTCCCTTCAAGCAAGTCCCAATTAGCATTTTTATTTCCGTAAAGAGAAACACTATCAACCCTTCCACATCTCTAGGAGTTTAGACTTGACCAACATAATTATCATAAGGCTCAGGATTTAGTCATATAGAGGATAGTATCCTCTTTCCTTAAGCATCCTTGAGAACAAGTTGTTCAAACACTTTACTCTGCTGCCCTTTGGAGTTCTCCTAATTGCCCAAAATGTCTTGTGTATAGGTGCTTCCTTTATGATTTTGTCACTCGATTCATTTCTTGTGTCATCTTCATTCAATGAAGGCTATTTTCCTGCGATGTCTAATTGACTTCCTATCTCTCACGTGCACGTTGTACTCAGGTCTATGGCTAGCATCATCATCCACATCAATTACATTACATTGTTATCTCTTGTGTCGGGCTGATCCCCGATCACCTGCCAAAGGTGTTGGGGCCTTGTACATAGGTGTGCCTGCAGTGTTACTCTTTACTATCCTTACAACTTGTGTTGGGCTTGGAGTATGTACATTTGCCTTTCAAGACTTGGACATGCTCCCATATGCTTGCCCATCATGTATGAATTTTCTTTGCACTCTGTAATAAAGTATTAGCCATGTTTGATACACAAATCCTAGAGTGTTATTTTTTGTTTGAAACCCTCCCCCCCGACTAACCAACTTCCATGTTTAGACTACTCTGACAAGTTTGTTTGTGGTGTACATGACTGATCACCACTCTTCTTATAAGATTCCTCCCTCTAGCTTTTGAGGTGTACAGGTATAAGAACCTCCCCTTCTGATCTTATAATTATTCCTCTCTCAGAAATAAAAAAAAGATCCTGTTTTACCCTGTTTTGGCTTGGAGAGAGAAAATGTCTAGAGAGAGGTAATTCAAAATTCAGATATTTTTGGATATAAAAATCCTCCTAGTGTGTCTAAAATGGTTTCTTCTGAAACAAAAATTCAAAAATAACTTTCCAATGTAAAATTGGAATTAATTGAAAATAGGTATAAAAAGGACCTTAGCCTAAGGGTCCACATTTTCAAATAAATTTAAGAAAAAAAGAAAAACCCCCCAAAAATGAGTAAATGCTCACATAAGTTGAAGAGTGGACTAAGGACTAAAGAAAACAATTAAAAAATTAAATTTTGACACCTCAGTGTGGGGATCTTCCCTCATGAAGCAGGCACCTTTTTCTCATCACTAATCCCAATTTGTAATCAATAAAATGAGATATTTTCATCTCTCCTCTCTCCTATTTCAAAACTAGATCCAAAAAATAAGCTGAACTGACCTAAAAATGGTCAAAAATTGACCAAACTGATTTGGAAAATTCTAGAATCAGTTTGCTTGGTTTGAAGCTCACTTTTTCCTATAAATAGAAGCCTCCCCCTTTGTTGAAGCTTAATAGTGTTTTATGCACTATTACTCTACTCCACCACCCCAGAGCCAAGAACTGTGAATTTCTTAATAATTCACTAGTTTTTGACCTTTCCCTCTTCTAAAGAAATGGTGGCCACTCTTGCAAACAAGAGTAGATCCCTCAAACCATCAAGCGAAAGGAAAGCTCCCAGATCTTCATGTAAGTTAGAAATCCTACTTTTTCTTATTCTTTAATGGTTTTCTAAATTTTTTTGTTATCTTAAAATGATAAACAGATGCTATGCCTTGTTGGAAAGGCTTATTAGTTTAGAATGCTTTAAACCAATTGGGGTTAATTTTTAAGTAATTTTAGGATAGAAAAATTAAAAAATGGTCAGCCATACAAAGGAGGTTATGGAAAAATGTTCTTAAAATTTGTGAAATAAGTATTATCTTTTATTATTCAAAAAGAGTAATCCCCATCGTTTGTATATTCTAAAAGTGTTATTTTCATTCTATGCATAGAAAAATGCATAGTAGAAATATTTTTATTACAAAAGTGTTATTTCTATTAGATGCATAGAAAGATGCATATTGATTGTTTTTTTAATTATAAAAGAGTGATTTTCATTAGATTTAAATTATATGCATAGAAAGATGCATATTGATTATTTTATTATTATTATAAAAGAGTGATTTTCATTAGATTTAAATTCTATGCATAGAAAGCTGCATATTGGATATTTTTTTAATATAAAAGTGTTACTTTCACTGATATTGATTTTTATGATGCATAAAAGATTTTTTTTAATTATAAAAGTGTTACTTTCATCAATATTGTTTTTTATGCATAAATAGATGCATAAAAGATTTTTTTAATTGTAAAAGTGTTACTTTCATTAATATTGATTTTTATGCATAAAATGATGCATAAAAGAATTTTTTTATTATAAAAGTGTTACTTTCATGAATATTTATTTTTATGCATAAAAGAATTTTTATTATTATAAAAGCGTTACTTTCACCAATATTGATTTTTATGCATAAAATGATGCATAAAAGAATTTTTTTAAATTATAAAAGTGTTACTTTCAACAATATTGATTTTGATGCATAAAAGATTTTTTTAATTGCAAAAGTGTTGCTTTCACCAATATTGATTTTTATGCATAAATAGATGCGTAAAAGGATTTTTCTTTTATATAAAAGTGAACTTTCCATAGAAGTTGGATTTTATGCATAAATAGATGCATACAGAATTTTTATATCAAAATAAGAGTTCTCTTTAATCGTATGTTTAAATCCCATGAATATTGGAAAATGAATAAGTAAATACTCAATGATGATGATGAAGGAAAATTATACCGTTTCATATTCTTTACGATGGTAATGAGAAAATTCAGAAAAACTATCCAAGTCAAAATTTTAGATAAATGCCTAATTTATTCCTCATAGGAATTTCTGTTTAGTTTTGAATTGAATAAAGCAGTAATTGAAATATTACCTTCGAGAAAGATAGTTCAGGGAGGAGGACCTTTCCCCAGACTCAAACCCGAATCAGACTATGACCAAGATGTAACTCCTTCGTGAGTTTCAAGAAAAGACGATGTGACCAGTTCAGTAACCTACACTCAAATCACCCACCGAATCTGAAACTAAGTTGAGACCTTTGATTTTGATCTGAGGATGAAGAATTCAGAATTCGAGGAATTCTACTTGGGAATCCAGACCTGTGATCTAGAAGTCTTGGTGGGATAAGGAATTAAGATATACTCATTGTATTCAAAAGAAAATCAAAACTAAAAACTTGCATAGAAACCTTGTTTTCTTAAAGGACTGTCTTAAGCCAAAATGCTGGAGGGAGCATTTGGTATATGTGTTTTTCTAAGGAAAGTTTTGTTGCAACAGCTAGCGCGGGGAGTGTTCAAAGGATAGCTCACATGACAAAGCATGCCCAGGTCTGACCAGCCTCGGTATGGTTAAAATGGTGCGCTTTCGGTACGATGGACGGGCGGACGAAGCAGTCCTCTGAGTGAAGTGCCAGGACACCTAAGGAGGATTCTGGAGGGTTCCAACGAGGCGATGGGCATGGGCTCGCGGTGTCAAGGACACCCATGCGTATGTCGTGGAAGATATATATGTATGATGAAGAGAAAATTATTGTAATCTATCACTGGATCTCTTTGTTGACCTGCTAGTCTCAACGGAGAGTCGAGAGTGATATTGTTTTGTGAGAAACAAGGATTGAATGGAAATTTTGAGTTATGACATCTATAACCAATAATTGTTTGTCAATGGATTGTTTTATAACTTAAAGTTTAAAGAGGAGTGTGTGCGTATCTGTATTCTAAAGCAAAAGTTAAGAAAGGCATTCAATTATGGGTGGGTGAGTACTTGTCTGGTTCTACTAATTCCAGTGGTTGGGCGGTGGCTAACCCATGGGCCGGATGGGGTTAGGCTGGAATCAGTAGAGTTTTAATAATAAAATTGATCAATAGGAATACGCTTAGAACTTGAATAGTTAAATAATAACTTGAAGACTTCTCAAATGAATAAATCAATAGCTGTGCCTGATTAAATTAGGAAAAAAGTGTTGATTCCTTCAAGTTAAGTCTGTAATAGTTTTCCTTCTATCTGGTTTAATCAGATGAAGGTTAGTTTAGTATCTTGACCTCATTAGAAAAATTCGTTAAGAAATTTCAAAATGGTTGAATCTGTTTTCCGGGCGTGGAAAATTTTTCCAGTTTCGGTTTTCGGAATGACCACCAGCTTAGTCTCGTGCCCGGACATTCGAAGGCGAGGCTTCGAGCGGGAAACCCTACCCCACATATGAGGAAGCTACTTCCGCTATTACCATTCGAGACCGGTGCCCAGAGGGTGGGATACCACAGTTGGTATTAGAGCGTTGTTGTAAATTTACGTAACAACATAAAAAATTGCTTAAAATTTTAAAGTAAATCTGGGAAATAATGTTTTCGCTTGTTAAATTTATGTTGAATGAACTTCAAAATTTGAAAACTCATAAATTGAATTGGAAATTTATAGATGGATACCCCGAATCTATCTGGCATTCCTGAACTCTCCCCCAGAGTCAGGATATGATAGCCTTTACATTCGAGCACCTCATCAACTCTGCTACGACCCGAGTAAGCAGAGTGAGACTTGCATGTCATTTTGAGAGTCTTTACTTTTTTGATCCTCTTGAGCAACGTCGGTATATGTAGTTTTGTGGAGGACGATGTATTAATGTCAGTACCAGTCAGCAGGCCCAGGCAAAATACTTGTTCAGTATGTACAACTCTTTGATTATTCACCCAGGAACTTCAGAATTTTATGCCGAGTTTTTAGGCTTCTTAGCCGCTTTATCCCTACTAGAAGTAGAATTACAGCTTTCTGTAATGAATTGTATGTACCATGGCATGTCTCCTTCGTAGTTTCGCTTCTTTATATGTATACGATTGAGGCAGTGATTTTGGGAGTCGTGATGCTCTATGTATATATCGAAAACTTTTGATAATAAACGATATTTTATAAAAAAATCCAAAATTTTTTTCATGAATGTGAATATGGTTACTAAAATTATCAGAGTAAATCTTGTTTCATGAAGTATGATGAAATAATCATCTGTTTAAAAAAATAAATCATAAAAATTAAATAATCATAAACATGTTGTCAAAGTTAAGTTGAATGAAAATCTCGTTTTGTCAGTGAGGCACGCGGCCCGTGCAAGGAACGGGATCATCTAACCGATGATGATTGACGAAGAGTTAGATCCGGATGTTCAAAAAGCCCTGCACAGATCCCAACCGGGTCTCTTCAAGGGTGAAGGGGAGTAGTTAGGTGAAGTAATGGAAAAGTGGATTGAAGCAATGGAGGAATACTTTAATGTAACGGGCTACTGCAATGAGAGAAGCAAGATGGCTCTCGCCATGTTAAAGATTGTGGAAACGGCCAGGGTCGCTTGGAGGAATCACTGTGAGGCTAACCGTCTCGACCGAAATATCCAGACCTGAAGCGATCTTAAAGCTTACCTCAGAAAGAGGTTTTGTCCTCCGGGCTTCCTTGAAGCTAAAATGAATGAGTTCTTGGAACTAAAGCAAGATAGTTGGACAATTGAAGAGCACCATCAAGCTTTTGCCCTTCTCCTCAAATATTCTCCTCAATTGGATGAAGAGCAGCTAATGGCCAGGTTCATTCGAGGAATGAACGAGCCATTGGACACCTTAGTAAGAATGCCAAACCTATCTCAATGGTCGAAGTAGTAAGAATGGTGAAAGACTTTGCCAAGGCCTTTGTTGTTAAGGTCCCACCAAAGCCTCTACACCCTCTAACTTTAAAAGATTCCAAACCCCGGGAAGTACTTCAAACTTTCCTCCCCCAAAGAAGCAACAAGGCCCAATTCAGAATCAGGATGCGGGAAGATTCAGAAGTGAACCCTTTCCCCAAAACACTTTCTCAGGAGCCCCACCTCATTCAAGGATTGAGAGGGAAGTGAGACGCGGTGTTTTGGATGCGAGGGTTTTGGTCACCAGCAGCTGAAAGACTACCCGACTCCTACCATGTCAAGGGAACATGAAGTCAAGGACCGAGAGCGCAGAGACCAGTCCCTTCCTATCAGTCAAATCAGGGTCCACCATCTCGCCCAAATCAGAGCAATCCTAGGAGAACTCTAGCTCAGCCGTCTGCCTCTGTCCCTAGAGTAGCCTCAGAACTCCTTCCCAAAACTGGGGCAAAACCAAAGAGAAAGAGTTCCACCTCAGACTGGAGTAGCCAGAGGAGTCACAATAGCAGAAGTAGTGGAAGAAGAAAGATGACAGATTTGTGCAGCAATTGAAAACCAAGGGCCAAACCGTCAATTCTCCGTCATCCATACTCTAGCTTAGTACTAGGGTACGCCTTTTAAGCTTTTGATTGATTCAGGTAGCAGTACTCATTCTTTCATTTCCCCTGGATTCTTGCATAAGCTAGTCTTAGATCAAAAATCAGGAAAACCTATGCAAGTGGAATTGGCAAGTGGGAAGATTCTTTTCACTCGCCTTGAGACAGATCGTATTCAATTCAATCTAGATGGAAATTTAACTGACTGTCAGTTCAGAGTTATACCTTTGGGAGTTTTCGACGGGATCCTTGGAATAGATTGGCTCCATAAAAATCAAGCTTGTTACCATATTATAGTAGTGATGTGTGTGAATACACTTAGGACCGCCGGGGCACTTTTTCCCTCACTAGGAGGTTTTTTCCCCCATGCATTGTATATACGCCCATTATCTTCTAGGGCTTGTAATCTTTCATTTTTGGCACTCATAATGTGTTGTGCTCAAGCTTCCTCATCTTCTTGAAGTTGTGTGTGCATTCCTGCAACCCTAATTCCAACAATTGGTATCAGAGCAGGCTTCCTCCTCCCGGGCAGCATCACCGGCACCTGCCGCTTCATCTCCTCCGATTGCGACGAGGTTTCACGAGCGTCTGCAGGTTAGTATATGCCGTGGGTAAGCCCGTAGGGCTTAGTCGTTTCAGAATTTTGATCTGAAGTCATTTCGCCCTCCGTTTTTGCATTCCAAGTACTGCGCAGGCAATATCGTCCTACTGTGCAGATTTTCTGTCAAGATTAAAATCTGCAGGACAGGTGCCCATTCGTCTGTTTTGGGGTGTGCTACATAGCACAGGTCGATTTTATACAGGTTTACCTCTTACAGACAGCATTTACATCTAGTAGTACAGTCATTGGCCATGGCTGACAACAATGATGTATTCCGCATGTTGGCTGCTGAGGATAAGTTGGATGGCACCAACTATCCATTGTGGGCATATATGATGCGACATGTATTGGTAGCAAAGGGGTTATGGAACATTGTGCAGGGTATTGATGCACGTCCTATTGTGGCTGGGAATGCTGCAAACACATCAGAAACAGGTACTGTTGATGATGGTGCAGGCACAAGTGCTGTAGCAGCTGTTCGAGAACCACCACTTTCAGCAGAGCAGATTCGTTGGGATGGTAGAGATGCGCAGGCTCATGCCTTAATTGCGCTGTCTGTCAAACGTACCATTATCCCACATATTCGCTCCTGCAGGACTTCTAAGGATGCTTGGGATGTACTTGCCACATTGTATCAGGCAAGAAATGAGGCTCGTGTTGCTTATCTCCGAAAACAGTTGGAGAGTGAGCATATGAACGAAGGAGATTCTATGGATAGCTTTTTGACAAAGATCAAGGATTTCAAAGAGCAGCTCATTTCTGCAGATGAAATCCTGTCAGACAGTTCACTTGTGCAGACTGTTTTGAATGGTCTACCAGATTCTTATCAGGGTTTTGCTTCCACTCTTCGCTTGATGATGAAAGGCAATCCCAATGCCTTATCATTTGAGGAGTTAGTTTCTGTTTTGCTGCAAGAAGACCAGTCAAGGCAAAACAGGAATATTATGCGTGTCGCAGATCAAGCTTTCGTTGCTAGTCAGAGAAGCGGGAAAGGTAAAGCTGGCTTTTCTTCTAGTAAGCAGAAATCTGCAAATGCTGCGCAACCAAAGAAGGAAGACAAAGATGAGAAGAAGGGTGACAAACAGAAGACATTTTGCAAGTACTGTAAGGGAAATGATCATGTCATCAAAGCGTGTCCTAAGCTGGCTGCGAAAGAGGCTAAGAAGAAAGAGGCTGGTATGGCTGTTGCAGATGCCTCTCCTTCTAACAATGAATCTGCTAATGTTGTGCTAGATACAGAATGGGCATTCAATGCGCAGTGCAGTTATGACCCATCTTTGCATGACACATGTATGTCTGCAGTAGATTCAGATGTATGGTACTTTGACAGTGGTGCCACTAAGCATATCACCTCGCAGCGCAGTTTATTCACTTTCCTTGAGTCTGCTCCCACAGGGAATACTGTCACTTGTGCCAATAACTCCTCTTATCCCGTTGAAGGAGTTGGACAGATTGTGCTGAATGTTGCAAATGGCAACACCTTTACACTTTTTGATGCATTGTATGTGCCAGGGATCAAAAAGAATCTGCTGTCAGTCTCCGCATTTGCCAAAACAGGTTTGGTTGTAAAATTTGTGGATGACAGATGTACTGTTCATGATCTCTCTTGTGGTGACATCATTGTAGCATCTGGTTCACTATGTCGAGGGCTGTATAAGCTCAATATGGATGGCAAATGTGTAGAGGATTCAGCATGTGCTATTATGGATACGCAGGCTATTTCAAATGCAAAACTGTGGCATGCACGTTTTGGTCATCTGAATTTTGCAAGTTTGCTGCGCCTGCAGAAATCTGAAATGGTGTCTTCTTTGCCTAAGCTTGAGGCACCTGTCAAGCATGTTTGTGAGGGCTGCATATTGGGTAAAATGCAGCGTGCTTCCTTTCCCAAAGATGGATCAGTGAGAGCTGAACGCAGATTGCAGCTTGTTCACAGTGATGTTTGTGGTCCCATGCAAACTCCATCATTTGGAAACTACCTTTACTTCGTGACTTTCATTGATGATTTTACCAGGCATGCATGGGTATATCCTTTGAAGGCAAAGTCCGAAGTGTTTTTGTGCTTCAAACAGTTTTTGGTTATGGCTGAAAATGTGTCAGAAAGTAAGATGGGCACCCTCCGTTCAGATCGAGGGGGGGAGTATATGTCTTCAGAATTTAATGCATTTCTGGCTGAGCGTGGGATAAAACACCAATGTACAGTGCCGTATACACCACAGCAAAATGGTGTGGCTGAGAGAAAAAATAGGTCTCTCATGGAAATGGCAAGATGTATGGTTAAGAGTCAAAGTCTACCAATGGTTTTTGGCTTGAGGCTGTCATGTGTGCCACTTATGTACTAAACAGGTGTCCCACCAAAGCATTACAGGTTGTCACTCCATATGAGGCTTGGCATAGCCGCAAGCCATCTGTTGGCCATTTACGTGTTTTTGGTTGCCTGGCATATGCATTAGTGCCTGTGCAACATCGCAGAAAATTGGATGACAAAGCTGTCAAATGTATTTTTGTTGGATATAGTGCTGAGAGCAAAGGCTATCGTTTGTATCATCCACAGACAAAGCGCATTTTGGTTAGCCGTGATGTTGTATTTGTGGAAGATGCAGTTCAGCCCTTGGTTTCATGTACTAAGGAGACAGATATCAGCTCACATGATGTCTATGATACATTGTTGCCTCTTTTCAGTGGTGCACAGTCAAGTGCAATACCTCATGAGGCAGTTTTTCAGCCTATGCAGGTTTTAAATGATGGCACAGATCAGCCTATATCTGATGCAGATGTGCATGATGCACTTGAGGATGAGAGACAAGAGATTGAGGGCTCTAGGAATATGCCTAGATGGCTGGTGCAGACTTTGCGTGACAGCAAGTTGGATGCCCCTTTGTCTAGTCGCACTCGTTCTGGCTCTCATGGTGCCTCTTATGCGTCAGATTGTTATGCATTGGCTGTTTCTAGTATGTGCGATGAAAGTGAGCCTGTTTCATTTGATGAGGCACAAAGTTCAGAAAATTGGATGGCTGCTATGCAAGCAGAATACGATGCTATTATGAAGAATGGTACATGGTCTTTATGTGACTTGCCCCCTGGCAAGAAGGCCATTGGCACTAAGTGGGTATACAAATTGAAGCGTAAGCCTGATGGCACAGTGGATCGCCATAAGGCTAGGCTTGTTGCAAAAGGTTATGCTCAAGAGAAGGGCATTGATTTTGATGAGACTTTTGCTCCCACATGTCGTATGACCACTGTTCGTAGCATCTGTGCATTAGCAGCTCATAATGGTTGGAATGTACATCAGCTGGACATAAAGACTGCGTTCTTAAATGGAGATTTGCATGAGGAGGTGTATGTATCGCAGCCTCGTGGTTTTGTTCAAAGAGGGCAGGAAAACAAAGTGTGCAGGTTAAAAAAGGCTTTATATGGTTTAAAGCAAGCTCCACGAGCTTGGTATGAAAAAATACATGCATATTTGACTGCACATGGGTTTCAGAATAGTCCAACAGAAAGCACTTTGTATGTTAAACGTGTGGATGGTGTACATCTAATCATTGCTCTCTATGTCGATGACATGCTGCTCACAGGACCAAATGAGAGTCATATTGCTGATTTTAAGGCTGATTTGAATGCCTCTTTTGAGATGTCAGATTTGGGGCATTTGCATCATTATTTGGGGATACAATTTAAGCAGTGTGATGGAGGTATTGCTTTGTGTCAGACAAAGTATATTGAAACATTATTGCGGAGATTTGGCCTTGAAGACTGCAAGCCTATTGCTACTCCAATGGAGACAGGTTTGAAGTTGAGTCTTCATGATGCTGGAGATCACTTTGATGTCACACTCTATCAGACAGCTGTTGGTTGCCTCATTTATGTATGCATTACGAGGCCAGACATTCAGTTTGCAGTCTCACAGGTGAGCAGATTTATGCATAGCCCAGGCATTAAGCATTGGCAGGCAGTGAAGCGTATCTTTCGCTATTTGAGTGGTACTCGGCATCTTGGGTTGTTTTATCCCAAGGGGGGATCATTGCCGCCAGATTTACATGTTTTTTCAGATTCTGACTGGGCTGGTTGTTATGACACACGCGTGTCCACGAGTGGTTTTTGCTTCATGCTTGGAAGCTCATGCATATCATGGTTGAGCAAGAAGCAGCCTACTGTGGCCACTTCTAGTTGTGAAGCTGAGTACAGGGCAGCTTTCACAGCTACGGTTGAGTGTGTGTGGCTCAGACGCCTTATGGCTGATTTGGGTGTTGGGCAGCCATCTGCCACCACCATCTTCACTGACAGTCAGAGCGCATTGGCAGTTGCGCGGAACCCAGTGTTCCATGCTCGTACGAAGCACATTGAGGTGCACTACCATTATGTCAGGGAGAGACTCTCTGCAGGAGAGATCAGTTTGGCTTATGTGCCAACACAGGATAACCTTGCAGACCTTTTCACAAAGGCTCTGCCTCGTGAGAAGTTCGAAGCTTTTCGCAAAGCTTTGGGCTTACTCCCTTTTGTGGATTCGTCCACATAGCTAGACACTTCCCTATACATGAGTGCTAGCTCTTGTTCACCGCATCACTCCAGGGGGGATTTGTTACCATATTATAGTAGTGATGTGTGTGAACACACTTAGGACCGCCGGGGCACTTTTTCCCTCACTAGGAGGTTTTTTCCCCCATGCATTGTATATACGCCCATTATCTTCTAGGGCTTGTAATCTTTCATTTTTGGCACTCATAATACACTACTGTGTTGTGCTCAAGCTTCCTCATCTTCTTGAAGTTGTGTGTGCATTCCTGCAACCCTAATTCTAACAAAGCTGACATTCACTGTCACAATGGAACCATTTCCTTCTGTGACCTCCAGGGAAATAAAGTTCAAGGAACCAACCTGAATGGTTAAGTGATTATGATGATTTATTCCCAACAGAATTAACAGAGATGCCTCCAATTCGGGAAGTAGATCATGTGATAGAATTGACCCCTGGAGCTCAGCCCAGTAGCCCTGCGCATGTACAAAATTCCAGTTTCCTGAAGCCATCAAACTCAAGGAACAACTTAGATAGCTATTAGAACAAGGGTTTGTAAGACCCTTGTTCTAACAGCTTACAAGGGTCTGTAAGACCCATTGTTTCACCTTGGGGTGTGCCAATTCTCTTTCAAAAAAAGAAAGATGGAACGCTAAGACTCTGTGTGGACTACAGAGGTCTCAATCAGCTAACACTTAAGAATAAGTATCCTATCCCCATAATTGATGAGCTTTTGGACAGGCTGAGGCCAGATCTTCACAAAGATAGATCTCAAATTAGGGTATTATTAGATCTGGATTAATGAGCAAGATATCCCGAAGACAGCAATCAATACTCGGTATGGGCATTATGAATTCACGGTCATGCCGTTTGGATTGACAAATGCCCCAGCTACATTCAATCGATTAATGCATGACATTCTCAGAGGATACTTCGATGATTTTGTTCTTGTTTTCTTTGATGATATTCTAATTTACTCAAAGAATGCAGCTGACCATGAAGCTCATGCCAGAAAAGTTCTTGAGATTCTAAGGAAGCACCAACTCTTTGCAAAAAAGAGTAAATGCACTTTCTTTGCTACTGACCATGTTGAATACTTGGGCTTTATGGTATTATCCAAAGATGGAATTTCTCCAGATTCTGCTAAAGTCCAAACAATCTCATAGATTGGCCTGAACTAAAGATAGTGAAAGAAGTCAGAGGATTCTTGGGATTGACTGGTTGGTATAGAGTTTTTATACCAAAGTATGCTCTCATAGCTTCCCCCCTGACTAATCTTCTCAAGAAGAATATCCCGTTTCAATGGTTTGCCAGGTGCCAGAGTGATTTTGATAAGCTGAAGACCGCCTTGGTAACCAATCCCGTTCTAAAGCTGCCAGATTTCTCTCTACTCTTTGAGGTAGTAAACTGATGCCAGTGGTTTTGCCTTGGGATGTGCACTCATGTGCAGGAAGGTCATGCAGTGGCCTATGAATCCAGAAAACTCAAAACGCATGAGAGGAATTATGCTGTCCACCATGACCTGGAACTACTTTCACTAGTATATGCCCTGAAGTTATGGAGACATTACCTACTAGGTCAAAGATTCACTTTGATGAGACAGATCATCAGAGCCTAAAGCGGATCTTCACTTAGAAGGATCTCAACATGCGTCAAAGACGGTGGATGCAGACCCTGTAGGAATTTGATTTTAAAATCAAGTACCGCGCCCAGGCAAAGAAAATGCGGTAGCAGATGCCCTCAGCAGAAAAGCCTCCTTGCTTGCAATTACTGTAGTGTCAAATCCTTTTATTATTGAAGCAAGTGAGAAGATCTTGCAGGATAGATTCTTTGGCCCTATTGCTACCCTACTTATGCAGGAAAGAAAAACTCCACAGGAGTTGAACCAAGTTCAAGGGTACAGCCTGGATGATGGAATTATGTATTATAATCGCAGGCTATGCATTCCCAATGGTGAGGGAACTAAGGGTAAAATTATGAATGAAGCCCATGACAGCCTTATTTGCAGGACATCCAGGTTTCATCAAAACCTATATGTCTGTGAAGATAAGCTTCTTTTGGCCTAGTCTAAAAAGGGATGTGCTTAATCATGTACGTCAATGTCTAACCTGTCAGAAAGTCATGGTCGAGGGAGTAAAAATGCCGGGGAAGCTACATCCATTAGACATCCCCCCAGATGAAGTGGGAATGCATCTGTATGGATTTTATTACTGGATTACCCTCAGTGCAATCAGGTTACAACTCCATCTTTGTGGTAGTCGATAGACTAACCAAAGTTGCCCATCTGATTCCAGTAAAAGAAACCTACACTGCAGTGGATGTGGCCAGAGTGTTCCTCAAAGAAATCTGCAGATTGCATGGCCTACCTACTAGAAGAATAGTAAGTGATCGAGATCCCAAGTTCACGTCAAGATTCTGGACTGCATTTTTTGAAGCAGCAGGAACTTTCTTGGATCTCAGCAAAAACAGCTTACCACCCCGAGAGACCGATGGTTAAACTGAAAGGGTGAACCAAGTAATCAAAGATATACTTCGGTCATGCTGTGGTTGGCAGGGAACCCAAGAAGTGGCTAAGCTATCTGCACCTAGTCGAGTTTGCCTACAATGCTTCTTATCTCACAGAAGTATTGGGATGAGCCCTTTCAAAGCTTTGTATGGAGGACAAGATTGCTTAACTCTATTTACTTGGTCCGACCCATTGATTAGGGTTGAGATGTCTAGACAAGATTGCTTAACTCTATTAACTTGGTCCAACCCATTGATTAGGGTTGAGATGTCCAGACCGATGCTTGATGACATGGAGCAGCAGATCAATTGGCAAAGAAATAAAAGCTGCCTAGGATAGATAGAAGCAATATACAAATAAGAAGAGGACAGACATAAAATTCGAAGAATCAGATATGGTCTTCATTCGAGTACGCCCTAAGAGAAGTTCTCTATCTCTTGGGAAGTACAAGAAGTTATCCCCCAAATATTGTAGACCATATCTAATTACAAAGAAAGTAGGTGACTTAGCCTACGAGCTTCTTCTCCCTCCTCATCTCAAAGTACATAATGTATTTCATGTCAGCCTTCTTAAAAAGTATATACCAAGCCCGAATCATGTGCTTGATGATTGATGAAATCTTAACTTCTTCAACCCAAGGGCAAATGGAACTCCAACCTAAAGAAATCCTTGATATTCAAGAAAAGGTTCTCAAGAACAGAATTCTGAGAGAATTATTGGTCAAATGGATGTTCTATCTTTTTGAAGATGCCACCTGGGAGAAAAAAGCCGAGCTGTTGCGAGATTACCCCCAGTTTGTGAGATGAGGACATCTCGCATTTTTCAAGTGGGAGAGAATGTAAGATTCCTCCCCAGCCTCTCAAGATGTTCATTATCTTCCCCTGTAATCAAATCCCTCTTCAGAAATATAAAAGATCTTGTTTCTACCTATTTTGGCTTAGAGAGAGAAAATATTCTAGAGAGAGGTTATTCAGATTTTAGATATTTTTGGAGGGAAAAATATCTCATCTTATTAAAATAAATTCCCCCAAAACAGGAGTTCAAAAATATTTTCAGAAGGTGCATTAGAAATCAATTATAATCTGTTCAAAAAGGCCTTATCCTAGGGGGTCCATATTTCTTGAAAATTTTAAATTAAGGTTTTGAGGGGCCAATCAAATTCATCCCAATGTGTGGAGGAGATAAATAGAAGAAATAAAGAAAATCCTCCCAAAAATGTGTAAATACTCACATAAGATGAAGAGTGGACTAAGGACCAAAGGAAATATTAAAAAAATGAAATTTTGACACCTCAGATGTGGGGATTCCCCCTCATGAAGGAGGCGCCTATTTCACATGTGTGGTGAAGTTTTAAATTCAAAAAATTGAGATATTTCATCTCTCCTCTCTCCTAATTCAAAAAATTGAGATATTTCATCTCTCCTCTCTCCTAATTCAAGTCTAGTTCCAAAAAGTAAGCTAAACTGATCCAAAAAAATGGTCAAAAATTGACCAAACTGATCTAGAAAATTCTAGAATCAGTTTGCTTGGTTAGAAGATCACTTTTTCCTATACATAGAAGCCTCCCACAAGAGTAGATCCCTCAAACCATCAAGCCAAAGGAAAGCTCCCAAATTTTCATGTAAGTTAGAAATCCTACTTTTTCTTATTCTTTAATGGTTTTCTAAATTTTTTTGTTATCTTAAAATGATAAACAGATGCTATGCCTTGTTGGAAAGGCTTTCCCCCTCTCTTCTTTCTTAAATTCAGCCCTTCTTTATCCTTGTTAAGTAATCTAATTGTTAGGATTAAACTTGTCATATTATTTCTCTTTGAAAAGTGAAAATTGATTAGTTTAGAATGCTTTAAACCAATTGGGGCTAATTTTTAAGTAATTTTAGGATAGAAAAATTTAAAAATGATCAGCCATACAAAGGAGGTTATGGCAAAATTTTCTTAAAATTTGTGAAATAAGTATTACCTTTTATTATTCAAAAAGAGTAATAGAAAGATGCATGTTGATTATTATTTTTATTATAAAAGAGTAATTTTCATTAGATTTAAATTTTATGCATAGAAAGATGCATATTGATTATTTTTATTATTATAAAAGAGTGATTTTCATTAGCTTTAAATTCTATGCATAGAAAGATGCATATTGGATATTTTTTAATATAAAAGTGTTACCTTCACTAATATTGAATTTTATGCATAAAAGAAATTTTTTATTATAAAAGTGTTACTTTCACACACTGATATTGATTTTTATGCATAAAATGATGCATAAAAGAATTTTTTATTATAAAAGTGTTACTTTCATCAATATTGATTTTTTTGCATAAATAGATGTATAAAAGATTTTTTTAATTATAAAAGTGTTACTTTCATCAATATTGATTTTTATGCATAAAAGAATTTTTTTATTATAAAAGTGTTACTTTCATCAATATTAATTTTTATGCATAAAATGATGCATAAAAGATTTTTTTTAATTATAAAAGTGTTACTTTCATCAATATTGATTTTTATGCATAAAATGATGCATAAAAGAATTTTTTATTATAAAAGTGTTACGTTCACCAATATTGATTTTTATGCATAAAATGATGCATAAAATAATTTTTTTAATTGCAAAAGTGTTGCAATATTGATTTTTATGCATAAATAGATGTGTAAAAGGATTTTTCTTTTATATAAAAGTGTTATTTTCATAGAAGTTGGATTTTATGCATAAATAGATTCATACAGAATTTTTATATCAAAATAAGAGTTCTCTTTAATCCTATGTTTAAATCCCATGAATATTGGAAAATGAATAAGCAAATACTCAGTGGATGAAGGAAAATTATACTGTTTCATATTCTCTACGATGGTAATGAGAAAATTTAGAAAAACTATTGAAGTCAAAATTTTAGATAAACGGCTAATTTATTCCTCATTGGAATTCGTATTTAGTTTTGAATTCAGTAAAGTAGTAATTGAAATATTACCTTCAAGAAAGATAGTTCAGGGAGAACCTTTCCAGACTCAAACCCTAAATCAGACTATGACCAAGACGTAACTCCTTTGTCAGTTTCAAGAAAAGACGGTGTGACTAGTTCAGTAATCTACACTCAAATCACCCACCGAATTTGAAACTAAGTTGAGACTTTTGATTTTGATCTGAGAATCACGAATTCAGAATTCGAGGAATTCTCCTTGGGAATCCAGACCTGTGATCTAGAATTCTTGGGATACGGAATTAAGATATACTCATTGTATTCAAAAGAAAATCAAAACTGAAAACTTGCAAAGAAACCCTGTTTTCTTAAAGGACTATCTTACGCGAGAATGCTAGAGGGAGCATTTGGTATATGTGTTTTTCTAAGGGAAGTTCAGTTGCAATAGCTGGCGGGGAGTGTTCAAAGGACAGCTCACGCGGCAAAGCCTGCCCAAGTCTTGACCAGCCTTGGTATGGTTAAAATGGTGCGCTTTCGATACGATGGACGAGGGTTGATGAAGCGGTCCCTGAGTGAAGTGCCAGGACACCTAAGGAGGATCCTGGAGGGTTCTGACCATGCGATGCATGGGCTCGCGGTGCTGAGGACACCCATGCGTATGTCGTGGAAGCTATATATGTATGATGACGAGAAAATTATTGTAATTTGTTATTAATGGATCTCCTTGCTGACTTGCTGGTCTCAACGAGAGTCCAGAGTGATACTGTTTTTGCGAGAAACAAGGATTGAATGGAAATTTTAAGTTATGACATTCGTAACAATGGATTGTTTTATAAATTAAAGTTTAAAGAGGAGTGTGTGCGTATCTGTATTCTAAAGCAAAAGTTAAGAAAGGCATTCAATTATGGGTGGGTGAGTACTTGTTTGGTTCTACCAATTCCAGTGGTTTGGCGATGGCTAATCCATGGGCCAGATGGGGTTAGGCTAGAATCAGTAGAGTTTTAATAATAAAATTGATCAATAGGAATACGCTTAGAACTCGAATAGTTAAATAATAACCTGAAGACTTCTCAAATGAATAAATCAACGACTGTGCCTAATTAAATTGAGAAAAAAGCGTTGATTCCTTCAAGTTAAGTCTGTAATAGTTCTCCTTCTATCTGGTTTAATCAGATGAAGGTTAGTTTACTATCTTGACCTCGTTAGAAAAATTCGTTAAGAAATTTCAAAATGGTGGAATTGTCACCGTTTTTCAGGCATGGAAAATTTTCCCGGATTCAATTTTTGGAATAACCACCAGCTTAGTCTCGTGCCCGCACATTCGAGGACGAGGCCCCGAGTGGGAAACCCTACCCTGCACATGAGAAAGCTACTTCCGCTGTTACCATCCGGGAATGTGGTGTGCAGAGGGGGCAATGGGATCCCACACCATACATGCTTCCCAATAGCTTCTGTATAGCATGTAAGTTCCACATGCTTCACCAAAGAGGTCATATATGCATAATGCATAGCAAAGTCATGATATGTCAACCTGTCAACTAGATACTAACCCTTTGGGACCTCCACAATGCATGCGGATCACTCTGAACACCTACTCTAGCATGTGGAGGCACATATCTATCCTGCCTTCTTGCACCTGGTGTGCGTAAAACTGGTATGCCAAGTTCCTCATCCAAACTTTCTGAACTTGACGACTCATAACCTGTAATGCCAATTCCTTCAACCTTCTTTTTCCCTTTATCCACAACACTACTCCCAGTGCTCACACTCTCATGTCTCAAGCATCTGACCATGGACGTAAAGTGCTACTCTCAGACTCTGCTGGCCCAGACATAGAAATAGAACTTGTTGGTGGCAAGCTCACATGCACATCAGCATCAACGGAATCAATGACACCCTCATCCTTTGCCTTGTACCAACTAGCAAGTTCATCAAACACCAACTAGCAAGTTCATCAAACACCACATCTCATGAGATAACCACTCGCCTAGTTTGTGGATTGTAACATTTATATGCCTTGCGATCCTGTGCATATCCAACAAAAACGTACTTTTCTGCCTTAGGATCCAACTTTCTCCTTCTCTCATCAGGCACATGTACATAATCTATGCAACCAAACACTTTGAGGTGTCAAATGTCTGGCCTAAAACGTGTAAGCCGCATCTCTGGCGTACTTCCATGTATAGTTGCTGTGGGTTTCTTATTAAGTACATACACCACGGTGGCACACGCTTCTGCCCAATAATAGTTTGGCATGCTCTTTTCATTGAGCATCGCCATGGCCACATCACAAATGACTCTATTCTTCCTCTCAGCAACACCATTTTGTTGAGGTGTGTACCTGCAAGCTAACTGCCTTCTTATGCCATGCTTTCTCAAGAAATTCTCAAAAGCATGTGAGGTGTATTCACCACCTCCATTTATCCAAGAGCCATATTTCTTCTCTGCAAAAGCTTTGAAGTCCATAAACTTTCCCAACACTTCACTTTTCTGTCTGAGAAAGTAAATCCAAGTCATTCTACTAAAATCATCAATGAATGTCACATAATACAAGATGCCTTTAATGGATGGGTTTTGTGCAAGACCCCCCATACATCACTATGCACTATCTCAAGTGGCCTGCTACTCATGTTTTCTTCTTTAGGAAATGGCAACCTTGCTTGCTTTCCAAACTGGCAGGCATCACAGACATGCATATTCCCATCATACTTGAATCTAGGCAGCCCACTAACAATGCCTCTTGCTTGCATGTTCTTTAACCTTTGTATGTTCACATGTCCAATCCTTTTATGCCACATGTCAATGTCTTGTATCACATTTCGGCTTTTAGAGAACATGGCTAATTTTCAACTCAAGAATCCCAACATCCAACTTAAATAACCTGCCTTCTTTCTTACCTTTGGTAATGACTCTACATCCATTTTTGAAATCCTTCCATGCTCATTGAAAAACGAACCTGTAAACCTTGTTCCACCATTTGACCAACTGAGGCCAAACTTTTTGTAATAGAAGGCACATACAAGACATCTGCCACCATAGACTTTGTTTCACCATTGTGCATAGCCAATGGTACACTTCCAACATGTGTGATAGCATGTTGGGTATCATCTCCTGTCTCCACATAGCCTTTCGCATCCATAGGCTTCATATGTTCAAACCATTTGCCATGATAAGTCATATGATTTGATGCTCTAGAGTTCATATACCAAGTGTCATCACTTTCACCATTTGTCATCATAGATCCCACAATATGTTTCATTTGGCAAACAAGTGATTTGCGCTGCCATCATTACTACTTGATGCATAATTTCAACCATGTTGTGCATAATGTCCACCATGTTGTGCTCTACCCCCTCTCAAATCATTTTGTTTGCGAAAACAATCACGTGCCATATGACCAAATTTCCCACAGTAACAGCATTCCACATTTTGCATAGATGTTTGTTGGCCTTGCCAACGTCCTCTACCATGAGGATTACCTCTGCCTCTCTGAGGTGTATATCCACGATCACCTCTAGTACCATATGTAGGCTGAAAATTCTGTTGTGGTGACCTATCCTACCATCCACGACCATTACCATGACCACGTGATGCAAATCTCCCCCTGCCTCTAAATCCCCTTTGTAAATAGAAAGCCTGATTTCTGTCATTATCATCATGTCTAGTAGATGCATCATGAAACAAGTCACTGAGTTTGATTTTCTCAACAAGCAAGAGAGAAACCAACTCATTAAAATATGGTAAACCTCTACTCCAAATAGAAATAGATGTATCAAAAGACTTGTACTCCTTGCCAAGACTACGCAAGGCAATGTCTACCAAATCATCATCAAGCATGGGGGCATTGATAGTTGCCAATGCATTTGCATACTTCTTTATCTCTTGAACATAATCATGGATACTCCTTCCTTTCTGCTTCACATTATGAATCTGTTGTCTCAACTGAGACTTACGACGAGCACTAGTGTCTGTATCAAATAGCTTTACCAATGTATCCCATGCATCCTTGGGATTCTCAACATCGTGTATATGTATGAGTATAGCATCCGAGATACATATAGACAAGTAATGCAAAACTTTGTATGCTCTCTCTGACTCTTACTTATGATCTACAACCTGTTGTTGTGTAGGTTGTCGCGGTAGTTCCGGCTCTGGCTCCGCACCTGTAACAAGGTTCTAAAACCCTTTTCCTTTCCAAATTCTTTTAATCCTGTACTTCCATGCCTGGAAGTTCTTTCTATCCAACGTCTCACCCACAATCTGTACTAGGTTGTCTAACATATTTGCTCAATGCAAATGCACCTTTCGCACACGCCCAAATCTATAAACGAGCCTTCCTTAGCTCAACCACACTCTAATAAGTGTTCTAGATACTCTAAAGTACTCAACAAACTTCACTTTTGATGTAGAAAATCAAGCTGATTGCATTCAAAATGAACTGGCATACTCAGTCTAAAGTACCTTGTTTTGGCGCGCTTTCCAAGGCTTAAAACTGCAATGTAATGGTTCAATCAAGTGTGGATAACTTGCATTGATACCTAAAAAAGCTCAATGTTGCATATCAACACCAACCAAGGTGCATACATACCAAATTTATCAAATCTCCTTCTCTGTTTTGAGAAAAACCAGTAAAACCAAAAAAGACCAGTAGAGTAAAAGTGCTCTAATTCCTTTGATTCTTGTCCAAATTGAGAGACCAGGCACTCATTAGCTTAGCAATGATGTCTACTAACTCCATGTAAAAGTAATTAGACCAATTGTTTAAGTTGAGAGAGTAATTAGTTGATTAATCACCCTAATCACAATAGATAACCTATTTAATTAGCTCATAATCAGCTCCATAATGCATAATTGCTTCAACCAATCATATAACAACCTCCTCAAGTATATGTATCATACAATTACAAAGCAATTTTTGAATGTAATCAATCAACCAAATAGAATTTGGCCTCTACTTTTCAAAAATATGTGAAATCTGCTCTGTTTCCTCCCTACAGGCTGCTGGGCTGCCTACTCCTGAGGTGATTTGAGATGTTTTTTGTGATAATTGAAGGTATATATAGACACCCAACACACCTAGGCATGTGCCCAATCCATCAATGTAGTGATTTTTGCAAATAACTACCTCCAATTGCATCCACAATGGACATCACTTCTCTGTTTTTGTGAGGGCTTCAAAATAGTGAATTTCCACTCACTAATATGCATCAAACTTGCTCCAAATTCAATGTAGGGCTTGCGCATGAGTTGCCAATACATTCCCATTTTCCAGATACATGATTCTTTGTCAGATTTGCAACTATTTGCCTCATACATTCACCACACTCAAGCTTTAATGGAGAGCCTGCAAAATATTAATTTCTCTTTGCTCAAATCTGATGTTGTTTGTGTTTTTGCACTTGTTGAAATCCGCTCAAGGATGTTTAGTAGTCCTTACCCGGTAGGCCAAGCTCTCAGATTTGATGGAAATTTGTGTGCTCCAAGCTTCACAGCTTCTTCTCCCTATTCTCTCACTCACTCATAAACCCTAATAGAGAGCACCAGGCTCTGATACCATGATGAAAAACAGGTAGAGGGAGAGGAGACACACACAGAGGAGAAAACCCTAATATGTTATCAAATCCTAACCATAAATGGAAGCCATCACCCTACTCACACAGAATGGATAAAGCCATAATCCATAATCTACAACACACACACTGTGTTGTGTCCACACACTACTAACCCTAGCTAATGTCCACACGCTATGACTAGTTGGGCACAGTCATTTATGTCTCACACATGTTACCACCTAACATGCCAGCACATAGTGAAGTTGGCACAAGCTGACATCGAGCTTGAATCTCAACACTTTATAAATTTTTGACGTTTCTTGCTTCTCGGTTGATCCACTTTAGCCAATTTGCTCTGATACCAACTTAAAGATCCCTGCCCCCTCCGCACAACGAATTTGGGGGCGCTAGTAGCAGTGGTAGCACTTCTTGCGCAGGGCGACAGAGCCTCTCACTTGGGGCCTTGCTCACGGATAGCCAGACAAGAGACTAATCCCTCTGTTCGAACCCAAAAAAACTTCCCTCGCCGAGAAAGCACGGGTGAATCCTCAAGGATATTTTTATTCTAACATAGTCAAGAGCCTTAACTAAACAAACTGATCCGACCAAACCAGTAAGTCACATGGTCAGATCAAGGAAAAGACTTGCAGTTGGGTCATAGAGACCAATGCTTTTTTCCTCATCGAGAAGCACAGTTGTTGATTCTTTTCCATTGAACAAGGACTATCTGGTATTTACTTCATCTATCGTACCATAACAGAATTGAGTCTCATTTTAGGGATCTATCAGTCGAGCCTAACCCCATCTAGTCCCATGGGTTTGCCAACCGCCCAACCACTATAGTGATAGGATCCATTTAGGAATTTGGTTATGTCACTACAAGACAATGCTGCCATACACGCGTTTCATACACGCGATAAATTATGAGCGCATGTATGGTCGCGCATGTATTTGAATAGAATCGGGCGCGTGTATTTTTGCATTTAAATTCACGTGTATATTTGCATTTATCAGCGCGTGTATAAGCGCGTTTATATACACGCAATAATACACGCATCAATACACACTACCATACACGCATCAATACACGCTTGGTAAAGAAAAACTGAATTCTTTTACAAAATTAAAAACTATTTTCTTTAAACCATCTCATAGTACATTACAGTATATATCATTACACAATCCCACTACATGCATTTACACAACAATGAAATATATTCAAAAATAAATCATGAGATGATAATTAAAAGACAACACATACAATAGAAATGTCATCAATTTAGAACGATACAGTGACGGATTGGTTAGGGTGGTTTGATCTCATCTTCAATAAGATCCATCCTTGCCAAACGATCAACATCAATATCCATTTGATCAATTTGTAAGGCTACGATTAAATTTATTCCACTATCGATATTCTGTACTGCATTGATAATGGTATCGATGTCCTGATCATCCTCATCAACATCACCATCATCCTCAATGGTAGGGTCATTCTCATGATCATGAGAAATGGCACGCTCATCCTCATTATCATGATCATCTCTTATTTCTTGATCATCGATCACAACATCTTCATTGGCATGTTCGACATCATCTTCATTGCGGCTTGTTACATCCTCCATATCCTCCATATGCTCCATATCAGTGAATGTATTATACATCACTTTGGAACGTGGTGCAATAGGGATGACGTACCACCATTTAATGTCATGCACCATTGGTAGATAGATAACCTACTCAAATACACATACTACAGTAATTAATTAGCATATCAAAAGTCAAGGGATACGCGAGCTTAGATATATATGTACATGAAACACATTAGTTAAAAAATGCATACCTACTCACATTGTTGTGGCAATACGAGCCTATCTTTCTTTGTTTGCCAAAACTTTGTAGAGTCAATAGTTACATAGCCACTTGGCGTTTTATCATTGCATCAGGTCCTTTTTCCACCACGTTCATTTGCCATTTGACATCCAAAACATACACAAAGAAGCGACGAAAGTCAAGCCTAAATATGTCTTGGATTGTGCCACAATAATCATCCATTTTTCCATTAGCTCCCTCAAAGCTACTAATGACACCGCAATCTTGTGTATTCCTCTTTTCATCAATTCTTTGTGTTCAAAAATGCTTGCCTTCACACCATATAGCATTGAACATAGTGCACTGGACCAAAATAGAAGCAATATTTGTGTAAGCAATGTGAATAAATATTAAAAGTAAATCACTTACAACTAATGCAAAACATTAGTTCTATGTACCTTTAACATGCATCCTCGTGCATACTCCCATTCTTCCGCCGTGATATGCAGCCCCTCGTCGCTCTCTACTCTCTCCATTTCCTCATGCAACTAATCAACATGGATATCATTCGGAAGTGTTGCTAGATGCTTAGGGTACGCCTTACGAGAGCCATGTTGCCTCCAAAAGAGAGCTCTTTCTGCTTGCCTTTTTGTCTTTGCATCCTCATATCTTGTAACCCATCTGCTCATCACATCACTATTAAGGATGCAAGTGAAATTGAGATCATCAATCAATGTTCTGTCAATTACTTTACTCTGTCAATTACATATCTTGTAACCCATCTGCTCATCACATCACTATTAAGGATGCAAGTGAAATTGAGATCATCAATCAATGTTCTGTCAATTACTTTACTCTGTCCTTTTCCTTGAGGCACAATAGAGGTCATCCTCAAGTCCTCTTCATTGCTCCATAGTCATGGCAAAGAGCTCTCCACCTGACCAAGAAATTCTGAAATATATACAAGAGACTCTTGTATCAACCACAACCCTCGGCCATGCTTCCTTCAGGCCTTGCACTTTGCCTCACAAAGTCTTTTAAGGTCTTCATGAAGCGCTCTAGGAAGAACATCCAACGTGCATGCACAGTGCCACATAAAGCGATTTCGTCCACTAAATGCACAATGAGATGTAGTTGACTTGTGAGAATGGTTCGCGGAAAAGTCTCCTCTACCAAACAAACCACCTCCACTGCCATAACACGCGCATCATCCAACGTGGCTGGATCAATTGCTTTGAAACTAACATATCTGAAAAATAAATAAATAGTACGTTATACCTCGTGCACGTTCATTTTGCAAGATATAATGAAGGGTGATCTGACATGGGTTTTACATACCTCACAAGCTTGCCCATCTTATAAATATATTTTTTCAAACTCTTATTTGCACAATGGTCGATGCTAGTACGTAGTATGAACTGCGCACATAAGAGCACATGTATGTATGGTTTATGGCATTACAAAATTTAATTTCAATGTACAAGACTTGGAAAACACTTACTTGGAGCATCGTGTACCAATCATGGGACTTCAACCCATATAGTTGCTCAACGCCTCTTTTCTTAGTGGTTGTAAATGCTCCCTTCAATGATCTCATGCATCCAGTGGGAGTACGCAAAGTGGTGATGGCCTGCTTTACCTGCTTCTCCTCTTTCTCTGATATAATCCATGGTGCAAGCGAAAGACGAACGTGCCCACCCACCTCTCGTGGCCAAGCTTGACGCATACGTCCTCCGACCCGCAAGTCCTCACGTACGCTAACATTGTCTCGTTTACCAATAATATGTTCCCAAATACCAAATCGCACATTCTTGAAGATGTGCATGGGATCAAGAAGATGGTTGATCTTAAGATGGGTCCAATATGGTAGCCAAAAAAAAATGGAGTACCTACACAAGGAATTACTCTATGTGACCTTTAATCCAATTAGAGACTACACAAAACAAGATTGAAAAAACATTACTATACCTGTTCATGCCATCTGGAGGAAGAATATTTGTAGACTCCCAAATACGCTTCCAATCTTTTTCACGAAGTGTATGCGGTGCTTTTGAAACCAAATGGATTCACTCCATCCATACCTAGGCCAAGTCTCAAGTTTCTGGACTCTGTTTTAAAGCTGGGCCACTCATCTTCAATATGCTTCCAAGTAGGAGTGTCTGCAGGAATTCTCCACATGCCATCATTCGATCGATGTGAGGAATGCCATGACATGAGCTCTGCTATGGATTTGCACTTGAACATGTGTTTGATGCAAGGAATTATAGGAAAGTGTCGCAAGACTTTACGAGGTAAATCAAAACTCTTTATATCTGTTCTATACCTTGCTTCACCACAAGTGGGACAATGTCGAGCCTCCTTGTGCATCCCACGAAAGAGAATGCAATCATTGACGCATGCATGTATGCGATCATAATCCAATCATTGACGCATGCATGTATGCGATCATAATCCAATCCTCCAAGAGATGTCACATAGCGCCTCGCTATGTCTCTTGAGGTGGGTAGTCTATTTCTCCCTTTGGAAGCATGTTTGATAATAGCCTGCATCCAATATCATCAATTATAATTAGTCCTAAATCTTGAACCTTAAACCACTAATTCAAATTTGTAAGTTTGAATGCTTACTTCAATAATGCGTCAAGACTTGCATTGCTCCATCCATAAACTGTTTGTATATTGAGTAGTTCAAGTGAAGCATGTAAAATAGAGAATGTGCACCCTTCAAAAATCGGTGTCGATGAAGCCTTGTAAAGATGCTCTTGTTCCATATCATCGTCGTCCATACCTTTGGGATCATCCTTAAAAAGATTCTGCACCATATCATCAAATAGTTCCTCTTTTCCACAACTTCGTGGGGTGCAGGGCTATTGTCATCCCTTTCCCACTCATCTCTGACAATAGATCCCGAAGCTCCCCAGCATCATCTCGTCGACGCTTTGCGTGCTCTCGTCGCGTGTAGGGCACCATGT
The DNA here is from genome assembly GCF_041138505.1 of Cibotium barometz. Lineage (NCBI taxonomy): Eukaryota > Viridiplantae > Streptophyta > Polypodiopsida > Cyatheales > Cibotiaceae > Cibotium > Cibotium barometz. The sequence goes on from NC_141087.1 coordinate 26,072,332, forward strand.
TAGGGTGTGGTACTGCATCCTGCTTCAATTAGAGTTTATATGTTACAACTCTATTAATTTAATTTGGATACCATGAGTCATTTGAATACCATCAATTTACATCTACTCACCTCTAAACCTGTTTGATTCCATTCTCCATACATGGAGATGTGATTCAAGGTAATTCGACGTGCTCGTACAATGCATCCTTGACATCGATTACACATACATTTGATCCGTTGTCCCAACCACACATCGCGATTACGATGACGCATTATCTCATCTTCCCCAGAACTGCTTGAGGAGGTTGATGACATCCTATGTACAAACCAGAAAACACAAAATCATAATATGTTTTTAATGAAAGGATAAAAATTGCGTGTATTAACGCGGCTATTTCTTAAAAATTACGTGTTTTAACGCGGCTATTTCCTAAAAATCGCGTGTATTAACGCGGGTAATTCCTGCAAAACGCGTGTATAAACGCAGCTAAATTATCATACACGCGTTTATAAACGTGACGATCTGTTTAAACTAAAAATAGCCGGCCTTTCCCAAATAAATATTTTGAACTAACATATCTGTTCTCTTTCGTTTTCGCCTCTTCCAACAGAAACAAAACCTAAGTGCAAGGAGGGAGCAGAGAAGGAGCACACAACACGGGAGGAAACCGACCAAGAAAGAAGACTCACTTTTTCAGAGGTGAGTCAGTTTGTCCTTTGCCTTGTCTCCTTCCTCAGATTTGTCCTCAGATTTGTTTATGCTATTTTCTCTTTGCTTTTTGGGTTTGTCTCCATCCTTTTGCTTCTGTGGTTGCGATTTTGGGTGAACGATTCTGACAGGGGCGACAATGGGCCTTTTATAAGGACACATTATCGGAGGTCAGTCGCTTTCAAAAAAAATTTTGCGCAGGTCACGTGTAGAAATGCGTGTATAAACGCGCGTATCCTGTCTGCACAGACTGTTCACGTGGCACGCGTTTTTTGACGGGTGTATACACGCATTTTTGGACGGGTGTATACACGAGACTGCGTTTCCTATTTCTATGGTTTGCAGGCTGATAGGTGACTTGAATGATGATATTTGTGTGAGTCAAGAGACAGCCCATGATGTACATGAGGATTATTTTTGCAGATTCTTTATGGATATTCCAGGTTCTTCATCCGATCCATTTGCGTACAGTAATTGGCTGATGGAGATGCTAAATCATTTTGGGCGCCATCCTGGTCCAGTTGAGCTTCCACAGTACATGTATGCCCATCCCCCTCCTTCCATGCCTGGTGTCTATACCCCTACCATGAGTATCCAGGGCACTCCACTGCCGTCTATGCCTACGAGTCCGACGAGACGGCATGCAGCTTCTCCTCTTCCACGCCCATCGAGGAGACATACCTCGTCCCAGACACACTCACGCACACCCTCCCAAGCACCATCACGTCAGGGCTCACAGCCACCATCACGTACTCCCTCAGAGCCACCATCACGTCAGGGCTCACAGCCACCATCACGTAGACAATCCCCGCATCAGTAGGAAGAGTGGGAGTGGAGGATGCGGCGGGTGCTTTGGTGGGGGAGGTAGTAGGGCACGCGGTGAGAGAGGAGATAGAGGGAGAAGAGTTAGAGGAGAGTTCGGAAGAGGAGGAGATGAGAGAGGTGGAGTGATCTGCTATGATGTGACGGATAGGGGCTGGATAGTGATGGATGCAAGGGGGAGGGAGGTAATGGAGTACATGCGTGGGGTAGTATCAAACTTGTATAGAAATTATTTTATTAAATTTAAAGATCAAAATAGCCGATTAGTTGGGAAGGTGATAGAGGCTGTACATAGTCGGTACCCCAATCCCCCACATGCTACATTCTCGGATGTATGGGGAAGGACGCGAATAAGGGAGATCTTAAGTAATAAAATATCTCACCTTAAAAAACTCGCGTACGATGATGGGCTAAATGTAGCTGCGGGTGGCTATCCTGCCGAGAAACCTGCCACACTGCGCACAAACGCGAGTGGAAGGAGGCAAAGAAACGAGCAGAGGGTGGCGTGAAGAGCAGGCAGCATGTGGATGCACGATGGATCCAGATGGAGACCATTGGATCTTCGCATTTCGGATCTAGCGGCGTCGAGTCATGGGAGGCAGAGTTTGTAAGTATCTTGCCACTTTATTTGATTGTTTACTTAATTCATTGATTCTATGATTGTTTTAATCTTACAAATTGTGTTGATTATGATACAACGACCGGTTACGGGGAGGAAGCTCACAACCCACGATACTGCGTATGCTCACTGGCATAGCAGACATGACGTGGGCCATCTTCAGAGCCGAGGGACGTATTACAAACACGCAGTTTGAGATGGCCATGAGACCATACGGTCGACAAGTACTTGAAAACTCTAAACGAATGATTTTGGTTTATTGAATTACATATATATATACTTATATACTATATATTACTTGAACAGGCACAAGCTGCTGATGATCCACCCGCCGCCACTGCAGAGGGTTGACGTGAGCACTACTCATCAGACATTCCGACTGATGTGAGCTCATCTAAGCATGGAGGGAGCACCGAGTCATCATCTGGGTCTAAGTAGTACTCAGACTTATAGTATCACATTCCATATTGAGGATGTGGTTGTATATATTTTTTTGTAAACTGAAGCCATGGGCTACTTCGAGATATGGACTCCCTTGTATATATGTGTGAAATTTTGATAGTAATATTGAATCGTGAATCAATAGTATCGTGAATCGATAGTATTACATTCATGTCTGTCTTGAATCGTGTATTGACAATGTATGCATTCATGTCATTCTTGTCTTAATCTTCCTCGTGGATATAATATGTTCTTCGTGGATGGTCTAATGCACCAAAAAAAAAAATCCAGAGAGTGTTATTGGGTGCTAGAATGCTGGAACAGCATTCAGGCACCAAATAGCACTCTCTCGATATTTTTTTTGCTCTCTGTTTGCGTGTATAAATGCATTAGAACTGCAAAAAGTCGTGTGTATATACGTGGAAAATGTGTAAAACACGCGTGTATAAACGCGTCAAATCTGAGAAACACGCGTGTATAAGCGCATCTAAAGTGACAAAACGCGTGTATAGACGCTTGTATCAATGCGTCTAAATGCATCCGAACTGACAGAACGCGTGTATACACCCATGTATGAGCACGTCTGAGTAGTCCTATACACGCGCTTTTACACGCATGTCTCTGGCTGTTGCGATGATGGGTTGTTGCAAGATCAGGGTGTCCAATTTTATCCAGTTTCTGCTAGACTGGGACAATGCTTGGAGAGCAAATTTTAGGGGATAAGGTACTTAAAATGAGATCAAGTAAATAATAGAAAATATGCTTGCCCTTAAATTAACCCAGTATAACTTAAATTAACCCAGTATAACTTAAATTAATATAAATTAGTCTAATTAATTAAATATGCTTGCCCTTAAATTAACCCAGTATAACTTAAATTAATATAAATTAGTCTAATTAATTAAAATTAATTAAGAATATGATGAAATGATAAACAAATGATCTTTCCATACTTAGAGTGATCCAATTTTTTTTTCCATAGATGCACCATTACAAGTACACTAGTCCCTATAGGTTTTAGATGATTCACATCAAAAATGTAATTTTACTAATTAGATTATTAATATTTGCAGGCCTTCTGATAGTCTGGAAGAATTTTGAAAAAGAGATCATTAAAAATCCAACCATTGGATTTTCAATTTTCACTAACCACCACATTCTACTAATGTCTCAGTACCTATCCACTCTTTTGATCTACAAGATTGAGGACTTTAAGTGGTACCTATTGTGGGTACAAAAAGTTGCGTATATTATAACACTTTAAAGACCTTGAAATATTTAAAGAAAATAGGCAAATATCATAAAATTTTCTCAAAAAATCAAGTTAAGCTCCATATTATGTGAAGATATAAGGTACAAAGTGGGAATCTCATATAAGTTTATATGTAAAAGATATTAGCATTTTATGGAATCAGCTCAAATTTGGGACAGGGTGTATACATTGACTTTGTACCTAAGAAAATGAGGACTTTTGACTATCTAATGCTTAATCAAATTATGCAACTATATTTCCAACTTTGAATATGATGTTCCAACAAAAGAACTTAAAACGAAATTCCTTCATTTACTTGGAGAGATTAGCCACTAAAGGTAAACAAATGCCTGTTTTTTTACTGTTTACAGGGTGCCTGAGTGGACAAAACTGGGCACCCTGATCTTGCAACCACCCTGATACACCCGCTTTTACACGGGCCTGCTACTTTTTTTCACAAGTCATTTTTAGCGGCTAGGAGCGCGGGTATGAGCCCGATCCCTTGTAGTGTGTTTTGTCCTGGGTACTAGGGAAAAGAGTTCCCAGGCCCCCTAGCCGGTGCTTCATGCAAACTTAAAGATAGTCACACCACTTACACACCCAATATGAAATTGCATGTTTCACAGCTTCAGCTGTCTTTAAAACAATCTTTTAATGAAACCATAGTATCACTGACCATAATCCTCCAAAATATCTGGTTGAATTCTAATTTCCAATCATTCTTTCATCGGTATACCTATGGCATCATTGGCAACAGAAACGCTCACCACCTATCCACTCAGGGGCTTTTCAATAGTTCCTAGCTTATAGTACCCGGAAATATACTCACTTATAAAAAACCAGATGGACTCTCCGTTGAAGATCAGCAAGATCAACCAAAAGATCCATATAAAAGAGCCATGGGACTCATCCGTTGGACCAGCAAGGTCAATCAAAATTGACCCTAAATGTTACCAATATTGGATCAATCTTAAGGAAGCAGTGCTGATCTATTAGCAGGGGTACATGATGAACCCTAGTTATGCCAAGAAATTCAAGGAGAAAATCAACAAGCTACTCAAATTAGGATTCATCTATCTATAGAGAAGGCCACATGGACATCACCCATAGTGATTGTGCCAAAGAAAAATCTGAACAAAGTTTGTGTGGATTATATGAAACTAAATTTTGCAACAATCTCAGATACATTTCCTTTTCCCTTTACAAATTTATTGATAGATGAGGTTTCTGGTGGCCACAAAATATATATTCATTTCTAGATGGTTTCAGTGGCTATAATTGGGTCAACATAACATCAGAAGATGGAGACAAAAAGATTGTATTTATCATAGAATGGGGGCTATTTGCCTCCATGTAATGAAACTTTCCCTCAAGAATGCACCTCTAACATTTCAAAAAATGGTCCAAGTCCTTATGAACTTGTGAGGCTTCAAAAGATGTGTGGGAGTATGTTGAATCATGGTCATCATCAAATCAGTGATGTTGGGGTATTGATGTCATACAACATATCTACATTCCTTCACCTCCACATTAAAGTGCGAGAGAAGGATCTAGTAGTATAGTCTATAGTGGTTGTTGTGATTTCCCACAACTCATATAAATTGAGAATGGACCTAATCTTCAACTTCCAAAGAATTTAATTTGTTTCATCCAAATTTCCATCACCAAATGGAAATTTCCATCCAAATTTCCATCACCAAATGGTGGACACAAGTGACTGCATTATTTGCAAGCTAGCTATCTCCCCAAATCTTCCTTCAAATAGCAAGCTAGCTATCTCCCCAAATCTTCCTTCAAATAGCAAATGACTAAACTAAGCTTTTTACCTAGGGCCTATTCTGTGATGCCATGTAAGAAAACCTAGTATGCTATATAGTTGAAGCCTATGATATAAAGCACTAATTTGCAAAAATAAGTGGAGAGAAAATAATGTCACTACTGATGTGGCTCTGTGTCTACCCACTTGTGTGACATTAGCAAGAAAGCTATTCTAGATGTTGAGATATCGAGCTCAACTAGTGCAAATATGGATGACATGCCAAGTTGACAACTCCACAATTATGCCACTGGCATGGTTAATGAGATTATGGAGGATATACTACTAATGGTTTTACAGGCTATGTGACAACCATTTTGGTTCACTAGGGTTATGGCAAAGTTATAGTAAAAGATCATGTAGTAGGGTTCACTAGAGTTATGCCAGCTATTTTGGTTCACTAGAGTTATCGCATAGCTATAGTAAAAGATCATGTATTAGGGTTCACATTACGACCTTGTATGTTTTAGTATATACTTTTATCTTTATTTTGTTATAATTATAGAGAAGAGAAGAGAATAGAACAAAAAATCAGCCATCTCTCGCTTGTGTGTGTGTGTGTGTGTGTGTGTGTGTGTGTGTGTGTGTGTTTGCTTGCAAGGAGCTCAGCCATCTATCTCGCTTGTGTGTGTGTGTGTGTGTGTGTGTGTGTGTGTGTGTGTTCGCTTGCAAGGAGCTCAAGCTCATCCTCTCCCTTACATTATTCTCATGGTATTAGAGGGATGGTTTATGTGAGGAGCTCAATAGGCAAGCGAAGGAAGAGGTACATGGGATCCATATCTTTCCCTTTGATTTAGAAACAAATCTTTGTAATAGGTAATTTCTAGTCAAGAGTAGCAGGTAGGCACATCTGTAAGGTGCACTATCATATCTTGAGCCACCCTTTGTCACAATGAAGTAGTGGCGGGGAATTATATTGTAGTATTATGTTGTGTGGGAGAAGGTCCATAGGACTTGCGTGTTTTGAGAAGTTGGATTCAAGCCAATTTATGCCCGTTTTTACTCTGCAGGCCCTCTATATTAAAGTGTCGATTTTGATTATGTGTGTCTAATTTCTAGCTTAGTGAATAGTTGTAAAAGAGATTTGGTTGGTAGACAATATGTGAAGGAAATCTAAATGATTTACAGGTTGTCATTGACAAATATATAGTCACAGAAGAAATAAGGTTACAAGACATTAAATGAAGAGAATATGAGATTTGTAGGTTATTGGCGGATGTATGTTTATGTGATACATAAATAATTGCAATGTTATAGGTTTGCACAATATTGTAGCAAGAGGTAACTATTTTAGAGATTATAGTTTTTTTGCTATAAAAGTACATAAGTTTTTGTAAGTATTCTCTATAAGTTTCTATAAGTAATCATGTCTTATAGTCCCGATCGAGTCTTTTACATCACTATACCAACTTTTCATCTCATTAAATACAACATCCCTGCTCACCCTCATCTCACCTATGACAGGGTTGTAACATCTATACCCCTTTTGCAGAAAGGAGTAACCAAAGAAAACACATTTTCTAGCCTTCGGATCTAGCTTATTGCATAGCTCATCAGGGATATGTACATATGCAATTAATTTAAAAAAATAGATGTGTCAAATTTATTTTTCTACCACTATAATTCTCCTCTAGAGTCATACCATGCAGTGCTACTGTGGGGGTCATATTCATAATGTAAAATGTAGTTAAAAATTGCTTCATCCTAATAATGATGAGGCATGCTCTTCTCAGCCCATGAATGCATGAGCAACTTTTCCAATGTGCATGCTCTTCCTCTCATCAACACCATTTTGCTGTGTAGTGTACTTGCATGTAAATTTCCTCTGAATTCCATGCTTTTTCAAATACACATTAAGCTCATTAGATAAATATTCTCCCCTCCATTTGAGCTCAAGCACTTAGTCTATAAACCTGTTTGTTTTTAAGTCAACATTCTTAAATTTTAGAAGTAAGTGGCACTTCACTTTAGAAAAAGATGGATGTTTGTTGATTACACTACAAGAGCTTGAGGGCATACCGACGCTAAAATACCGACGCAAATGTCGAACGTCGGTATGTCCGTCGTAATGTTGGAGGAGACAAGTAGGGCGGAGTTTTTTCAAATTTTCGTGTCCCGTCGCGTATACCGACGCCTATACCGACGCACATTCCGACGTATATACCGACGCACATTCCGTAGCATATACCGACGTATATTCCGACGCATATTCCGTAGCATATACCGGCGCTCGTAAGTTTTTCACAGCCGAGAGCCTATTTTCTGGTTTTTTCGCAGAGAAGGCGCGTTACAGGTCAAGAAGGTCTCTTTCTCTCCCTCTTCTCTATCTCTCCCTCTCCTCTTTTTTCCTCTCTCCTCTTTTCTCCTTCTTTCTTCTTTTCTCCTCTTCTCCTTCTCCTAATATGTTCTTGCAATTGCTTTTACTTTTTCATTTAAGAATTAGGACGTTTAGGGTTTTGTGTTTTTTTGGCTCTCTATGCATGTTGAGAGCTCTCTATGTATGCATAGATCTCCTAATGCATGCATAGAGATTTTAGGGTTTTGTATTAGTTCTTTTTCTTGTGTTTAATTTACTAATTAGTTTGTTTAATATTTTGTTTTGCAGCTCTTTCACCTCACCAATCTTTCACCAATCCTCTCCTTCAGCTTTGCAAAAAAGAGGTAGATCCTCTTTCGATTTTTCTTGTTTATGCTATTTTCTATGAATTATTGCATCCCTGTTTTATGGTTTAGGGTTAGTTTTGGGTTCTTGTAAGCTTACACATAGGATTAATTTAATATCTATGCATAAAACCTATAATAAGCTTGCAATCTCTATGCATAGCCTTCTTGAGCGTTATGCATAAGCTCTATTCATAGAGCTTGTGAGCTTGTGAAATCTCTATGCATAAGCTCTATGCATAGGCTTTATGCATAGAGTTTGCAAGCTTATAAAATCTCTATGCATAGGTTTCTTACAAGCTTATTAAATCTCTATGCATAGGTTTCTTGAAAGCTTGCATGGACATTGTACATAGAGCTTGCGTAGCCTTCTTGTTGAAAGCTTTTTGAATGTTTTTACTCTCTTATACATATAACATATAAGTCTTATGCTCTGTTTTTCTATGCATAAGGTATTCTCTTTATTCATAGAGTTTATATATGTTATCAAGGTAAGATCTATTATCCATGTAAAACAAGATCATGTTTATTACACCATTGGGTGATGGGATTAAGGGTTAGCATAGTGCATAAGGCATATAGCATAGAGCTTATGCATAGAGCTTATGCATAAGTCTTGCATAGAGCGTATGCATAAGACTTATGCATAGAGCGTATGCATAAGACTTATGCATATGGCTTATGCATAGAGCTTATGCATATGGCTTATGCATAGAGCGTACGCATAAGACTTATGCATATGGCTTATGCATAAGACTTATGCATATGGCTTATGCATAGAGCTTATGCATAAGGCTTATGCATAGAGCGTGTGCATATGGCTTATGCATAGAGCGTGTGCATAAGGCTTATGCATAGAGCGTAATTGCATAGAGCGTGTGCATAAGGCTTATGTGAAAGGGATTGTTGGAATGCAATTGCAAATGCCTTGATTGTGGTTAACAAATGCTTATGCAAATGCCATGGTGAGGGCATTGTGAATTGTTGGTTTGTGTTGGAGCTTTTGGATGATGGATTGAGGCATGAGTCCATGCTTTATTGATGAGTTCTAAATTGTAAAAGGGCATGAGTCATGCTCAATACTTGTAAGCCAACAAACTTGTTCTATCATTTGATATTATCCACATCATTTTGTACCTACACTCACCATTGGCTACCACTTCAAGTTTCTATAGAATCTAGCAATGTGTGAGGGTACCTTGGCATTGGTTGGAGAGGCCAAGGGGAGAATGGCTTGAACTCTTTGTGCCGTGATTGCTTGGTAAAGCAGTACAAAGGGGGATTAGGTACACCGGTGTGAAGACATGGCCTCAACCTTCACCTTGGAGGAAAACTCGGTGAAGACATGGCCTCAACCTTCACCTTGGAGGAAAACTCGGTGAAGGGGTGAGAAGAGCTTGGCCGGGAGATCGGCAAGCTTCAACTCGCATCCTCAACAATCCTCACCATCGACTTTGTGGATGCATTTGGGCAATGGGACCCCTTTTTCGTCATATTGTGTGGATATTGCAAATGCTTTGATGGACAAAGAGTGCATATGATCTTTCATGACATTGTGGGATACAAAGAGTATTGCATTGTGATTTGAGAAGTTGCATTTTTATTTGAGATTTGGTTCCAATTACAAAGGAGACTCTGGCGGAATTTTTCCAACAAGGGAGCCAAACAAGCTTATTGATTGGAGATTTACCCCATGGATACACTTGAAGAGTTATTCACAACTACCAAGGGGAGAAACACCAATCATTTGTAGCCGGATTGAGCTTTGGGACCGAATTTTGAGAATTTCTGGGATTTTACAAAACCCTAATTCAGTCCTAGGGTTTTTGGGATTAGGTCCGAGTGATTACACGACTCTATTCTACTCCTTGAGAGTTTTCAGATGAGCCATAGAACCCCTTAATCGGATATCACAATCTCGGTCAAAGTAGTCATGTTGACTTTCTGGTCAAAGTCAAACAGAATATACTTCCACTTTGACTGAATCAAAATGCTTTTAGGGGTAGGTTCTATCTTCCGTTAGCTTTCTATAGAGCCGTCAAAATCCTAATTCCGACCTATATTTCACTATGCCCGTTTGATGCTTTAAATGTTATTTTTTAAAATCTCCCTCGCGGCTAGGAAAAAGAAGCCCTGTTTTATGGTTTACATAGTGCTTTGTGTAATGCATAATGATTTGTGTTTAATGAGCTGCATATACATGTTATCCTGCTAGATGAAGCCTCTCAATCTTGAAGAGAGAATAGCGTGTCCATGCATGCGATGTAAGTACCAAATCTTTCGAAAACGAAGGATTTGCAACGAGCATGTTCATGACGCTGGCATATTTCCAATGGAGCGCTTGCAAAATTTACGGTTTCAATCGTACAACCAAGCAAGTGTGCAGCCGCATCTTGATAACATTGCGCCTGTGAATTCTCGTCCCCAACAAAGGATGAGGATATCGCAGGAGGGAGTGACAAATGGAGCTCAATTAACAGCACCCGAGGGAATGGAAGAAGGTCAGGAAATGGAAGAAGGTCCAATGGAAGAAATGTTGGATGCCTTCATCGAGCAACAAGAAGCTCTCTTCGAGGAGCATGAACATGAAGATCATCAACCACGACATTCTCAACGGTCAAATTATGAACCAGAGGAAGAGGCCATGCGTAAACTTGCACGCCTTCCATTATACAATGGTGCCAACATATCTCTATTGCGTGCATCTCTTACGATGCTAAATTTGCAGTCAATTTTTGGATGGTCTAATACAAGTGTCACTGAACTATTCAAGTAAGGTCTTTTTTTGGAGATTACATCTACTGTTGAAATGATAAATTATCAACTTGTATTTGAGAAAATCTTAATAGTAACGATCAGATATTGCCATACTTTGCAGGCTTTTGAAAGATCAGATATTGCCCCCTAGCAACGAGATGCCTCCATCTCGTGCAGATGCGAAGAAGTTATTGAAATCCATAGGCATGGATTACAATAATATTCATGCTTGTCGCAATGATTGTTGCCTCTTCCACCATGAATATGAGCATTTGCAAGAATGTCCCCATTGTGGCTCTAACAGATATAGAGAAGATGTTCAGGGGGAAGCTGTCCCGGTAAAGGTTCTCAGGCACTTTCCAATCATCCCAAGGATAAAAAGCATGTTCAGGTGCAAATCAATAGCAAGCTTGATGACATGGCATGCCACAACTCGATCCACAGAGATGAAGTGATGCGTGTGCCTGCTGACTCACCCGCATGGAGACACATTGAAGAGAAATGGCCGGCTTTTAAGGAAGAACCTCGAAACCTCCGTCTTGGCCTAGCAATGGATGGTGTAAACCCTTTTGGTTTAAGGAGCTCTTCATGGAGCACATGGCCTGTTTGCCTTGTGAATTATAATCTTCCGCCATGGTTAGCAATAAAGAAAGGTCATCTGTTGCTCTCATTAATAGTTCCAGGAAAGTACAAGGTGAAGAACATGGATGTATATTTGGCACCACTTATTGATGAGTTACGCACCTTGTGGAACGGAATTGAAGTGAAGGACATGTCAAAGCAGCAGAGTGGCCAAAGACTTACAACTGTGCAAGGTATTCTCATGTGGACAATGCATGATTGGCCTGGCTATGGAGAATGCTCAGGTTTGTCTATATCGGGTTACAATGCATGTCCTGTATGTGGTCCTCGACTTGATTCAAGATACTCAAAAGCATTACGAAAGAATGTCTACCAAGGACATGTTAGGTATCTTCCAGAAAATCATGAATTGCGGGATGGTAATCTAGGAAGACCTCCTCCAAGTGCATTGAAGGCAAGCGATTGGAAGATCAAATGGGAGGAATGTGGCAACTTGGCATGTCGTGGGATGAAGAGGCTCTCTATCTTTCACCAACTCCCCTATTGGGGTGATCTCCTTATAAACCATTTGCTTGACCCGATGCATATTTTCAAGAATGTAGCTGACATTCTGTGGAAGACCATGACAGGAAAAAAGGATACTAAAGGCCAAAGGGATGACTTGGAAGAGATTGGTTGCATGCAAGAGTTGTGGGCTCGCACTAGACCCAATGGAAAGGTGCTACTTCCAAGAGCCCCATGGGTTTTTAGCAAGATGGAGGAACAACAAGTCAAGAGGACAATTTCAGAGTTTCGGACTCCTACAGGTTGTATGCATTGCTTGAAAAGTGCATTTACAAAGGATGATGATCTTAGTGGTCTCAAGAGTCATGATTGGCACAAGTTTCTACAATTTGTGCTACCCATAGCAATAAAAGACTGCCTCACTGAAGACATTAGAGGTACTATCTATAAGATTGGCACATTGGTGCACTGGATTTCTTCAAAAGAGATAAAGAGAGACACTTTGGAGACAGCGCGTTTAAACTCCATAGAGGCAGTCTGCATGGTAGAGAAGTTTTTCCCTACAAGTTTATTAACAATCCAGATGCATCTGCTAGTTCATGTTGTAGATGAGGTTGCAGTTGCTGGAACAGTCCATTCAAGATGGATGTTCTTTTTGGAGAGGTTTATGAAGACATTAAAGGGATTTGTTCGCCAAATGGCTTGCCCAGAGGGTAGTATGTCAGAAGGGCGGCTGATACAAGAGTCCCTTGTTTACATCACTGAATATTTAAGTTCCTCAGATCCAGAGATACCTCGACTATGGTCTCAAGAGTCCAACAGGCGAGTCATTGGTGAGGAACCTCAAGGCCAAGGCATTAAGAGAAAGATGGATAACACTTTGAGGGAAAAAATCAACAAATTTTGCATCTTGAACTCTCATGTAATGGAGAAGTGGATTGAGACATATGAAGCTCTCAAGCGACAGCGACGAGTACAAGATCGTTTAAGTTTTAGAAGGAATCGCACTACAAGAAATCTCCCATATCCAGAAGGTATGCAAGCTCTTCCGGAATTTCCCATAGGTAGATGGCTAGAAGCTACAATTTTAGAAGCCAAACGTGCTAGTTTACCTATAACAGAGGAGGAGGAGGAGCTTACAAAAGGATGCGATTGGCATGTAAGTGTTTAAGTTCTACATGTCTCTCTTTTTTTTCTCTACATGTCTCTGTGTTTGATTCTCCATCAACAAACTTTTTGTGCTATTTGTAGTATCACAAATATGGGGCGTTTTGGTCACATGGATGTCATTTTCGAGTAGAACGAATAGACCAAAGAAGAGCAACTTTTGATTGTGGTGTCACAGCACAGTTTGTTCAAGAAAGTCGTGCAAGTGCAAGTGATGATAACACAATTACTGGAATGCTTGATTACTTTGGAACCATTCAAGATATATTAAAGGTTGGCTTCAGAAGTTTTGAGTTGTTTATCTTTGATGTGAAGTGGTTCAAGGTAATCATGAATGGGCCACATGCAACTGTACGTAGAGACAAGAGTGGCCTCATCCAAGTGGACTCCACAAAGGTATGGACCGATCAGCAAGATACTTTTGTGCGCCCAGAGCATTGTGAGCAGGTTGTCTTTAAAGCGGATCCAAAAGATCCACGCTGGCTGTTTGTGGTTCAAGTCGCCCCCCGCAGTAAGCAAATTTTTGAAGAATTTGAGCTACAACAAGGTGATGTGGATGCACAGGGTAATGGAGAGCAGCAAGAACAAGCCGATATCAACAATGAAGAGGAGTAAGCAAATGAAGAGGAGCAACTAGAGCAAGATCCAAATGAAGAGGTGCAAACCAAGGAAGCTGAAAAACAAGTTGAGGAAGAAGACATAGATGATGAAGACATCCTTCATCAAGGGACTTTTAATGATGAGAATGCTGAAATGTACATAGACATAGATCTCTTTGGGGCTACTGATCTTAATGAGGATGATAGAATAGATAATGATTTTTAAAATGATGTATCTTAATGATTATGCAAATAGTTATGACATATTTGTAATGGTTTTATGACATTGAAGGTCCTTTCATTGTTTACCATTGTTAATGTTTACCATCATAATCACTACTGTAGGAGCAAGCAATGTTGTTTATCATTGTTAATGTTTGTCTTATGATTCTTTCATTCATTGTTTACCGTGTAATTTTCATTTCGCACAAGTTTGTCATATGGTTTTTTGTCCAACAGGCCATGGGTGACTCACCGCCCTACGACTACAGTCCAGATTTCTCATTTAATCCTACACCGCAGGGCATGAGTCCCCAGCAGTTATATGGTTTTCTTTCGTCCATGACTCCAGAGCAGAGAGCCATGGCTCAGAGTTATTGGGGTTCTGGAGCAGGGACATCTGCCTCACCATCTGGCTTCCCGACGCCAGTTCCCACACCCGTGGGTACGACAGCAGCTCCCACACCTCATACCACACAGCCTTCCACTCCTCTTACAGCTCGATCTACCACCTCTTCACATAAACGGCGCTCACGTAGTAGTAGGTCTTCAGAGGAAGGAGAAACTTGTTTGGCTAGATGACAGGGAGTGGGCAGCCATTGCTCAGGAGCTCACCGAGACACCAGACAGGTTTCAACAACAAAGAGAGGCGGCAAGGGTAAAAATTTCTGCTACAGCGTAGGTATATACCCCGGTACTGACGTCGGTATATACAGTGGTATTTTTCTCAGTATTAAAGTCAGTATACACCCCGGTATTGACCCTGGTATATAACACGGTATATGCACCGGTATAGACGCCGATTTATGCGTCGGTATTACCCTCGGTGAGCGTCGGTATATTAACCGGTATAGGCACCGGTATTACCACCCGACGCTTATACCGACGCCGCTGTTCCGGCGCTTATACCGATGACCAGGTTTTTTTAGACCCCGTTAAATAGCGCCGATATAAGCCCCGGTATTAGGCTAACATGTAGTAGTGTTAGGATGGATATAGTAATGCATGGATGGCAAACATACAATCACATAGTGTAGTTTGACATGCATACACTATAAGATTCCTCCCCCAGCTCCTCAAGATATCCAATCTCTCCCCCTGTAATCATTCCCCTTGTCTGAATATTAGCAGATCTTGTTTCTACCTATTTTGGCTCTTAGAGAGAGAAAATATTCTAGAGAGAGATTATTCAATTTTTACATATTTTTGGATGGAAAAATATCTCTTATTATTAAAATAAATTCCCCCAAAACAGAAGCTTAAAAAGAAATTCAGAAGGTGCATTAGAAATAAATTATAATCTGTTCAAAAAGCCTTAGCCTAAGGGTCCAGATTTTCTGAAAATTTTAGATTAACGTTCTGAGGGGCCAATTAGATTAATCCAAATGTAGGGAGGAGATAAATTGAAGAAATAAAGAATATTCTCCCCCTAAAAATGAGTAAATACTCACATAAGATGAAGAGTTGACTAAGGACAAGGACCAAGGTTATTAGTTAAAAAAGAAGAGATATTTAGAGGAAATGATGCATTTTTGACACCTCAGTGTGGGGGAATTCCGCTCACAAAGGAGGCACCTATTTCATGTGTGGTGGAGTTTTAAACTCTCAAATAATGAGATATTTCATCTCTCCTCTCTCCTGTTTCAACTAGAACCAAAAAGTAAGCTAAACTGACCTAAAAATGGTCAAAAAGTGATCAAACTGATCTGGAAAATTCTAGAATCAGTTTGCTTGGTTAGAGGCTCACTTTTTCCTATAAATAGAAGCCTCTCCCTTTGTAAAAGCTTAATAGTGTTTTATGCACTGTTACTCTACTCCTCCCTAGAGCCAAAAACATTGAATTCTTTGATAATTTACTTGTTTTTTACTATTTCCTCTACAAAGAATTGGTGGCCACTCTTGATCCAAGAAGAGTAGAACCCTCAATCCATCAAGCCAAAGGATAGCTCACAAAACTCCATGTAAGTTAAAGATTTTACTTTTTCTTTATTCTATTTTATGGTTTTGTGATTTTTGCTTTCTTTAATGTGAAGATGGATATATGCCTTGATGGAAAGGCTTTCCCCCTTCTCTTCATTATAACTAATAAATAGAATTTAAGGTTTTGTATTGATTTCTCTTTAAAAAGTAGAAATTGATTACATTAGAGTGCTATATTCATCTTGGGGTAAATTCTAAATAGAATGCAAAAATTGAAAAATGGTCAGCCATACAAAGGAGGTTATGGTAAAATTTTCTTAAATTTTGTGGAATTAAGTTTTATCTTTATGTTATTCAAAAAGAGTAATACCCTTCATTTTTGTATTCTAAAAGTGTTATTTTCATTCTATGTATAGAAAGATGCATATTGGAAATATTTTTATTTTATTTTATGCATAGAAAGATGCATAAAGGATTTTTTTTAATTTCGAAAGTGTTATTTTCTTTAAAATTGAATTTATGCATAAATAGATGTATAAAAGGATTTTTATAAAAGTGTTATTCCCACAAAAGTTAATTTTTATAAAAAATGAATGGATGGATAGATGTGATGTGAATGAATGAATGGATAGATGTGATGTGAATCAGATTAATGTGAATGAAGGATGGATAGATGTGATGTGAATCAGATAAATGTGAATGAATTGATGGATAGATGTGATGTGAATGAGATAAATGTGAATGAATGGATGGATGGATGTGATGTGAATAGATGTGAGGAGATGTCATGTGAATTAGGATGTAAATGAATGATATGGGATGGATGTGGATGTATGTGAAAGAATGGATGTGGATGTATGTGAAAGGATGGATGTGGATGTATGTGAAGAATGGATGTGGATGTATGTGAAAGGATAGATGTGGATGTGTATGTGATAAGTATGGATGTGGATGTATGTGAAAGGATAGATGTGGATGTGTATGTGTATGTGATAAGTATGGATGTGGATGTATGTGGAAGAATATATGTGGATGTGAATGTGATGGATATGAACGAGAATAGAGGCAACGAGATGTAATGTAAATTGGATAGATATGAATGATAAAGGATGTGAATGACTGATATGGGATGTGAATGAATGTGTTAGCATGTGCATCGGGATGTGAATGAATGATAAGGGATGTGAATGAATGTGATAACCTGTGAATGGGGATGTGAATGAATGATAAGGGATGTGAATGAATGTGATAACCTGTGAATCGGGATGTGAATGAATGATATGGGATGTAAATGAATGTGTTAGCATGTGAATGAGGATGTGAATAAATGATAAGGGATGTGAATGAATGTGATAACCTGTGAATCGGGATGTGAATGAATGATAAGGGATGTGAATGAATGTGATAACCTGTGAATCGAGATGTGAATGAATAAAAAGGGATGTGAATGAATGTGATGGCATGTGAATCGGGATGAGAATGAATGGTATGGGATGTGAATGGATGTGATGTGATGTGAATCAAGATGTGAATGAATGAGATGTAATGTGATAAGATGCAATGTAAATTGGATAGCTGTTAATGAATGTGATGAGATGAGATGTATGGGTAAATGTGAGTGGATGAGATCTGATGAGGTTAATTGAGGAAAGAAGTGTTGAGATGAGATGTATGGGTAAATGCGAGTGGGTGAGATCTGATGAGGTTGATTGAGGAAAGAAGTGTTGAGATGGAAAATGATGTGATTGGATGAGAATGGGAATGTATGGGATGTGAGTGGATGTGATGTGATGTGAATCAGGATGTGAATGGATGTGATGTGATGTGAATCAGGATGTGAATGAATGAGATGTGATGTGATAAGATGCGATGTAAATTGGATAGCTGTTAATGAATGTGATGAGATGAGATGTATGGGTAAATGCGAGTGGATGAGATCTGATGAGGTTAATAAATGCGAGTGGATGAGATCTGATGAGGTTAATTGAGGAAAGAAGTGTTGAGATGGAAAATGATGTGATTGGATGAGAATGGGAATGCTTATAAAATGAATGTGGATTAAGTAATGTAGATTGATGTGCAAAGATGAGAGATTGGTTATAGAAATTGTATTTATGACTTGTTTTTTAATGACTGTTTTATGTCAAGAATGCTGGAGAAACATTTTGACTGTCTTGTGAATGAGGTCGTGGAGACCTAGCTGATAAAGTTGCAACAACAGATGATGGTGGAGGTGAACGGAGGACGTCTCGCACGTAGCAAGGTCGGTCGAGGTCTTGACCAGCCTTGGTTGGATTTAAACGGTGAGCTTTCGGTACAGTGGATGAGGGACCAAGGAAGCGGCCTATGAGTGAAGCACTAGGTCACCTGCTGCGAAGGATCCTAGAGGGTGCTGACCATACGGTGCTCGGGCTTTGGGTCGCTGACGATACCCACAGGTGCGTCATGGAAGATATTGGAACAAGGAGTAAGAGTTGTTTTTTGAATTCGGGCATGGATTTGGTTGATTGACCTCAAGTGCTAGTCCTCAATGGATGAGTCCATGGCTCTTTTATATGGATCCGTTTTGGTTGATTTTGCTGGTCCTCAACGAATAAGTCCATGGCTCTTTTATATGGATCCGTTTTGGTTGATCTTTGTTGATCTTCAACAAAGATTCCATTTTGATATGTGAATATATTGTCGGTTACCTATGAGCTAGGAACTATCGAAAAGGCCCCTGAGTGGACAGGTGGTGAGCGTTCTGGTTGCCAATGATGCCATAGGTACACCGATGAAGGAATTTTAGAAGATGCTGATTCTGTGAAAAAGGCAATTTCATATTGGGTGTGTAAGTGGTGTGACTAGTCTTAAGTTTGCATGAATTTTTGGCTAGGGGGCCTGGGAACTCTTTTCCCTGGTACCCAGGACAAAACCTAACCAAATTCCTAATTGGATCCCATCACTACAGTGGTTGGGTAGTTGGCTAACCCATGGGACTCGATGGGGTTAGGCTGGATTGATGGATCCCTAAAATGAGACTAAATTTTTGTTGGTATGATAAATGAAGTAAATCTCGGATAAAGATTGTTCTATGGAAAAGAATCAACGGTTGTGCCTCTCAATGAGGAAAAAAGCATTGGTCTCTATGATTCCAGTGCAATCTTTCCCTTGATCTAACTATGGGACTTACGCGTTCGGTCAGATCAGTTCTTTCATTGTAAAAGCGTTATTTTCATTAGAATTAATTTCTATGCATAGAAAGATGCATATTGGATATTTTTTTATTATAAAAGTGTGATTTTCATTAGAATGAATTTCTATGCATAGAAAGATGCATATTGAAAATTCTTTTGATTATAAAAGTGTTGTTTTCATTTAATTTTGATTTTATGCATAGAAAGATGCATAAAGGAATTTATTTCGCTTTCAAAAGAGTTATTCTCATCAATTTTGATTTTATGTATAGAAAGATGCATAAAGGAATTTATTTCTTTTTCAAAAGAGTTATTCTCATGAATTTTGATTTTATGCATAGAAAGATGCATAAAGGAATTTATTTTTATTTCAAAAGAGTTATTCTCATTAATTTTGGTTTATGCATAGAAAGATGCATAAAGGAATTTATTTTTATTTCAAAAGAGTTATTCTCATTAATTTTGATTTTATGTATAGAAAGATGCATAAAGGAATTTATTTTCAAAAGAGTTATTCTCGTTAAATTTTATTTTATGCATAGAAAGATGCATAAAGGAATTTGATTTTATTTTGAAAGTGTTATTTTCCTTAAAATTGAATTTTATGCATAAATAGATGTATAAAAGGATTTTTATAATTTTGTTATTCCCACATAAGTTGATTTTTATAAAAAAATAAATGGATGGATAATGTGATGTGAATCAGATAAATGTGAATGAATGGATGGATAGATGTGATATGAATCCGATAAATGTGAATGAATGGATGGATAGATGTGATGTGAATCAGATAAATGTGAATGAACGGATGGATGGATGTGATGTGAATAGATGTCATGTGAACCAGGATGTAAATGAATGATATGGGATGGATGTGGATGTATGTGAAAGGATGGATGTGGATGTATGTGAATAATGGATGTGGATGTATGTGAAAGGATAGATGTGGGTGTGTATGTGATAAGTATGGATGAGGATGTATGTGAAAGGATAGATGTGGATGTGTATGTGATAAGTATGGATGTGGATGTATGTGGAAGAATATATGTGGATGTGAATGTGATGGATATGAACGAGAATAGAGGTGATGAGATGTGATGTAAATTGGATCTAGATATGAATGATAAAGGATGTGAATGAATGATATGGGATGTGAGTGAACGAATGTGTTAGCATGTGAATTAGGATGTGAATGAATGATAAGGGATGTGAATAAATGTGATAACATGTGAATCGGGATGTGAATGATATGATATGGGATAGTGAATGCGTTAGCATGTAAATCAAGATGTGAATGAATGATAAGGGATGTGAATGAATGTGATAACCTGTGAATCGGGATATGAATGAATGATAAGGGATGTGAATGAATGTGATGGCATGTGAATCGGGATGAGAATGAATGGTATGGGATGTGAATGGATGTGTATGTGATGTGAATCAGGATGTGAATGAATGAGATGTGATGTGAAATGGATGTGATAAGATGTGATGTAATCTGGATAGATGTTAATGAATGTGATGAGATGAGATATATAGGTAAATGCGAGTGGATGAGATCTGATGAGGTTAATTGAGGAAAGAAGTGTCTAGCTGGAAAATGATGTGATTGGATGAGAATGTGGATTAAGTAATGTAGATTGATGTGGAAAGACGAGAGATTCGCTATGGAAATTGTATTTATGACCTGTTTTTAAATGACTATTTTATGTCAAGAATGCTGGGGAAGCATTTTGACCGTCTTGTGAATGAGGTCATGGAGACCTAGCGGATAAAGTTGCAATAGCTGACGAAGAGTCAATAGAGGACGTCTCGCGTAACAAGGTCGACTGAGGTCTTGATCAGCCTCGGTTTGATTTAAATGGTGAGCTTCCAGTATGGTGGATGAGGGACCAAGGAAGCGGCCTATGAGGGAAGCGCTAGGTCACCTGCGAAGTATCCTAGAGGGTGCTGACCATACGGTGCTCAGGCTCTGGGTCATTGGACGATACCCACACGTACGTCATGGGGAAGATATTGGAACAAGGAGTAAGAGTTGTTTTTTGAATTCGGGCATGGATCTGGTTGATTGACCTTGCTGGTCCTCAACGGATGAGTCCATGGCTTTTTCATATGGATCCGTTGGTTGATCTTGATGATCTTCAACAGAGATTCCATTTTGATATGTGAATATATTGCTGGTTACTATGAGCTAGAAACTATCGAAGATTCAACAGAGATTCCATTTTGATATGTGAATATATTGCTGGTTACTATGAGCTAGAAACTATCAAAGATTCAACTAGATATTTTGACGATTATGATCAGTGACACAATGGTTTCATTTAAAAGATTGTTTTTAGAAGATGTTGATTCTGTGAAAAAGGCAATTTCATATTGGGTGTGTAAGTGGTGTGACTAGTTTTAAGTTTTCATGAGTTTCTGGCTAGGGGGCCTAGGAATTCTTTTCCCTGGTACCCGGGACAAAACCTAATCAAATTCCTAATTGGATCCCATCACTACAGTGGTTGGGCGGTTGGCTAACCCATGGCACTGCATGGGATTAGGATGGATTGATGGATCCCTAAAATGAGACTAAATTTCTGTTGGTACGATAAATGAAGTAAATCCTGAATAAAAATTGTTCTATGGAAAAGAATCAAGAGCTGTGCTTCTCAATGAGGAAAAAAGCGTTGGTCTCTATGATCCAAGTTCAATCTTTCCCTTGATCTGACTATGGGACTTATGGGTTTGGTCAAATCAGTTCAGTTAGTTAAGGCCTTTGACTACGTTAGAGAAAAGTTATCCTGGAGGAATCGCCCGTGCTTTCCGAGCAAGGGAAGTTTTTTCGAGTGCGGTTTTGGAAGAACCGATGGATTAGTCTCTTGTCTGGATATCCGTGGGCGAGGCCCCGAGTGTGGGACCTTGCCCCGTGCAAGAAGTGCTACCGGTTAACTTGATCCTCAGATCAAACCCAAAAGTCTTAACTTAGTTTCAGATTTGGTAGGTGATTTGAGTGCATTTTTCCTGAGTTGGGCACATCGTCACACTGATTAAAACTGACGAAGGAATTAGATCTTGGTGGTCAATAGTCTGAATCACAGTTTGAGTCTGGAAAGATTCTTCCTAAACTATTTTTCTCGAAAGATAATATTTCAATTTCTCTTTTTCTAAATTTCGTTCATTGAATATTTGCTTACAGATTTCTAAACTAAACATGAATTCCTATGAGGAAAATAATCATTTATCTCGATCTCTAACTTCGATAGTTTATTTGAATTTTCTCATTACCATCTTAGTGAATATGAAATAGTAGAATTTCCTTTCACAAATTATTTACTTATTCATTTTTCCAATTTTTATGAAAATTAAACAGAGGATTAAAGAGAACCCTTATTTAAATATAAAAATTCTATATGCATCTATTTATGCATAAAATCCAATTCTGATGAAAGTCACACTTTTATCATCATAAAAATGATTTATGATGAAAATCACTCTTTTAATATGAAAGAATTTCTTTTATGCATATGTTTATGCATACAAATCATTTATGATGAAAATCACTCTTTTAATATAAAAGAATTTCTTTTATGCACCATTTATGCATAAAAATTAATCACAAATAAAAATTTCAATATGCTTCCTTCTATGCATAGAATTTAATTTTAAAGAAAGTAACACTTTTTTCATAAAATATTTTTAGTATGCATTTTTTTATACGTAGGATGAAAAACAACACTTTAAGAACATATAAGATGGGGATTACTCTTTATGAATAAAAAAAAGTAAAACTTATTTTACACAATTTTAGAAAATTTTGCCATAACCTCCTTTGTATGGTTGACCATTTTTTAATTTTTAACTCTCTAAAATTAATTTTTAACTCTCTAAAATTAATTAGAATTTCACTAAGAGTATTTAAATCATTCTAATGTAGAGATTTTCTACTTATTTAAGAGAAACATTATGAAAAACTTGATTTTATCCATTAATCATTCATCTAGGATAACAAATGGTTGGATTTACTAAAGAAGAGAGGGGAATGCCTTTTTTCAATGAGGCATAACATTATATTCATTTTAGAGAAGACAAAAATCATAAAAAACCATAAAATGAAATAGAAAAGAGAAGAATCTCCAACTTACAAGGAGAATTCGAGAGCTTTCCTTTGGCTTGATGGTTTGAGGGATCTACTCTTGTTTGAAACAGGATGGTTTGATGTGAGAAGATTCCAGCTAATAGTAGAAAAGTTCATGAGAGGATGGATATTCACAAACGTGGGCCCTTTTAGGATATTGCATTTTAGAATATCGCTCTTGACATGTACTCTAGGAGTCTCTTAAGATTTCCACGATGCAATGAGATTGAGGTGAGGACATTGAATCCTCTTAAAAAAATAGTTGGTAATATCATGTGATAAGTGCATTCCAAGAGACAAGATCAGTTTGGTCAATTTTTGACCATTTTTGGGTCAGTTTAGTCCACTTTTTGGATCTAGTTGAAACAGGAGAGAGGAGAGATAAAAATATCTCATTATTTGGGAGTTTAAAAATCTCCCACACATGTGAAATAGGAGCCTCATTCATGAGGGGAATTCCCCCATACTGAGGTGTCAAAAATGCATCATTTCTTTTGAATATCTCTCTTTCTTAACTATTAACCTTGTCCTTAGTCAACTCTTCATCTTATGTGAGTATTTACTCATTTTTGGAGGATTTTCCTTTTATTCTTCTATTTATCTCCTCCCTACATTTGGATGAATCTTATTGGTCCATAGGAACCTTAATTAAAAATTTCAAAAAAATCTTGACCCTTTACGATAAGGCCTCTTGAACAGATTATACTTGATTTCTAATGCACCTTCAGAAAATCTTTTTGAACTTCTGTTTTAGGGGAATTTATTTTAATAAGATGAGATATTTTTCTATCCAAAAATATTTAAAAATTGAATTACCACTCTCTAGAAGATTTTCTCTCTCTAGGTTAAAATTGATAGAAACAAGATCTTTTATATTTTTGAAGAGGGATTTGATTACAAGGGAAGATGCTGGACATCTTGAGAGGCTGGGGAGGAATCTTACACATATCAAGCTCTGATGAGATAAGCCAAAATTTGCATACAATCTATACAAGCTCAAATAAAGATGTGAGATGACCAAAATGTGTATGTACAAGGGGAAAGACATGGGCAAGGCCTCTCTATGTGAAGCCCTCACTCAGGATCAGGCATTGGTCCCTGCAAAAACCATACAAGACAATTTTTTTTTAGTATACCAAAACAACGATCTAACATGACAAGGCAAAGCAAGTATACAAATCATAAGGTTAAGGCTTGCCACACTTACCATATCTACAATGCACCCCCAATTGAGGTTGGCGCCTTCTCACTTAAGCTTCTCCAAAAGAAAGTATGTGTTATGGCGGCGAGCAATGTCCCCATTGCCGGCGACTGACCAACCACTTTTAAAAGTACCAAAATAACAACATAAGTGTTGATACTTACAAAGTAGACATAACATCAAATGAAACATGCAAGATAAATGTTGATACTTATAAAGTAGACATGGAATGCATCCCAGCCACCGCTTTCCAAGGTGAGAGCTTCCTACGCTCTCCACTCGGGCTTTGTTCGCATCCTCTTGTTGCTTGTAGCGTTGGGGATTTCGAGCATGCTTTTGCCTCTCCTCATTCCAATCCTCGGTGCTCTCATGTACCAAGGCTTCTCACCCCCTCCTTCACTCTCCTAGTCACATCTCCCCGCCATTGTTTCATGATGTCCACCATGTGGTCCTTTATCCACCTTATGGGGACAACACCACTACTGTCGACCGGCTTGTACTCATCCTTGATTTGATTTATGACTCTATCTTTCCTATCTTTACCAACTTTGGCCATAAAGTTATAAAGTCATTTGCAAAGACAATGTGGCAAAGCTTGTGGATGCGTCTTGCCTAACATATCCAAAACCACATTGCCATTGACAATTGTGTAAAATTTTTCTCCATCTGCGGGTGTGGGCTGTGTGTCAAAACATTGCGATGATCGGGAGAGCGTGGAGTGTTTCTGGCGCTAGATGGGGAAGGACGCTCACATGGGGGTGTAGAACCATCCGTGCCCCCACTTTGGACAACAATCTCCTCCATCTCTACTACTCGAGCGTTGTCCTACGAGTGGACAAGCGACCTAAGGGAGGGGTTCTAGCGGTCTTTGTGGGGTTTCTATACAGGTGAACTAGGGTTAGCAGTGGTGGTGCCCGATGATGGTGCGGTCGAAGTGCCCGCCCCTCTTCCAAAATATTATCGCTCTTTGCTCGGGCGTGGCTTGTGCTAAAAAACCCATAAACTGGTCAGGCGACATGGCATATGGAGAGAAGGATGGCGAGTAAGCCGGTGTCTCATCTGGAGTGCAAGACATGTTTCTACACACACATAACAAAGCCCACATAGACACTTTAATAAGAGCATACACATGAATTATCCCTCAACATTCATTCATTTATGCATGAGTCCTTATGCATAAAGCTATGCGTGAGGCCTTATGCATAAAGCTATGCATGAGGCTTTATACATGAGGCCTTATACATAAAGCTATGCATGAGGCTTATGCATAAAGCACTATGCATGAGGCCTTAAGCATAAAACTATGCATGAGGCCTTATGCATAAAGCCTATACATAAAGCTATGCATGAGGCCTTATGCATAAAGCTATGCATAAGGCCTTATACATGAGGCCTTATACATAAAGCTTTGCATGAGGCTTATGCATAAAGCTTATGTAAATCTACAAAACAAATCCCCAAGAGTGCAATAATAATAGAGGAAAGAAAGGAAAGATAGAAAATCACTTACCTCTTTTTCGTGATGTTGAGAGGATTAGAGGACATACAAAACCAACAAAAGGGTGAGTAAAGGATTAGTAATGCATACATACAAAAGCTTATGCAAGCTATGTTAAAGCTTATGCAAACTATGCCGCTATGCAAGCCTTATGCAAGCTATGTTAAAGCTTATGCATAAAGCATGCATGAGGCCTTATGCTTAAAGCTATGCATGAGGCCTTATACATAAAGCTTATGCATAAAGCATTATGCATGAGGCTTTTGCATAAAGCACTATGCGAGCCACACTATCCTAAACTAAACCGTATCCTGGCACTATACATTAAGCATGCTGCATGCATAGAGATTAATGCATGCATAGATTAAGCTCTAGGAATAGAGCTTAATGCATGCATAGATAGAGCTGAATGCATGCATAGAGCTCTATGCATGCATAGATTAAGCTCTAGGAATGCATTCAGCTCTATCTATGCATACATTAAGCTCTATTCCTAGAGCTTAATCTATGCATGCATTAATCTCTATGCATACAGCATCATAGAGCTTAATGTATGCATTCAGCTCTATGCATAGAGCTTAATCTATGCATATATCTCTATGCATTATGAATGCATTCATAGAGCTTAATCTATGCATTAAGCTATACGAATAAAGCTTAATGCATAAATTAAGCTCTATGATTAGAGCTCTATGCATGTGCATTATGCTCTATGCATAGAGGACCTACAAAACAAAACCCCTCTTTTTGGTAGATGAAAATAGAGGAAAGAGAGGATAAAAAGACTGGAAAAAGAGGAAAGCACTTACCTCTTTTTGGTGATGTTGAAAGAGAAGATTAGAAGACCTACAAAACCAACAAAAGGGTGAGGAAAGGATTAGTAATGCATACATACAAAAGCCCCAAGAACCTAAGGAATTGAAAAAGAGAGGAAAGAGAGAAAGGAATTTATCTCTTTTTGGTGAAGTTGAAAGAGAGCATTAGAAGACCTACAAAACAAAACAAAAAGTTGAGAAAAGAATTAGTAATACAAAACCCTAAAAGTGTGAATAGCATGGATACACAAGGAGGTTTATCCTTCAACACACACACACCAATTTAACAACCAAGAGGAGAGGAGAAGAGAGGGGAGGGGAGGGGAGGGGAAAGAAGGAGGTGGAGAAGATCTTGGGAGAGAGAAAGAACCTACAAAACAAATGAGGAAGCAAAAAAACAAGAAAATCACTCATAATTACACACACAGACATTTTACATCACATGTACATGTAACCAAGAGCAAATGGGAGTGAGGGAACAGGAGGCACACCTGCTGGTGAGGAAGCAAAACACATGCGCACGAAAAAAAATGCAGAAAAAAGAGAGGTTCTGTTTTACTGTAAAAACCTACGTCGTCGATGGGTGGTTGCAAGATCAAGGTGCCTAGTTCTGTCCACTCAGGCACCCTATAAACAATAAAAATATAGGCATTTGTTTACCTTTAGTGGCTAATCTCTCCTAGTAAATGAAGGAATTTCATTTCAAGTTCTTTTGTTAGAATATCATATTCAAAGTTGGAAATATAGTTGCATAATTTGAGCATTAGATAGTTAAAAGTCCTCATTTTCTTAGGTACAAATTCAATGTATACACCCTCTCCCAAATTTGAACTGATTCCATGAAATGATAATATCTTTTACATATAAACTCATATGAGATTCCCACATTGTACCGTAGATATTCACATAATATGGAGGTTAACTTGATTTTTTGAGAAAATTTTAAGATATTTATCTATTTTCTTTAGATATTTCAAGGTCTTTAAAGTGTTATTATATATACCACTTTTTGTGCCCACAATAGCTACCACTTAAAATCCTCAATCTTGTAGATCAAAAGAGTGGGTAGATACTGAGACATTAGTAGAATGTGGTGGTTAGTAAAAATTACAAATCTACTGGTTGGATTTTTAATGATCTCTTTTTCAAAATTCTTCCAGACTATCAGAAGGCCTGCAAATATTAATAATATAATTAGTAACTTTATATTTTTGATGTGAATCATCTAAAAACTATAGGGACTAGTATACTTGTAATGGTGTATCTATGGAAAAATAAATTGGATCACTCTAAGTACGGCAAGATCATTTGTTTATCATTTCATCATATTTTTGATTAATTTTGATTAATTAGAATAATTTATATTAATTTAAGTTATATTGGATTAATTTAAGGACAATCGTATTTTCTATTATTTGCTTGATCTTGCCCCCCAAAATTTGCTCTCCAAGCATTGTCACGGTCCAGCATAAACTAGATAAAACTGGACACCCTGATCTTGCAACAACCCCGATATATGCATTGAAATAAGCGCGAAAAATGGTATCAAAATCGGAGTGGAAAATAGCGTCAAAAAATACGTGGAAAATAAAGTGGAAATAAGAGTCAAAAAAATAAAATTTCCACGCTCTTTTTGACGGATATTTTGATGACCTTTTCGATGGTAGCTACTTTTCATTCAAATTCAAAATCTTTCGAGATCTTGTGCACCCCTGACATTTCAAATTACTTATCACCGACTAGCACCCTCTCCACAAATACTTAAGGGAGGATTCCCCTCCAAAAATAAGCATTTCCATTTTGCAAATCAATATTTAGAAAAACCGATGGATTAGTCTCTTGTCCGGATATCCGTGGGTGAGGCCTCGAGTGTGGGACCCTACCCCATACAAGAAGTGCTACTTCCACTGCTAGCAACCCAGAATTCGTTGCGTAGTGGGGTCAGGGATCTTACAGTTGGTATCAGAGCCAATTGACTAATGAGAATCAACCAAAAAGCCAAAAATGTTAAAAATTTATGAAGTAGCAGTATAAGATCAGAATTGTGTGATGAAATTCATACAAATTGTTAATTAAACTGAAATTCATAAATTAGTAATTGGGTCTTCAGATGGAAGTAGCACAATTGTA
Source organism: Cibotium barometz (assembly GCF_041138505.1). Lineage (NCBI taxonomy): Eukaryota > Viridiplantae > Streptophyta > Polypodiopsida > Cyatheales > Cibotiaceae > Cibotium > Cibotium barometz. The sequence continues at coordinate 26,101,321 of NC_141087.1, forward strand.
TGAAATCCCTGACTTGCTTGAGGCCTAGACATGATGGTCTTTACCTTATAATTCCAAGGACTATGACTACCCGTATATACCGAGGGTATACCTATAGCTCTTTACTGGCAGTATATACGAGTAAATCTAAGACTTGAAATTATAAGCATTAATGCTATCCAGATGATGAATTCGAATGTGGTTGATATGATTTTTAAATTCTGGTTGTGAACTGATGAATTGATTTGGATTCTGATTGAAAAATGATGATTCCTGAAATTTGGTTGAAATGTAATAAGCCAAGTAAAACCACAATGAGGATGAATGAGACGAGTCCCTATGATAATATTCGTAGCTAGAATGACGTTAATGACTTCAGCAAATCATTATGAGATTAGTGGATTGTGCTGCTAGATTACTACTGTTAACTTTTGATCAGTGGATCAAGTTAAGGGTTGATAAATTAAAAATCTAAAAAATTGAAATCCCCATGGAGGATTGTTTAGATAGAAAAATTCAGTCTGATGGACCATTATTGTGTTAAAGATATGAATGAGATAATTCTGAATGAATTGTTAACTAATAATGCGTTCTATATGAGTATCTTTATCCCTTGACTCTGTGGGGAGCCGAGAACCTCAGAATCAATTGAATAAAAAATCGGATTAAATCTTAAATAAAGAGACTTAACAAGAATTTTCATATTGATAATAAAATGGATCGAGGTTGTCGTACTAGAAATGTTAACCCCCCCAACTCGATGAAGAAGAGCTTGACCTGGATGTTCGTAAATAATTCGATGTCACCAGGTACAATGAGAAGAGAAAAATGGCTCTTGCAAGGCTGAAGATAGTGGAGACAGCTAGAGTGGCGTGGAGAAACGTCTCGACCGAAATACCCAAACCTAGACCGATCTCAAGGCTTACCTCAGAAAGAGGTTTTGTCCCCTAGGCTTTCTTGAAACTAAGATGAATGAGTTCTTGAAACTAAAGTAGGAAAACCGGACATATGAAGAGTACCATCAGGCTTTTGCACTTCTCCTTAAATATTCCCCTCAATTGGATGAAGAGCAGCTAAGGGCCAGGTTCATTCGGGGAATGAACGAGCCATACTTTAGTCAAGAATGCAAAACCTATCTCAATGGCCGAAGCAGTAAGAATGGCAAAGGATTTCGCCAAAGCCTTTGATGTTAAAGTCTCGCCAAAGCCAGCACCATCACCTTTCAAAAGGTTTTTATTTCCAAAAGGTGATTCCAACCTTCCTCCGCTTAAGAGATATTAGGGTCAAACCCAGGATATGGGAAGTTCCAGAATGGAAGAAATGTCCTTTTCCTGAAACTCAATTCCCTAGATTTCAACTTCAAAAGTTCCACCCTTGAACAAGAGAGTGAAATGCTATAACTGTCAAGAATTTGGACATCACAGCATGGATTGCCCAACTCCTTTTGGAGGTTTTCAGTGCAGGGAAATCAGGGATCAAGATTCCAGACTCCAACCCCTTCCTTCGAGAGTAATCACGGTTCTATTCGCCCCAAAATCAAGGACATCCCAGAGGTAGACCCTCTATCCAACCTGCGGTTTCAATCCAAAGTAATGCAAGACCTCCACCTCATAATAGGGGAAGTCAAAGAGAGTTGTTCCCAAATCGGCCGTCCACTTCCAAGGTAGCAACGCTGGAAGTGATTGAAGAAGAAGAAGAAGATGAAAGAGATCATACTCCACCTGCGAGATAAGGACATATTGCATTTTTTAGGTAGGGTAGAATGTAAGATTCCTTCCCCATCCTCTCAAGATGTCCACTATCTTCCCCTATAGTCAAATCCCTCTTCATCAGAAATATAAAAGATCTTGTTTCTACTAGTTTTGGCCTAGAGAGAGAAAATCTTCTAGAGAGTGGTAATTCAGTTTTTAAATAATTTTGGATAGAAAAATATCTCATCTTATTAAAATAAGTTTCCTTGAAATAGAAGTTCAAAAAGATTTTCAGAAGGTGCATTAGAAATTAAGTATAATCTCTTCAAGAGGCATTATCCTGGGGGGTGAAGATTTTTTTCGAAATTTTAAATTAAGGTTCCTATGGACCAATAAGATTCATCAAAATGTAGGAAGGAGATAAATAGAAGAATAAAAGGAAAATCCCCCAAAAATGAGTAAATACTCACATAAGATGAAGAGTTGACTAAGGACAAGGTTAATAGTTAAAAAAGAGAGATATTTAGATGAAATGATGCATTTTTGACACCTCAGTATGGGGGAATTCCCCTCATGAAGGAGGAACCTATTTCACATGCTTGAATGAGTTTTTAACTCCCAAATAATGAGATATTTTTATCTCTCCTCTCTCTTGTTTCAACTAGATCCAAAAAGTGAGCAAAACTGACCTAAAAATGGTCAAAAATTGACCAAACTGATCCGAAAAATTCTAGAATCAGTTTGCTTGGTTAGAAGCTTACTTTTTCCTATAAATAGAAGCCTTTTCCTTTGTTGAAACTCAATAGTATTTTTGCACTGTTACCCTGCCTCTCCCAAGTGCCAAAAAATAATGAATTTTACTCATAATTCATAAGTTTTTGACCTTCCCTCTTCTAAAAGATTGGTGGCCACTCTTGTTTTCAAACAAGAGTAGAACCCTCAAACCATCAAGCCAAAGGAAAGCTCTCAAATTATCTATGTAAGTTGGAGATTCTTCTCTTTTCTATTTCTTTTATGGTTTTTTATGATTTTTGTCTTCTCGAAAATTAAATGATGTTATGCCTCATTGAAAAAAGACATTCCCCTCTCTTCTTTAGTAAATCCAACCATTCTTTATCCTAGATGATTGATTATTGTATAAAATCAAGTTTTTCATAATGTTTCTCTTAAATAAGTAAAAAATATCTACACTAGAATGATTTAAATACTCTTGGTGAACTTCTAAATAATTTTAGTGAATTAAAAATTAAAAAATGGTCAGCCATACAAAGGAGGTTATGGTAAAATTTTTTAAAAATTTATGAAATAAATTTCATCTTTTATTAATCAAAACGAGTAATCCCCATCGTTAGAGTGTTCTGAAAGTGTCATTTTCATTCATACATAGAAAGATGCATATTGATTAATTTTTATAAAAGAATGATTTTTAATAGAATTAAATTCTATGAAAGATACTTAGTGATTTTTTTTTAAAAGTGTTACTTTCTTCATTATGGATTTTTATGCATAAAATAATGCATAAAAGTATAATTATTATTACAAAAATAGTCACTTTCATCATATTAATTTTTATATATTAAAAATATTTTTTTATTATAAAAGTGTTATTTTTATCATTATTGATTTCTATGCATAAAAGTATGCATAAAAAAATATTTTTTATTATAAAAGTGTTAATTTTATCATTATTGATTTCTATGCATAAAAGTATGCATAAAAGGATATTTTTTTATTATAAAAGTATTACTTTTATCATTATTGATTTCTATGCATAAAAGTATGCATAAAAGGATATTTTTTTATTATAAAAGTGTTACTTTTATCATTATTGATTTCTATGTATAAAAGTATGTATAAAAGAATATTTTTTTATTATAAAAGTGTTACTTTTATCATTATTGATTTCTATGCATAAAAGTATGCATAAAAGAATATTTTTTTATTATAAAAGTGTTATTTTTATCATTATTGATTTCTATGCATAAAAGAATATTCTTTTATTATAAAAGTGTTACTTTTATCATTATTGATTTCTATGCATAAAAGTATGCATAAAAGAATATTTTTTATTATAAATGATTTTTATGCATAAATGCATATAAAAGATATATTAAAAGTGTGATTTTCATCATAAATGATTTGTATGCATAAAAGATATATTTTTTATATTAAAAGTGTGATTTTCATCATAAATGATTTGTATGCATAAACATATGCATAAAAGATATATTTTTTTATTAAAAGTATGATTTTTATCATAAATGGATTTTATGCATAAATTAGATGCATAAGAGAAATTCTTTTATTCTAAAAGTGTAATTCCTACATAAATTAGATGCATAAGAGAAATTCTTTTATTCTAAAAGTGTAATTCCTACTAAATTGGATTTATGCATGGAAAGATGCATAAAGAATTTATTTTAATCCAAAAGTGTTATTTTCATCAATTTTGATTTTATGCATAAATAGATGCATAAAGAAATTTATTTTAATCCAAAAGTGTTATTTTCATCAATTTTGATTTTATGGATAAATAGATGCATAAAGAATTTTATTTTTAATCCAAAAGTGTTATTTTCATCAATTTTGATTTTATGAATAGAAAGATGCATAAAGAATTTTATTTTTAATTGAAAAGAGTTATTTTCATCAATTTTAATTTTTGCATAGAAAGATGCATAAAGAATTTTATTTTTAATTCAAAAGAGTTATTTTCATCAATTTTGATTTTTTGCATAGAAAGATGCATAAAGAATTTTATTTTTAATTCAAAAGAGTTATTCTTATCAATATTGATTTTATGCATAGAAAGATGCATAAAAGATTTATTTTTATTTCAAAAGTATTATTTTCATTGAAATTAAATTTATGCATAGTTAGATGCATAAAAGATTTATTTTTATTTTAAAAGTGTTATTCTCATTAAAATGGAATTTATGCATAGTAAAATGCATAAAAGGTTTATTTTAATTCGAAAGTGTTATTTTCCTTAAAATTGAACTTATGCCTAAATAGATGTATAAAAGGATTTTTATGAAAGTGTTATTCCTACTAAAGTTGTCTTTATGCCTAACTAGATGCGTAAAGAATCTTTATATCAAAAAATTAGAATTCTCCTACGTTCTATAAATAGATGTGATAAGATGTGATAGGAATCAGATAGATGTAAATGGATGTGGATGTATGGATGTATGTATGTGGATGTGGATGTATGAATGAGGATGTGAAAATGAATGTATGAATGTGAATGTGGATGTGGATGTATGAATGTGGAATGTGGATATGGATGGATGTGAATGTGAATGTGGATGTATGGATGTATGTATGTGGATGTGGATGTATGAATGAGGATGTGAAAATGAATGTATGAATGTGAATGTGGATGTGGATGTATGAATGTGGAATGTGGATATGGATGTATGAATGTGGAATGTGGAGATGGATGTATGGGATGTGAATGTGAATGTGGATGTATGGATGTGGACATGGATGTGGATGTATAGATGTAGATATGGACTGTGGATGTGGATGTGGAAATGGATGTATGCATGTGGATGTGGATGTGGATGTGAAAATGGATGTATGGATGTGGATATGGATGTTTTAATGTGGATGTGGATATGGATGTGGATATGGATGTTTTAATGTGGATGTGGATATGGATGTGTGTGTATAAATGCGGATGTGGAATTGGATGTATGATGTGGATGTGCGAATGTGGATGTGTATGTAGAATAATGAATGCGAATGTGTATGTGAAATGATGTGTCATCTTGATATGAGTGAATGGATGAGATGTGTCATCTTGATATGAGTGAGTGGATGAGATGTGATGACATGTGAATTGGGATGTGAATATATGATATGTGATGCGAATGAATCTGTGGTGATGAGATGGAAAATGATGTGATTGGATGAGTACACATATGAATGGAATGTGGAATAAGTAATGTGGACTGATGAGGGATAATGTGGAAAGAGGAGAGTTCAATATAGAAATTGTATTTGTGACCTGTTTGTAAATGACAGTTTTATGTCAAGAATGCTGGGGAAGCAATTTGACCGTCTTGTGATTAAGGTCGTGGAGACCTAACTAATAAAGTTGCAACTGCTGACGGAGAGTCAATGGAGGACGTCTCACGTAGCAAGGTCGGCCGAGGTCTTGACCTCGGTTCGATTTAAATGGTGAGCTTTCAGTATGGTGGATGAGGGACCAAGGAAGCGGTCTATGAGTGAAGCGCTAGGTGACCTGCGAAGGATCCTAGAGTGTGCTGACCATACGGTGCTCGGGCTCTGGGTTCTGGGTTGCCGAAGATACCCACACGTGCTCGTGGAAGATATTAGAACAAGGAGTAAGAGTTGCTTTCTGAAATCGGGCATGGATCTGGTTGATGGACCTTGCTGGTCCTCAAAACGGATGAGTCCATGGCTCTTTTATATGGATCTGTTGGTTGATCTTGCTGATCTTCAACGGAGATTCCATCTTGATTTTTATAAGTGATTATATTTCCGGGTACTATAAGCTAGATACTATTGAAAAGGCCCCTCAAAGTGGACAGGTGGTGAGCGTTCTGGTTACCAATGATGCCATAGATACTTCGATGAAGGAATGGTTGAAAATTAAGATTCAACCGGATATTTTTGGAGGATTGTGATCAGTGATACCATGGTTTCATTAAATGATTGTTTTAAAGATGGCTGAATCTATGAAGAAAAGGCAATTTCATATTGGGTGTGTAAGTGGCATGACTGCTGTTAAATTTGCATGAATATCCGGCTAGGGGACCTAGGAACTCTTTTTCTTGGTACCCGGGACAAAACCTAACCAAATTCCTAATTGGATGCAATCTTTACAGTGGTTGGGCTGTTGGCTAGGGCTGTTGGCTAACCCATGGGCTGGACAGGCATGAATACTCAAAAAACTAACAAATTCTCATTAGGGCTATGCCTCAATTTATAGAGTTTATATCAAGCATCAAATCCCATTGATTTCTCCATGATTAACTCCCAAAATATCTCCACCTCTTGCCTGATTCTCTCCACCTCTTCTCTTTTCCTTGAATATCTCCCTGAATAACTCCACACTCCTAAATTCTCTCATGCTACCCTTTATTCTCTTCCAGTAGATTCTTCTCACCTTTTCACAGGTTCTTTCACAATTACATCTCCTCTTTTACAGCCTCTAACCAAGGGCTTGTTCCCGCACACACCCTATTCACTTGTATATTTCAACAACCCTATCACATGGAGAAGAGGAAGGTATTCCTTCCAGGAAAACAAACTATCACTGCTGGGAACCGTTAGCTAGTGGGTCCGGCGTTGGGTCAAAGTTGTGCTGCCATCATGCAAAGAAAGCCTACACTGTACGCAATGCAAGGGGACTTAACTGCATGACCTGGTCAGACGATGCAGGTGAGTCGAATTCCATCTGGTAGTATTCGTGCCCCAGAGGGTGAATATTAGTGATCTTTGAAGGCGCAATGAGGCTAGCCTGAAAGACGTCCATGAGCTGTTCGCGTGTGGGGCAGCTACCAACAAGTTTGTAGACCAGGCCTCAAGAGAGGCAACTGTCGTAGCGAGAACCTGAAAATCCGCTTCCGAGAAGGAAATGCAAGCAACGACGGCCTCGATCGTGGATGACGGAGAGGCTGCCATGGAGTCCTCCTAAGGGAGAAGACTAGAAAGGCAGAAGTTGACCTAATAAAGCAAAGACCCCAGAAGCGTGAAGCACCAACCTGCATGGGAGAGGCGAAGCAAAGGAGGCAGAGAAAAGAGGCGAAGCAAAGGAGGCAGAGAAAAGACGGAAGAGATATATTTTTTTTGGGGGAAGGGGGGGCGGAACGGGAAAAAGAAAGAAAGGAAAACCGAAGGAGGTGCGAAAGGGAATTTTATTTTTATTTTTATTTTTAAATATTTTTTGGAAAGAGGGACGAAACAGGAAAAAGAAAGAAAGGGGCGACAGGCAAGGGCGAAGTGAGGCGGGAAGGAGGAGGGGCGAGCTAGGCGGAGGAGAGATAGGGAGGGGATAAGGCAGGCAAAGGAGGAGGAAGCGGGCGAAAAGAGGGAGAGAAGGGGAAACGACACTGGGGAAGGGCGGCGCTGGAGACGGGCAACGAGGCTCGAAGAGGGGCGGTGCACGACAACCCACAGAGGGGGAGGCGGGCAGTAGGAGAAGAGGGAGGGCGGCAACGGAGAGAGGAGAGCAAGGGGGGCAGTGACCAGAAAGCTGGCGCAGGCAACGTGAAAGAGGGGCGGGAGGGGCGGCGGGCAACTCAAAGGGGGGGAAGATCAGGAGCTCGACATTCGACCATTACCAATTCCGCTTCTGGTAGCTGCACTCCACCTTATTCAAGCCACTAATAACAAGGCATGATATTTTGGAGGCATTAACTTATAGAGGAGGTGCAAGAAAGAGTCCCACTCATCACATGGAGTAGATAACAAGGGTGTAGGTCATCATCCTAGATCTCATATAAAAGCTTAGGCATGAGCACCAAGAAGACATAGATGTCTATAGAGTGAATATGATCAAAAAGGTACAATGTCCATGAGCCTTATGTGTAATATAGCCGAAGCCCCCCAAAAGTACACATGTAAATAACCCTAAGCCCAAGTGCCTAGGCCCCATCCCGTATATGCATGTGCAACCAAATCTACTTCATTACAAACCATCCCCTCCTACAATGATTTCGTCATCAAAATCGAAGGGTGGTCATGCACAAAACATATACAAGAGGCTATATACAAAAGCCAAAAATGTACTCATGGCCTAGGTGTATCTGGGATCAAAAACATGTCCATGACACGTGCCCAGATCAAACGGTAAGGATAGGAGGGTGTCGTCGATGGCGGCAAGGCTAATGATTATGATGCCTGGATTGAATGGAAATCCAAGACATGCATGATCCATGAACGTATCAGTCCTACCTCCTCCTGGATCAAATGGATAGTATAATGCACTACATCCATTGATGAGATGCATCCAATCGGCGGTTCCCCTGGGTCAAAAGGATAATGCACCCATGCATAGGACCTGTGGGTACACAATAGTCCGTATAGAACCACCCACTCGGATCACACCCACTCGGATCATACATGAATACATCATGATGGTGCATCAATCCCACATACACAATGCTCCCCAAATGATACACATCATGTCGAAAAGTGAATACCTAATAGACTATGTGTGTGTCAATGTATAGGAATCCATGAGCATCAAAAGAGAATGCCTCATACTCCATAGCATGCTCCATCAAATGTGAATCCATGTCCTCACTACACCATGCATAGGTCTATAGGCATGATCCACATCACAAGTGACTATCTGAGCATGATCCATATGTACCAAGGCATAATCCTCATCATTGTCCACATGATCCTCGTAGAGCTCACAGTCATAGAATCTCCACTCATCTCTCAAGAAAGGGTTCCCATAGATCCTCCATGAGGTACCCAATAGCTGCTCATTGCTGCTAAATGCATGAGGCCCCTCATCATCGATGTCATCCATATCATCAATGTCATCCACATGCTCGCTAGCATCATAGAACTCATCCTCATCATAAGTAGCATATGTATGCTACTTATGATGCTCGTTAGCATCATAGAACTCATCCTCATCATAAGTAGCATATGTATGCACACTACCATCATCCATATCAACATAGATGCTCTCCTCATCACTAGGAATGATGGTAGGTGAGTCATCAACGCCTGCATGAGAATCATCATCAAGATGATTACCAAAACAATGTATGTGTCTCCACCATGTGTGTAATCCTTATCCTCATGTGCAAGACCTATGTCAAATGCATCCTCATAGGCATGTACATCATCACATGGGTCAATTGCACGCAGATCTAAAACATCCTCAATGATCACGTCCTCATAATCTCATGGCGTCATATCATAAGTTAAAAATGTATCAATAAAAGCACTTGTGAAAGTTATCCAAGCATTTCTATTTTCAAATTGTGTATCCCCATTGGCCACGAACACATTGGTGATTTCTTGTCGAGAAAGAACTGGCATCGAGATCTCCTCATTTACTTGTTGTCCGTAAATTACAACAATTGTCTCATCCACTTCAACACCCACAATGTGTGCATAAAGGACCACAGTCATACATGCTATGTCCTTAGTAAAGCCAACCTCTTTTAAAGTACAGTGTATAGTATCTCTTCCATCCCCGCTCAAAGTAAGAGGTAAACCAAGATTTGGTACCAATAATTCACATACATTGATCGACCTTATCTTACCTTCACTAGTAGTGGCTCTACCATAGAACTTAACACATTGCTTTTCTCCATCCATGGATTGTGAAGAAGACATTTGACCATTTTTATCCTCAAGCTCATCATGAAGATCTTCCTTAACATGAGGTCTCGAAGCACCGTCTTAATGAGTATTTCCCTTGAATGGAATATAAACATCACTCCTTAGGAATCTTGAGCCTTCATTCCTTGGGTTTGGAAATGCATGACCGTTGCCTTTAGCTTTATTGGGTGTGTATGGAAACATTGGGTTGTGTATAGCACCATAAGTAGAATGAAAACTTGGGTGATGATTCTTTGTCTTCAACATGAGCTTGTCAAACATTGTGAGATGATCCATCCTTATCTGCATCCATGCTCTTTATGTCATCATGAATGCCCCTAAGCTCTTGCATCATGCTATCCACAAATGGTTGCATCATGATTTCCATCATTCTTATCATCATCATCATTTGTGACATGGCATTTGTCATAATGGGCATCGCTTGTGCATTTGCTCCTCCCAACTGATTTGATGCATTGGCCACATTCATAAAATTTGGCCCAATTTGCACATGATTTGTTCCATGTACCATATTTGCATTGTTGTTGTCACCTTGTAAATTCATATCCTCTTCTCACCAATCACATCTACATGATCCTCATTCACCATTTCCATGTCTTTCCGTATCTCTTGAAGTCCCATTGCTTGCTTAGATGGACGTCCCCTTGGTATAATGGGCTGAAAATGAAAATTGGCTAGTAGAAGGCTTAAATGGTGTCAAAAATTGATGATCTAGGGCTCTATGGATAGATCTTGTTGCGCACTATCCAAATATGCAAGAATGGAATTTTTTTAATAGCTCTAATATTCTCTGTTTTAGGGTTTGTACAAGATTGCAAAAAATAGAAATTAGGCTATAGAGTATTCAAAATTCCCCAAATTTAGATGAAATTCGGTATGTGAGCTTGTTGATGAGTACTAACTATGCCTAAGAGGGTTTGACCAAAGTCAAAGTGCATATATACTCTATTTTGACTTTTTGGTCAAAGACAACCACCTAGGTTTGACCATCCAAATGACATCAGATTTAGGTGTACTATGGATTGTTGCAAAGACCTTATGATGTGAAACCATCTTATGATGTCATTTGCCCCAAATAATTTGCTATTTTTGACTGGGCCCAAATGGCAAGTTGAGGATCCAAATGATGTCGAAATGGAAAGGTTGAAGGCTTGTTGGAAAGGAAAGGTGTAAGGGAGAACTAAGAGCTTGTAAACTCCAGCCCTAATGTGATTTTATTGAATTAGGACTTCGTTAATCTATAAATTTTTCTCAAGTGCTCTTTTTGTACCCATTTGCCTTGTGCATGTTCCACCATTTCTTCCAAGCAACTTTGGCATCCAAAATCACCTTATGTGTGTCCACAAATTCCCTCAATCCAATCCATGCATGTAATTTTTGAAAAAAAATTTGGCATGGTCTCCTTTATATTAGGGACCAAATCTCAAATTTCCTATGAACTCAATCCAACAATCAATGCTCCCTTGGCATTTGGCATAGAATCAAAATCATATCCTCATTACATCATACATTGATCAATGGCATATTGCATGTAACATTTGTGCCAATGAATCAATGTAATCTTTGTGTCGATGAACTCAATCCAACAATCAATGCTCCCTTGGCATTTGGCATAGAATCAAAATCATATCCTCATTACATCATACATTGATCAATGGCATATTGCATGTAACATTTGTGCCAATGAATCAATGTAATCTTTGTGCCGATGAAGAAATGTAATCTTTATGCCAATGAAGATTGAGTGTTAATGGAGAGCTTTGCTTGCTAATCTCCTAGCCAAGCCTTCCCATCCCCTTAGTGAGTATTCTAAGCCAAGGGTTGGGACCAAGTCTTCACCGCCAATACCTAATCCTCTACCTTACTGCTTTTTCAAGGCACTCACGGGGCAAGGAGGATTCACAAAAACACTCCCTTGGCCTCTCCAACCGATTGCCAAGGTACCCTCACACACATTCAAGATTCGAGGAAGCGAAATGTGAATACAATTTGTGTGGGATTTGTGTAGAATGCTTGAAAAGATTAGTAATTTCACTTACAAGGTTGTTTGCATGAACTCATGTCAATATCATAACCATTTACATTTCTTAACATGTACTCATGCTCTTCTCATCTTCAAGACATAGTTCCACAGCTTCAAAATGATCTCAACACATCAAGTGTCCATAGTATGCCCTTACCATGGCATAAGATAAGCCTACGCAATCCAACAAAGCATCACTTAAGCATAGGTTGCATCAAAGCATGTGTATGATAAAGACTCTCTCAAAAACCCTTGATGATTGGATATATTGATTGACTCAATATTACTTGATATGTGTGAATCATGCAAGAGAATCTCTAATTAAGGCATTAACCATTCCATTATGCATCAATTGTCTCAATCTTGCTAGATTTGGTGTGAATTCATGCAAGAGAATCTCTAATCAAGGCATTAACCATTTCATTATGCATCAATTGTCTCAATCTTGCTAGATTTGGTGTGAATTCATGCAAGAGAATCTCAAATGAGACATGCTTTACCCTAATGATAAATCCTCAAACTTATCCATGGAGAAACATCAAGACATAGCCCATAAGCCTTAAGAAGACTCACCATTTCTTTCAAGATTTGCAAAATCAAGTGTATGAAGCCTTTAAGAATCCATTTGAAACCTTGATTAAGAGCAATGGCAAATGATTTACCACAAATAGTAGCTCCAAGGATGCAAAAAAATGCGTAGCCGAATCTATTTAAATCACCACCTACTCTTAAAGGGGATCTAGTGCTTGCTTAAGCTTTAGGTCATACATTGGCTCAACTAAAATAGCATGAAACGTGCCAAAAAGCGGGCTAAATTGCACATAAAATTTTACAAAAAATGCCTTCGATTGAAGTAGAGATCCGAAGCAATGTTGTTTCTTTGGCTAGTCTAAGCTCTGCCAAGACTTAAGCCATGCATTATAGCTAAGAAAAAGACCTTCTATTTGGATCCAAAACAGTCCAAAATCGTGCAGCATGATGGGAAGGATATCTCCACAAAAATTGATAAGATCAAGCTTGGATTGAAGGCATTGTCTTGTTGAAAAACAAAGCCCTATGTTAATGCTAGTGCTCAGCCAAAGATCGAAGCCCTAATTCCTTCAATATCAAGCAAGAAGAAGAGAAAGAGTAAAATGCTTTTGGATTAGCACACTAATTAGTAGGTTTTCCCCAAATTTAGTCTCATGATTTGAAATTAGGAGCAACTCCCTCAGAATCTAGTCGTCTGCCAACCCATGGCCACAAAACTTAGGAAAGGTGAATCAAAAAGCTCAAATCCAATCAATCAAGATCACCATGTCCCAATTCTTGATCAAGAATTTCAAGAAATCCAAGAATTTCTCAAATTTTCTTGAAACTAAGATGAAAATGGATCAAAGGCTAAGCTCTGATACCACTATAAGAAAGAGGCCCTCTCATCACATGGAGTAGACAACAAGGATGTAGGTCACCATCCTAGATCTCATATGGGAGAAGCTCACTATGAGCACCAAGAACACATAGATGCCTATAGACTGAATATGATCAAAAAGGTTGTAAGATTCCTCCCTCCGGCTTTTGAGGTGTGCAGGTTGTAAGATTCCTCCCTCCGGCTTTTGAGGTGTGCAGGTGTAAGAACCTCCCCTCCTGATCTTATAATTATTCCCCTCTCTGAAATAAAAGAAAGATCCTGTTTTACCCTATTTTGGCCTAGAGAGAGAAAATGTTCTAGAGAGAGGTTATTCAATTTTTAGATATTTTTGGATGGAAAAATATCTCTTCTTATTAAAATAAATCAATTATAATATGTTCAAAAGGACTTATCCTAAGGGTCCAAATTTTTGAAAAATTTTAGATTAAGGTTCTAAGGGACCAATTAGATTAATCCAAATGTAGGGAGGAGATAAATTGAAGAAATAAAGAAAATCTCCCAAAAATGAGTAAATACTTACATTAGATGAAGAGTTGACTAAGGACAAGGATATTAGTTAAAAAAGAAGAGATATTTAGAGAAATGATGCATTTTTTACATCTCAGTGTGGCGAAATTCCCCTCATGAAGGAGGTGCCTATTTCACATGTGTGGTTGAGTTTTAAACTCAAAAATAATGAGATATTTTCCTCTCTCCTTTCTCCTGCTTCAACTAGATCCAAAAAGTAAGCTAAACTGACCTAAAAATGGTCAAAAATTGACCAAAGTGATCTGGAAAATTCTAGAATCAGTTTGCTTGGTTGGAGGCTCACTTTTTCCTATAAATGAAGCCTTCCCCTTTGTAAATGGATAATAGTGTTTTATGCACTGTTACTCTACTTCTCCCCAGAGTCAAAAACTGTAAATTTATTAATAATTCATTAGTTTTTGACCATTCCCTCTTCTAAAGAATTGGTGGCCACTCTTGTTGCAAACAAGAGTAGATCCCTCAAACCATCAAGCCAAAGGAAAGCTCCCGAGAAATTCATGTAAGTTAGAAATCCTACTTTTTCTTATTCCTTTTAATGGTTTTCTAATTTTTGTTTTGTTTTAAAATGTAAAATGATGCTATGCCTTGCTGGAAAGGCTTTCCCCCTCTCTTCTTCTTAAATTCAGCCTTTCTTTATCCTAGATAAGTATATAATTGTTGGAATTAAACTTTTCATATTGTTTCTCTTTTAAAAGTGGAATTTGATTAGTTTAGAATGCTTTAAACCATTTGGGGATAATTTTTAAGTAACTTAAGAATAGGGAAAATTGAAAAATGGTCAGCCATACAAAGGAGGTTATGGAAAAATTTTCTTAAATTTTGTGAAATAAGTTTGTTGTAACAGCTGTAGGTGCTGCCTTTGTCCCCTGTGGTGTGACATTATTCACTTGAACTTCTGTCGGTTGCACTCTTTCCAGCATGGTTCTCATCGATACTGCTTCCACCTTTCTCATGTCAGGCCTCACTGCCACCACTGGAACCATCCCTAGCTGGTTCATCTGTTGCAATTTCCAATCCTTTGATTTGGCAATCTCCACTGCATCCTCATAAGATTTGGGCTTCTTTAACTCCACCTTCCAACGAATGCCTCCTTTTAATCCTGCAACAAAACGATCCTTCTTCATCATGTCCGGAGGTACTTGATCCTTCCCCAAAGCCCTGCATAAAGTCTCCCACAGCAAAGAAAATTTCTTCACATAATTATCAATTGGCTCCAATTCACCCTGTGTCAACCCCTGCACTTCATGCCAAACTCTATCTGGATCCTCAACCTTCTTGAACCTGTTCAAGAAGAGCAGTCTTCAATCCATCCTCAGTCATTGGAATGCATGGCTCAACATCCTTTAATGACTCTTCAAAAGTTCTGGACCAAATCCTTGCATCCCCTTTCAAACATATATTCAGCAACCGCAAGACCTGTGCCGGCTCATTGATGTGGTTACTTATGCATGCAACCTCCATCCTTTCAAGAAAATCTGCTACATCTTCATTAGGCCCACCAAAAAACTCTGGATACGACATCGTTTTTATCCCCAAGCTTCACCTCAAATCCCAAGAAAAAAACTGAAAACACCTTCCTTCAATCTCTTACTCTGGGGCATACACCCTCGTAGGCAAGAGAAATACCTAAGCTCTCCTCAGTGGGGGTGCCAGAAAGCATGTGAGGTGAAAAAAAGAAAAAAGACCATGCCTCTATAGCCCTTCACCTCCCAAACTTTGATAAAACACCACGACAACGGGGGCACCACCAGCCACCGACCGGAACACTTCTCACAGTTCACCACCCACCCACACCAGAAAGACAGCTCAAAACCACGATAGACAAATGATCATCCAGCAAAAACATACACACCACCATCCACAAACAATGCTAAAACTTTAGGAAATCCAGTCCCATTTTCACCACACTTCAAACAAACTCAGCAATTACACCAAAAACCAAGACTCTAGCTTGGATTTACTGCCAAGGGAATTCACCCTTGCGTCTGACAACCAAACCTCTGTCTCCTGGTCTCTGTACTACACTCTCTGCCTGCAGTCACCACCCACACAAAAACCGGCCACTTCTCTCTCTTCAGAGGGTGCCCCACCAGCAACCCCCTTGACTTCAGCAACCCCCTCGACTTCAGCAACCCCCTCGACTTCAGCAGCTCTCTCTCTGTGTGTCATGACCAGTACCCCGGCACTATCTCTCCCGTCACCACGAACCACTTCTCATGTCTACAGCCCCTCTCTCACAAGGCATCCAGCCGCCGACGGTCCCTTCCCTCTCTAGCTGTCCCCAGTCAGCTCTGCACTAGCCCCTGCCTAGGCGGCTCTCTTCGATTCCACGGGCCACTTCCAGTCGTCGCTGTCGGGTCTTCAAGGCTTCCTTCTTGTGCCTGCATGCTCACCCGAGCAAAGGCCACCCTCTCTGGTCACTGCACTCCCGGCTTTCTCCCACAAGGCGGCAACTCTTGCATCTGCGGCGGCGGCTGCCACAATACCTTGCAGCCCCTTTCTCTTCGCTCTGCCTGATCACTCCAGAGCGACCCTCTCCACAACGAGGCGGCTGCCTTCTTTTCCACGCTCCACTCTTCGCCAACCTCCAGATGATATGCTGGCAGCAAAATAAACCTCCAAGTGGATTCTCTTTTTGCTGGCCACATGGTGTTTATTTTATTCTTTTTTTTATTTTAGAAAATGGCCACTATGCTTTAGAGGGCCCCTCCTCCTCCTTGTGTTTTACCTGAACATACAGCGCCTAGAACTTTCCAAAACAATGCAATATCTACCCACAGCTCATAATCAGCAGCATCATAATTACCAAAACACGACCATTGCCCATGCTCTCTACCAACCTCTTCACATGTTTACTAAAAATGGAGTGCCATCTCTGCATCCAGAATCAGCCTAGATTGACCAACCATCATCACATTCAGGGTTCCCGTAACACTTTCACGTGAAGGCATCACCAAGAGCTCGTAAAAAAACATAAAACCACCCACTCTGTACATTTGCCAGGGCATTCAGGGTAAAGTTTATTCGCATACCATGCATCCCATATGTACACAGACTCAAAACACTTCTCAGATTTTTGCCTGACACATGGCTATCTCCAAGAACCCTCTGTTTCATGCTCGCACGAAGAACATTGAGATTCAATATCATTATGTGCGGGAGCTGATAGAGGATGAGATAGTGGAGCTGGAGTATTTCTCTACAAAGAAAAATTGCACCGACATCTTCACCACAAGGCTCTTGGGAAAGACCATCTCACTCGCCATCTTCATCTACTTGGCGTTGGGCCAAAAACGTAGTTCACCTTCGGGACATTGTGGGGGTTAGTATACACTCAATACCCTCCTCTCTCAACATCTATCTCACTTTGATGTATAATGCACATTTGTTAGGCCCCCATTATGAGGAGTGGCCATGGTTCATATGTCTTTAGTGGCAACCTCGGCTTAGACGTCGATGGGGTCATTATTGTGACCATTGATGATGGTTAGGAGATGGTCAGGGGTATCGATGGGGTCATTATTGTGACCATTGATGATGGTTAGGAGATGGTCAGGGGTACGAGCCCGGGGCATCACCTCGGTTGGGGGGTCCTAGGGGGCTAGCAGCCCCCCTACTGGGGGTTCGGGGGCTCCCGCCCCCCGAGGCAATGGTATGAGGAATATTACCTAGAATCATTAGGAACTCAATGGAGTCTTTTTGGGCCCTTTAATTTGCCATGAGGTTATGGAAACGTTTAACTTTTTGACAAATAGGAGCCCGCCATGTAACCAAAAACCATTGGTGATTAAGAGAGGTGTAAGAGTGGTCGAAGGGTGCACTTTTCCCCCCAAAAAGTGGAGGGGGCAATTTTACAATTTTTGGACCTCCATAACTTCTACATACAAGCTCCGATTTGAGCGAAGATTACACATCCGTGATCTATGCATCAAGAGCTTTCCATAGATATGTTACATGATATGGTTTTATCTGCTAGATTTTAAATTCCATTTTCCCCCCAAAATTCAAATTCGAGTAAAGTAGCCGTTTTGAAGCTTCAAATTCGAATAAAGTAGCCGTTTTGAAGCTTCAAATTAGAAAACGTTTCTTCTTAAGAGAAAAGGTTTGACTCCCTTAAACTGCCAAATAAAAGGGCCCAAGAAGACTCCATTGAGGTCCTAATGATTCCATCGCGGATATACCAAGTCCATCATTAATGGGCGGTGGTCGATAGTCAGTGGGATACATTCTTGATACATGAGCAATGATCGTGTCTATGTAGTGTAACCACCCTCGTTGTATACATGTCTAACGCACCACCTATAGTACTATATATGGACATGGTTGCTATGAGATAAGGTATCCGATGCTTGTGAGTATCCACCCCCTTTTACACTTTGTAAATACTCCATCCAGTGTCTGTCTAGATCGCCATCTAAGCTCTACTTGAGAGCGCATGGGTGGACAGCACCATCACTTATACCTCTTTGGTATAATTAGAATTTTAAATTCTCTCCATTTTGTATCTATTGCATTGTATATTTTGCTTTGTCTTGCTATCTCTTTCCGTTGTGCCATATTCTTATAGAAGACTTTAAGGTGGTGACCTCCACTGTAGCCAATGAGAAATAGCATACAGCTGCACATATGAGGTCATCTAGTAGAGAAGATGGTCTAGAGAGATAGAGTACACCTTGTGAAGGACTTTGAGAGAAGATGACCACATGTTCGGTGGATCCACAAAGAAAAACAAAACATGGTAAGGTTGTGCAAGACTTAGAGTTATCTTCTCTAGCAAAACCACTACAGCAAATGAGCAACGATAGGCAGAGTGTGGAGTAGGTAGACTTCACATAGCAAAGAGGCACAACTCATAGAGATCTAAAGTAAAGAGAGACAACAATGCCTGGAGTGCACAAGCGATGATGCATAGAAGAAGTCATCAGTAAAAGGCATGACTGGTGAGCTAAGAGAAGGCATGACTGGTGAGAAAAATGAGCTTATGTAGCAACAAGAGAGCATCACCTGCTTGTGGTGTTTTATAGAAATAGGGAAGCTTGGTGTTGTAGATTATTTTGTGACATTTCAGAGAAACTGTGTTTGAAGATAGATCTTGTCAAGGGGGTTAGCATTTCTAGGAGCCATGCCCACCACTATCACCATGAAGTACATTAAGTAAAAGTCATTGTGGTTGCATTGGTGCTAAGAAGCACAATCACACTTATGCGCAGTGAGCGCCATATGAGGAACATCATGAATATGATCCTTGTCTCCAAACAACTTTAGTAAACGGCTATGCCAATCAAGATAAATTAGAGAGATAAGTTGGAGTTTGGTACCCTTTCAAAATGGAAACCAAAGACAGAGATAAAAATAGATTTATAATGTGTGGTGGTGCAAAGGAGCCCCAATTAAGCCATGGCTCACATGTAGCTTATGAAAATGTATGCAGTGGCCACATTAGTGTGAAGGTACTTAGAGACATCTTGGTATTCTTGGTGGTCATCAAGAACCATAATCCTTGGGATCTTAAACATGAAAAGTTATATATTTCTCTCTCTCCTCAGTCTTAGCTTCACAAAAGTCATGGTGTTTAGGTTCCTTGCCCTTGGCATGCATGCATAAAACCTAGGATAGATCATCTCACCCAACTTATGAGGGTCTCCTACCTGAACCCGTGGGTGCTTGAAATGGTTTGTGATGTGGTGTGTGTTGCGTTGTGCATGCATGGGCAATGCACTTTGTGGATTGGTTCCTTCCCTTCGGAACTTCGGTGCCTAAAAAGCACTTTTGTGGCTCTACTCAAGCAAAATGGTGCTCGAAACAGCCTTGAGATGTCTAGGTTGGCTAGACACATGCACACACACTTTTTGAACACTCCAATTTACATTGAGGGGGAGTGTTAAGATTGGTAATGCCAAATTGTTGGGGATGAGATGTGAGTTGGTCAAATTGGTTGGAGAGATGATTAGTTCACATACCTAAGTTTACATTGAGGAGGGGTGTTGAAATGTGCAATGTGAAATAAACAGGTTATTTAGTTGAGTGTGTGAATGCACCCTTAGAGGTGCATTCACACAGGTTAAACAGGTTATTTAGTTGAGTGTGTGAATGCACCCTAGAGGTGTTGAAATGTGCAATGTGAAATAAACAGGTTATTTAGTTGAGTGTGTGAATGCACCCTAGAGGTACAAGATATTGTGGAAAGATAAGAATGCCACATAAGATATTGTGTGAATGGTGAGAGCCACATAAAAGAATGTGAAAAAGGGATTTCCATATGGCATGATGGTGCATAAAGGAGATTGGTCAATGGCTATCTATATTAGAAGCCTCTGATTGTATGGTTGTTGATAACATATTGCAATAGAGTATTGTTGAGTGTGCTACTCTCTGTCTCTGTCTCTCTCTCTCTCTCTCTCTAGTCACGGTGGAGTTCTTGGTGTGGTATAATACACCATAGTTTATGCTTAATCTATGTTGCACAACACCATGATCAATCCCATATTAGGATTTTTAACATCTTAGAGCCTCCACTCCCTTATATAAGTAACTTTTTTTATAGCCACTATTTATGTGCAGTGTTGTGTTGGTTTGAGAAGAGAATAAGGTTATGAATTTTTTGAGAAAAAGAAAAAAATATGAGTTTTTTTTAATGTATTGTTTAGGTCTATCAATACTTGGGTAATATTAAGGAAAGAAAAGCTATCATTGTTATGCATTTTTACATATTTAGATCCATGCTTTTTCATACCTTGAAATTACAAGTTTTATGCTTTTTGTGTATTTTAAAAAAATCAATAAAATATAATAATGATGTTAAATTGAGTCACTTTAAAGTCCAAATTTGCTTAAACTTTAGATAGGAAAAACACTCATGTGATTATCTTTAAGTTATTAATTAGCAAGTACTCATTTTTCATACCAAATAGTTTTTCATGCTCTCTACAAATTATGCCTTGTCAAATTTAAAAGTCCTTATTTTTTGAAGGAATCTTATCCTTATCTTGAAATGCCTATGAAAAACTAAAAATATTGGTTTTTTTACGTCTATGAAAAACTCAAATACTGGTTTTTTTACGTCCGTGAAAAACTTAATATCTTGTGTGATAAAGGCAAGATTTGAGACCAAAATCATAAATGACATTGGTATGCATCATTAAAAACATCCAAATCAAAAATCCAAAGTTTATAGTTATTTTCTTAGAAACCAAGAGTTGCTAGGCCACCCATTGTGTGTCATAATACCACACCACAAATGATATAGACATTTGGCCAAATTATATGCTTAGTGAGCCCCTTTTTCTGAGGGCTGCTTGCACCCCTAGAGGCACATCTTCATGGGCTTGCAAAGACTCTAGTATGCTAAGGGTAGGTCCCCCACTCTACTAAACCAGCCCTCTAGTCTTCCATAAAAGACAAGCTTGGGGGAGTTGAAGAAGATAGGAGGGGTCCCTTTGGACTATATATACCCTTTTATCTAGGATTACTTGGCATCTCTTTTTCCATCTTATCTCCAATACCATGTTAGATTTACATCTCTAATACCCCCTCCAATCAAGCATGAAGGGAAGTGGACTTCGGCTTTGATATCATCTTGGAACCAAGAGTTGCCTCACCGCAATGGATGGACAACATGTGTGCCCAATGTGCCCCTTCCTCTAAGGGGCGAAAGCACCCCTAGGTGGCACACACATCTCCATGGTCTTGCAGAGGCTGTGCTAAGTAGGCCCCCACCCTGCTGCATAACCAACCCTCCAGTCTTTCCCATAAAACTCAAGCTTGGTGGAGTTGAAGATAGAAGGGGGGTCTCTTTGGACTATATATACCCTTTCATCTTTGACACTGTATTTGCATGTGGGATTACTTGGCATCCCTTTTACCATCTTCCAATCCCCACTACCCATGTGATATTTTCACCTCTAACATATTCACACCAGGAAAATCTTTTTCATGCCCGTGAAAAACCAGAAAGTCTTTTAATGTCATGAAAAAATCAAGTTTAGGTCCATTTTTAGATTGTTTGGATTATAGTGTATACTTTCTACACACTAAGAAAACACAAATTACAAGGTAGATTTTTCATTGTGAAAGCTTAGAGGTTTTTTATGCCCATGAAAAACTAGGTAGTTTCTTATGCCCATGAAAAACTAGGTAGTTTCTTATGCCCATGAAAAACTAGGTAGTTTCTTATGCCCATGAAAGACTAGGCAGTTTTTCATGCCCACGAAAAACTCATTTTAGTGAAAACTAGAAAATTGATAAAATATTAAAATAATATGGAGAGTGGAATTTGGCTTATTTAGACCAACTCTCATGTGCTTAAAATCTAGGAGAGTAATTGGTGATGATATCACTTCAAAAGATAGTACATCAAACTACCCTTTTAACATAGGAGTGTTAGATCTCATCACTTATGGGTGAGAACCCAATTGAGTGTGTCTGCTTGAAAAGTACTAGAATCTATCAAAATTGGTAGTGTAGAATCTAGGAGAATGCTCCAAGAAATCAGGAGCAATGAGAGGATTGTATCTTATCCAAAAGCCACGTAAGATCATTTCCTCGATGTTCTTCATCAAGGTCCTCAAGAGTAAATTGAAACTCCCATTCTATATCAACACCCTCAAAAGGAGAAGACTAAGAGAACCATGGATTTTCATGTATACCCCATTAGCATCTAACACTTCAATATTCTAGGAGGGGTGATTTCAAGTTGTCCCAAAGATACCCAAGTTTCCTTGGATACAATGTTGTGACTAGCTTTAGGACTATGCATTTCTCATTTTCATTCAACATTCCTTCCCATAGGGAAATCTAGCTAGATTTTGATAGGCTTCTCAAAAGGAGTGCTGGATGTTTTAGTTTCACTTTTCGTGTTGGTTTCCCATCCCATTCTGATCTTATAATTATTCCCCTCTTTGAAATAAAAGAAAGATCCTGTTTTATCCTATTTTGGCCTAGAGAGAGAAAATATCTAGAGGGAGGTAATTTAAAATTGAGATATTTTTGGATATAAAAAATCCTCCTAGTGTCTAAAATGGGTTCCCCTGAAACAGATATTCAAAAAGAAATTTCCAATGTGCAATTGGAATAAATTGAAATCAGGTAAAAATGACCTCAGCCTAAAGGTCCAGATTTTTTAAAATTTTTGAATTAAGGTTCCTATGGACCAATTAGATTAATCCAAATGTAGGGAGGAGGAGATAAATGGAAGAATAAAAGAAAATCCCCCAAAAATGAGTAAATGCTCGCATAAGATGAAGAGTTGACTAAGGACAAGGTTATTAGTGATGAGAAAACTTGGTGCTCATGATAGATCAAGTGTGTGGAAGAGAGGGACTCACAAAATACATGAATAATATCTTGCTTATTAAGTTGCTTATACATACAACTAGGCTTTGCTCTCATGCAAAATGCCTCATGGCCTCACCTTTAAATAGGTGAACAAGTGGACCTCAAGTCCATTCACACTCACACCCTTTTCTCACCCTTCTACTCAACCTTAGTCTCTTAATACCCCCCCTCAATACCAACTATGGAAGGATAGAAAAGGTGGTATTGGACATAAGATGCCTTTATAACATTAGGCGTACAAGGCTTGGAATATAGGTGTGGTTATCTAGGATTTACAAATGTGTTCCTAGAGCCTTAGAGGCTAATACATTGTTGCCATCTAAGTCTTTATTGTTGTCGATGACGATGTACACCTCAATGTCGGTGCACCCCACTCTTTGTGTTTGCTTGGCTTCTTGTAATGACATGCTTGAGAGATACATGCCATTGCTTCCACCATATGCTTTCCACCTTGACCATTCTCACACAATGATCATAAGCAGGCTGCCACCATTGCTTAAGTGGTTTGCTTTTAGATGGTCCTCCAACATGCTTTATGCTTCCTTGAATAATATATCTCCTCCATGAGTAATGAGGTAGATTTAAATAGGGAAGGGAAAGGGAGGGTCTTACCACTTGCCTTATGGATTGGTCAAGGGCAATGTCTACTCCACAATTACAATAGCTTTTATGCATGAATGATACCCTTTAGGGTTTGAAGTTACAAGCTTAATGAGTAATTGGTTGGGGTAAATACTCAACAAATATGTTTTATCATCTTTGGCTTAAGAAGGAGAGGACATGGCTCATAATGTTGCCAATGCCTCTTACAAAAGTAATGCCAAAAAATGCTTAAAATCATGACAACCAATAAGGTAGAGCATTTAGGGATTCTATGCTCAACCTTACAACTCATCTTATATGATGAAAAATCAGAATATGCAGCGGAATGAAGTGCCTTGGGCTTGGGAAACGAGAGCATACGGCTTATGGCTTGCCTATGCCTCTTACAAACAAGAGCCTCAAGGGTAACACACATTAACATTGAAGATGAGCACTTAATGTACATGTGCCCAACTTTAAGAACACTCAAAAATCTGAGTTTTATGATAAAAAACCAGAATTCTTCAACCTCTTCAGCTTATGAGATGAAGACAATTGGTTCATGGTTGCACCATTTCTCTTCGAAAGAAGCGGTTTATGATGAAGACTTGAAATGTAGCACTTAATGTGTGTGCCCGGCCTCCATGTTGATGAAGAAGAGCCTCCGTAATGTAGATGACCTCCTCCTTTGATGATTAAGACCACCTTAGTGTTTAGCAACACTTTAGTTGATGATTAATATCACCATTTGTGTGTATAAAACACAACTAGTGCTAAAAAGCACATTTTTAGTGTCAAATGACACTTATTTTGGTGATTAACTCACCATTAGTGTTTAATAACACTATTAGTGTTTGAGAACACTTTAAAAATAACCTTCCTTTGTTGGATTAATAGAGTGATTAGTGTTAAACAACACAATTAGTGCTTAGAAGCACACTTTAATCACTTTGAAAGCTTAAAACTTGATGTCGGTGTTGAAGCTTGACGGGTATGAGGTTTATGGCTACCTCATGTAGATGGAAAACACTTCAAAATCAAGATTAGGACCAGCAATACTAATGCACTCTCACACTTGAGTGATTAGTGGAAGGGAGAGATGATTAGAGAGAGCAAAAACCCAAAAAACAAGCCGGCGATCATTTGGGCTGAAAATATAACTGTAGATTCCTCAAAGGATGGGCTTCAAAAGCCCTAAAGCCATTTGCCTTAATGTGGCCTACAGTCGTCGTATGGCTGTACGGCCAGCGCAGCAACTGAAAACGGCGCCTTTTTACTCAGTGAGCAATGCCGCCGCGAGGAAGAGAGAAATCAGGTCATTAGCCGTACGTTTGCATTCGCCCTGCTCTTCATCTCCCATGAAGAAATATTGCCCTCTACAAGCTTTTGTGGAAGGCCTCCAATGGCTGTAGGTTGAGCTCCACACAAGAAAGATGAGGAAAAAAGTGGATATTTGTGACCTAATCTACACCACAAATGGTACAAATCACCTAGGCTCTAGATACCATGATGAGAAAACGTGGTGCTCATGCTAGATCAAGTGTGTGGAGAGGAGAGACTCACAAAATACAAGAATAATATCTTGCTTATTAAGTTGCTTATACATACAACTAGGCCTTGCTCTCATACAAAATGCCTCATGGCCTCACCTTTAAATAGGTGAACAAGTGGACCTCAAGTCCATTCACACTCACACCCTTCTCTCACCCTTCTACATAACCTTAGTCTCTTAATAATTAGTTAAAAAAGAAGAGATATTTAGAAAAAATGATGCATTTTGACACCTCAGTGTGGGGAATTCCCCTCATGAAGAAGGTGCCTATTTCACATGTGTGGTTGAGTTTTAAACTCACAAATAATGAGATATTTTCATCTCTCCTCTCTCCTGCTTGAACTAGATCCAAAAAGTAAGCTAAACTGACCTAAAAATGGTCAAAAATTGACCAAACTGATTTGGAAAATTTTAGAATCAGTTTGCTTGGTTAGAGGCTCACTTTTTCCTATAAATGAAGCCTCCCCCTTTGTAAATGGTTAATAGTGTTTTATGCACTGTTACTCTACTCCTCCCTAGCAGTGTGAATTCATTGATAATTCATTTGTTTTTGATCATTTCCTCTTCAAAAGAATTGGTGGCCACTCTTGTTGCAAACAAGAGTAGATCCCTCAAACCATCAAGCCAAAGGAAAGCTCACAAATCTCCTAGTAAGTTAGAAATTCTACTTATTCTTATTCTAATTTATGGTTTTCTGATTTTTGCTTTCTTTAAAATGAAAATGAATGTTATGCTTTGCTGGAAAGGCTTTCCCGCTTCTCTTATATATTGAATTCAACCTTTCTTTATCCTAGATGTGTAATCAAATTGATGGAATTAAACTTTTCATATTATTTACTCTTAATAAAATAAAAATTGATTAGATTAGAAAGATTTAAATCATCTTGGATAATTTATAGTAAATTTTAGAGTGAAAAATTTAAAAAATGGTCACCCATACAAAGGAGGTTATGGTAATTTTTTTTAAAATTTGCTGAAGTAAGTTTTATCTTTTTATTATTCAAAAAGAGCAATCCCCACTGCTTGTGTATTCTAAAATTGTTATTTTTATTCTATGCATAGAAAAATGCATATTAGAAATATTTTTATTATAAAAGTGTTATTTTCATTAGAATTAATTTCTATGCATATAGAAAGATGCATTTTGGGAATATTTTGATTATAAAAGTGTGACTTTCATCAAAATTGATTTTTATGCATAAATAGATGCATAAAAGAATTTTTTTATTATAAAAGTGTTACTTTTATTAAAATATAATTTATGCATAAAAGAATTTTTTTAAATTATAAAAGCATTACTTTCATCAAATTTTGATTATATATATAGAAAGATGCATTAAGAAATTAATTTTTATTTCAAAAGAGTTATTCTCATCAATTTTGATTTTATGCATAGAAAGATGCATAAAAAAATTTATTTTTTATTTCAAAAAAGTCACTCTCATAATCAATTTTGATTTTATGCATAGAAAGATGCATAAAGAAATTTATTTTTTATTTCAAAAGAGTTACTCTCATCAATTTTGATTTTATGCATAGAAAGATGCATAAAGATTTTTTTTTAATTTCAAAAGAGTTACTCTCATCAATTTTGATTTTATGAATAGAAAGATGCATAAAGAAATTTATTTTTATTTCAAAAGAGTTACTCTCATCAATTTTGATTTTATGCATAGAAAGATGCATAAAGAAAATTATTTTTATTTCAAAAGCGTTACACTCATCACAATTTTGATTTTATGCATAGAAAGATGCATAAAGAATTTTATTTTTATTTCAAAAGAGTTACTCTCATCAATTTTGATTTTATGCATAGAAAGATGCATAAAGAAATTTATTTTTTATTTCAAAAGAGTTACTCTCATCAATTTTGATTTTATGCATAGAAAGATGCATAAATAAATTTATTTTTATTTCAAAAGAGTTATTCCCATCAATTTTGATATTATGCATAGAAAGATGCATAAAGAAATTTATTTTTATTTCAAAATTGAGTTTATGCATAGAAAGATGCATAAAAGATTTATTTTTATTTCGAAAGTGTTATTCTCCTAAATATTGAATTTCTGTATAGAACAATGCATAAAAGATTTATTTTTATTTTGAAAGTGTTATTCTCCTTAAAATTGAATTTATACATAAATAGATGCACAAACGGATTTTTATAAAAGTGTTATTTCCCACTAAAGTTGTTCTTATGCATAAATAGATGCGTAAAGAATCTTTATATCAAAAATAAGAATTCTCTTACATTCTATAAATAGATGTGATAAGATGTGATATGAATCAGATAGATGAGAATGAATAGAGAATGGATGTGATGAGAATAGAAGTGATGAGAATGAGAGGTACGAAGGATCCTAGAGGGTGCTGACCATATGGTGCTCGGGCTCTGGGTCACCAAAGATACCCACACATAGGTCAGGGAAGATATTGGAACAAGGAGTAAGAGTTGTTTTCTAAATTTGGGCATGGATTACCCTAGCAATGGCAGAGACCGACAACAAGTTTTGTGTTATGCCTAGCACAAACAAGACTTCTAAGAGTGATTGTCCCACCATTTATAGTAGTGAGAACAACCTTACCAAGTTCATTTACTATAGATAAGAGGAGTTGTTTACGTAGAGGATTAGACTTAACTCAAGTGAGGAACATAACATTAGGAAACCTTTGGACATCTTTTGGGCTTTGTAAGGATTCCTAATTTTTAGGGATTAAGGCTAATATTGTGCTTTCTTAAGGAGACAAGGTCAATCAAGAGTCCTACTTGGAGCCAATAATTTGAGCTTTCTAGCCCATAACTCCCCTACAAAAATAGGGTCTAATGTTGTCATTCTCTCTCCTCTTCTCTTTCTAGCAAGCTCGTAACTTGGGGGGGATGGATAATTTTGTTTTTCCATTTTGCAAGTTTTATACTTTGAAACTGACCCCAGACCCATATATATGTACAACATTCAAATTTTAACCTTGATTTTTTCCTAAAATCCACTCTATCTCATCATTGAATGCCTCCGCCTTTTTCATTTAATGCCTCCACTTCCCCACCAAATCAACCAAATCAGTGTATAAAGTGTGAAGATCTCTTGTTAGTAGTTACTTTTTTTTAACTTTCCACATCATCAATCTCGCAACTACTAAGGGGGGCCAAAATTATGAATTTTTGTTTCTCATTTTTGAACTTTAAAAAAAAAAGTTATCCCAAACTCATGTATATGTCAAAAAATCAAATTTCAACCTCTTTTTCCCCCAAAAATTGAACTAACTCTCTCTCTCTCTCTCTCTCTCTCTCTCTCTCTACTCATCTCTCTATTGTGAGCTGGCTTGCATAGCCTCACTCTATCCCTCTCTCTACAATCCTCTCATCTACTCTTAACTCTCCATTTCTCTCTCTATACTGTGAGCTAATGGCCTACAAACACTGTGAGCTAATGGCCTACAAACACTCTCTCTCTATACTGTGAGCTAATGGCCTACAAACACACACACTCTCTCTCTCTCTCTCTCTCTCTCTCTCTCTCTCTCTTCTCTCTCTCTCTCTCTCTCTCTCTCTCTCTCTCTACTTATCTCTCTATTGTGAGCTTGGCCCCTGCATAGCCTCACTCTATCCCTCTCTCTACAATCCTCTCGTCTACTCTCAACTCTCCCTTTCTCTCTCTACTGTGAGCTAATGGCCCACAAACTCTCTCTCTCTCTCTCTCTCTCTCTCTCTCTCTCTCTCTCTCGTTACTGCATCCTCCCTCTCTCTAATCTCAACTCCTTGGAATATCTCTCTCCATTGTGAGCTTGGCCTACATAGCCTCACTCCACCTACTCTAAACTCTCCCTCCCTCCCTCCCTCCCCCCCTCTCTCTCTCTCTCTCTCTCTCTCTCTCCTGTGATGACTGCATCCTCCCTTTCTCTAATCTCAACTCCTTGAAAGGTTATGGCATGCACTCACTCCCTCTAATCTTAACTCCTATCCCTCTCTCTCTCTCTCTCTCTCTCTCTCTCTCTGTGTGTCTACTATGAGCTTAGTGCCTCCCTCTTCTTTTCCACTATCAACTACCTCTAAGCATGGTATTGTGTGAATTCAATAACACTAATGTGCCATTGCATCGACACGCAAGGTGGATTTTCATGTGCGGGTGTTGGAAGAGTATGCAACTTTGGGCAAGGTTCATTTCACAGAACAGAGAGAGGAATGTACATAGACAAGGGGGTCACACTAATGTGGATCTATGGGTTGATGGGAATCCATACCCAACTGACCCAAGAGCACATGACCCACTCTCTTTCAAAGACTTACCATCATTTATTCAGTATGTGGGAGATGGTGAGAATGAGATGCTTGGCTACTGCAAGAGATTAAGAACAACTAACACTGGTAGAGTCTTCTACTTGTTATCACAGTTGCATACGCTCTAAGTTAACCTTGCTAGTGTACACTAAGGTCCACTTTAGGCTCAAGCAAAAATCAAGGAGCTTGAGGGTGTAAATCAAGAGAGAGCAGCGTGTGTGGAAAAGCTTACATAGACAATCTCTCCCACATGAAAAGCTTACATAGACAATCTCTCCCACATGAAAAGCACTCCTATTGGAGCTAGGGAGCGTAATAAGCCACTCAACCACATCGAAACACTTGACATTAGGGGGGGTGCTCATAAGTGGATAATTCAAGCAGCATGGTATGGCTCCTCTTTCTTATTCTCTAACACTTCCAATTCAAAATGCCAATCTAAATCATGTGTGCACTTGTGTAATGTCAATGTAATTTTGTTGGTTTTTAGAGTAATCTATCAAGATGCCACAGGTTCTGATCAAACGAGGGAATGTAATGAGCTCTTTCATAAATGAGGGAGCATGTGCTTAAAACGATTATGGATCCCCATAAATGAGGGATCATGTGCTTAAAACGATTATGGATCCCCATTGCAAGAAGATACATAGGGCTATTTCCAATGAAATCATACAAGAGGTTTCCCAAAGTATCAGCAATGTTGATGTTGTTAATGCATGCGATGAGGTAGGCATTAGCACGAAGGGCTACAAAGCTCTTCAGGAGACACCCTTCATAAAGAAAGATATCACATACAACTTTTTTCCGCCGCCAAAGAGGGTTCGTCTAGCAATGGGAGAAGATGTAAAATGCAGGATTAGGGATTACTACCACATCAACGATACACTTTGCATTGCAGCATGGGAAAATTAGAAGACTACGGATGGTAATGTTTCATTAAAATTCAATGAGCTCAACAACATTTTTGTTGAAATGCAAAAGCTACCAAAGGTAATGATATTATTCTATGGGTTGCCTTCTGGATATAAGTAGGTTTTGTAACATTGCACACTTTAGTTATGTGCTCATTTATGGGGAACGACTTAACATTTTGTTTGATTTCTGTGTTTATAGGTTCCAAGGTCTCCTTTGTATGAAGTTGGGTGAGTGCTAGATTATGAAGGGAATAAGGCTAGAGAGAATGAGTGTCACACTCATGAACCATGCTATAGTAGAAGCCTTTAAGTCTCCATCTGCTCTACCATTCTTGTAGAAGGGCTCGATGATGAGGAAGAGAGAACAATTGATTTTCAAGAGCAAGGGAATGACGATATTTCACAGAGTAAACCATCATTCAGTGTTCAATTAGAGAAAGATATATGGTGTTCAATTAGAGAAAGATATATGGTGGTTATTAGGAGCATTTGAGATTTCGAAGGAGAGACACGAGGTGCTAACATGGGTCTTTGAGAGGTTGCCTTGGGTTAGTGATGTGATAAAGTCACAAATAGGGGTGAGAATGATGGTTTAGGGAGCTTTGACATTAATTGGCATCTTGACGGGGATCTGAAGACAATTAAGTGTATGCTTGGTTGCACTCAAGGTGCAAATACAACTCATCCATGCCCTTGGTGCATGCATGGATTGAAACAAAAAACCAAGAAGAAATGCAAGGGGAAGGCCAATTGGTGAAGAGGAATGTGAGGAAACTGAAAATTGCGAGGGAGAGTGGGACGGTGGTGTCCTTTCATCACCTATGTTGGTGCCTCCAAATAGACACTTAAGAGATAATAGTTGGAACCCCATAATTCCTTTCCCTCTTAGGAATGCTTACTTTTGTACTTTGCATGCTTTCATGCATATCTTTGACCACCTCTTAAAGTGTCACATAGACTATGCATTCACTATGCCTGGTAAAACTCAATAGGATGAGGCAATTGCTAGAGTGGAGAAGATTTTAAATGGAATTGGTTGACATGGGGGTAACGTGGAGATACAAGTTAGCCAAAAGGTCTCTGGAGTTTCACATATGGTTGCTCAAAAGGTTTCAATGAGTGGAGGCAAGGTGAGAAGTTTTCTCTAGAAGCCTTTTAACAAATGGGACAAGGTTCATAGAAATGCAGACATGCATCATGTCGAGGAAGGTGAAAATGTTCTTGTAAAGAGATGGGATATGTGGAAAGACCTTTGTGCTTGTACTACTTCAAACTGCTTGGATGAAAACATTGTTATTTTGCATGAGCAAGTGGGAAAATTTCAATAAGGTAGTGCGGTTGATGAATCAAAGTAGCACAACAGAGGAAGACTGCAAACCATTTCAAGCAGAGTTGTAAAGCTTCATTGAAGTTGTGGTCCGCACATGGGGTGAATTGAGTATTGTGCATTACATAGTAATATAATTCTTTTAAAGGTTTTGCAAAACATGTTTCTTCTACTAATGCACTTTTCCTGAATGGTAGTTTTGTTTGGTATCTACAGCACATCTTGTACGCTCATGGTGCATATTTCATGAACACCCTACGGCTCTCTTGAGTAACATGTGGAGCACCCAAGGAATGGAGAAAAGTCATTACCATGAAAGGGGAGTTTATTTAAAGAACACAAGACATGGAGCTGGCAGTACTCGATCAAACTATCTCAAAGAAATGTTTGATTGGTTCTTGGTTTATACCTTTGGGAAAGAAACCTTTCAAGGGAGAGGTCTCAAATGTCCAAACTGGCCCAAATTGCCAAAATGAAAAGTAAGCGTTAGAAAACAGCAAGGTGGAGGACAGGGATAGGATCTGCATGTCATGCAGCATGGAGGGTTACACATAGGAGAGTTGGTAAAGTATGGGTCCCTATAGACTTTAATGAAGCCTAGGGTTGATGTGTAGTTGATCTATAGAGGATATTATCTATCGAATCTAATCAAGTGTTATAAATGAGAATGTAAATGGTTCTTTTTTGCCAAATATGGATCCATGTTATCTTTCGTATTTAAAAACCCGTTTTTCTTGTGCGTGACTGTTATGTACACATTATATGTGCATATACTAGGAGGCTAACCCACATTAGGCTTGTGAGCATGGGAGCATGGGAACAAGCTCTAGTGGAGCATGGGTTAGGACTAACCTTAAGGGTTAAGGTTAGGGTCAGGAATCCAAGGGTCACACATGGGAAATGGAGAGTCAAGAGTCACTTGAGTGTCCTGCTATATAATAGGGGCATGGGGCACACTCAAGGGACGTTCTCTTGTGTAGAGGATTGTATCTACATTCTTGCCATTTCACTATAGAGCTGAGTGCTATTGTATTGGAGTTATACCTCTTGGTGGTATGGGACACTAAGGTTAAGGTATGTGGTACTCCATTATATTTCATGTGTGCAACCCTTGGGCTCACGGGTTGTTGGGTGGTAGAGTTTATGCCTAATTTATGCATGTTTATGCATGTTAATTATCTAGAGAGATCTTAGGGTTTTAACAGTGGTATCAGAGCAATCTCTAGTTAATTGTTGTTGTTTCTACTTTCTTATTCCATTTTTTAGCTTTTTTAAAAAAAGTAAATTTTTATATTTACTAAATAAAATGTTATTTTGTTAGTTTGTTTTGGTGATTTTGCACGTGGATCGTTGATATGGCGATTGGAATGCGTGTTACAACTACTCAATAGACGAATCGACGTTGCGGGAGAAATCTGTGAGTTTAATGCTATTTCTTCCCTATTGGTTTAAAATAAGCATTAATGGAAATTTTTACCAAATTCCACATATTTTATTGTGGATATTGTTGGTAGAATGGATTCCTTGAATTTCTCAAATTTTAGGAAATTTTTCCTAATTTTTTAGAAAATTTTTGAGCATTTTTATGGTAAAAATGTATTTTTAATGCATTTTGCGGGTTTTTCGCGGGCATGTTTTCGATTTTCTGCCAATTTTTCTTGCCGAAAAGCAATGTGGGGCAGTCAATTGATGCATGGGTTCTCTCCCGTGTGTGTAAAGTTCTTCTCTTTCTCAAAATCTGAATTTTTTATCTTCCATTTCTCTCTTGTGCGTGGGAACGTATATTAATCATAATTAAACACTAACTCTGGGAATCGATGCATAGATGGCGGGGGCTGCGCAGCACAGCCGATGGGCAAAATTCCCCCCTCCTTATATATATATATATATTTAAGGCTTTAAACCCAAAAGGTTATAAGCATTTTTTTTAATTTTTTTTTGAAATAGATATATTTTTTAAGTTATTTTCATTTGGAAAAAGCTTGGAAAAAGGGAAAAAAATCCTGAAAAAATATATTATTTCTCTGAAAATTATATTCTTTCTTCTGGATTTTTTTCCCTTGAACCTTTTGCCTTTCCGCATTCTCAGGAAATCTTTTGACTTTTCAAATTCTAGAAAATCTTTTGACCTTTCGGATTCCGGAAACTTTTGACCTTTGATATTCTATTTTTTTGTCTTTTCATTTTCCCAAAACTTTTGGCTTTCCGTACTCCAAAAAACCATTGGAATTCTGAAATTTTTTTTGACCATTCGTGTTCTAAATGCGTTTGGGGTGAATTAAAATTTTTAAAAAAGTTCCAGAAAATTAGGCAAAGGATATTTTAAATTTTTGGAATATTTGGGACTGGTGGTATATTCATTTCAGGCACTCGTGACCATTCAAATTCTTTTAAAAACCCATTTTTGGTCCAAAAATTTAAGAAATCCATTAAAAATTTTAAAATTTCATTGGATTTGAGAATTGTCGGGCGAAATTGGAAATTTTGTGGATGATGGGATTCTCATGAGAAATTAGAAATATTCTAGAAATTATTTTTAGAGATCCTAGAAATTGGTTCTACTAGATTCATACTAGGATTTTGCATCTACAATTTGGCTCATGTGATGAAGGGAAATCCCAATGCCCTTTACTTTTGTACAGTTCTTACAGTGCTCTTGCAAGAAGAGAAATCTTGACAAAACTGAACTAGAATGCATGTGGGAGATCAGGCATTTACTACTAGTGAAAAAGGTAAAGGCAAAGCCTTTTCTCACATGGAAACTTTAAGCCAAAGCCAAAATCAGCCCAATCTCATAGAAAGGATGCCAACAAGGGGGTGACAAGCCTAAGAAAATAGAAAAATCCAACTACTATTGGAAGCCATGCTATTACATCAACGATGAAAGATCCCTGGCCCCTCTGTGCAACGAAATCGAGGGTGCTAGCAGGTGGAAGTAGCACTTCTTGCGCAAGGTAGAGCCTCTCACTCGGGGCCTCGCCTAGGGATATCCGAACAAGAGACTAGTCCCTTGGTTCTTCCAAAACCGAACCCGCAAAGACTTCCTTCACCCAGAAAGCACGGGCGATTCCTCCAGGATATTTTTATTCTAAACGTAGACAAGAGCCTTAACTAACCAAACTGATCCGACCAAACCCGTAAGTCACATGATAAGATCAAGGAAAAGACTTGCACTTGGATCATAGAGACCAACGCTTTTTTCCTCATCGAGAGGCACAGCCGTTGATTCTTTTCCATAGAACAAAGACTATCCAAGATTTACTTTATCTATCGTACCATAACAGAATTGAGTTTCATTTTAGGGATCCATCAGTCCAGCCTAACCCCATCCATAGTCCCATGGGTTAGCCAACCACCCAACCATTGTACTGATAGGATCCATTTAGGAATTTGGTTATGTTTTGTCCCGGGTACCAGGGAAAAGAGTTCCCAGGCCCCCTAGCTGGCGCTTCAAGTAAACTTCAAGATAGTCACACCACTTACATACCCAATATGAAATTGCCTATTTCATAGACTCAGCTGTCTTTAAAACAATCTTTTAATGAAACCATAGTATCATTGATCATAGTCCTCCAAAATATCCGGTTGAATTCTAATTTCTAATCATTTCTTCATCGGTGTACCTATGGCATCATTGGCAACCAAAACACTCACCACCTGTCCACTCAAGGGTCTTTTCAATAGCTCCTAGCTCATAGTACCCAAAAATATATTCACTTATAAAAATCCAGATGGACTCTCCGTTGAAGATCAGCAAGATTAACCAACAGATCCATATAAAAGAGCCATGGACTCATCCGTTGAGGACCATCAAGGCCAATCAACCAGATCCATGCCGGAGTTCAAAAAACAACTCTAACTCCTTGTTCCAGTTCTCTTCCTCGAACGAACGCATGGGTATCTTCGGCGACCTAGAGCCCGAGCACCGTATGGTCAGCACCCTCTAGGATCCTTCGCAGGTCACCTAGCAATTCACTCATAGGCTGCTTCCTTGGTCCCTCATCCATCGTATCGGAAGCTCACTATTTAAATCGAACCGAGGCTGGTCAAGACCTCGGCTTACATC
Organism: Cibotium barometz; assembly: GCF_041138505.1. Lineage (NCBI taxonomy): Eukaryota > Viridiplantae > Streptophyta > Polypodiopsida > Cyatheales > Cibotiaceae > Cibotium > Cibotium barometz. The sequence continues at coordinate 26,137,343 of NC_141087.1, forward strand.
CTCTCCCACTTGAAAAACGCGAGATGTACTCATCTCACAAAAAACTGGGGGTAATCCCGCATCAGTGTTTAACATAAATATTGAGTAGATAGTTAGCAAGTGAGTTATTCACTTAGAGAGAACAATGCTAGAATGCATTTTGATACAATAGCATTCTCTTGTATTGTTGTCTTATAAATAATAGTACAATCTTGATGCATCTCCTTTAAAAAATAGTAGTATATTCCTCGCTACAAGAGAGTCATTATTTTTCGATGCCTAGTTTCCACGCTTGGTCGGGTCGATGTGCGTTGAAATAGGCATCAAAATATGCGAGGAAAAATGCATCGAAATAACAATCAAAATATGCGTGGAAAAAGTCATCAGAATAACCGTTGAAATAACAGTCAAAATTTTTATTTAAAAAAAATAAATTTATATACAATATTTGCTAGTTCCCATCTTGGTGTAAGATCCCTGACCCCACTGTGCAATGAATTCTGGGGTGCTAGTAGCGGAAGTAGCACTTCTTGCGCGGGGCAGGGTCCCACACTCGGGGCCTCGCCCACGGATATCCGGACAAGAGACTAATCCATTGGTTTTTCCAAAACCGAACCCGCACAGGCGATTCCACCAGGATAATGTTTTCCTAACATAGTCAAAAGCCTTAACTAACTGAACTGATCTGACCAAACTCGTAAGTTCCATAGTCAAATCAAGGGACAGATTGCACTTGGATCATAGAGACCAATGCTTTTTTCCTCATCGAGAGGCACAGTCGTTGATCCTTTTTCCATAGAACAATTTTTGTCCAGGATTTACTTCATCTATCGAACTAAACAGAAATTGAGTCTCGATTTACAAATCCATATTTGCTAATTATCCACTAATTATGTCTTAATTATTTACTAATCACTTTGTTAATGATGTTGATTCTAGTGTTTGATCCACCATAGCTCATCACAATGCTCAAATTTCAACATGGTATCAGAGCCATGCCTAGAATCTATCAGATTTATGAGCCCATTATCTAACTAATTAGGATTAGTAGATAATTAGCAAATAATCAAAAGTTTAGTTAGTTTTCACTTCACCCCTTCACCTCGAGCCAGTGGTGGTGGAGGACTCCATTCAGCTTGCACACTCACAATTAGGGCAAAAGCTTCTAGCATATGGTAGCCAACACACTTGGCTACAAGCCTATCAAAACGGCGCAGCAAACCGCCAGCGAAGGAGGGGGAATTTACGATTTTGGCCGACGCATTTTTTCCTGAGTAATTTGCAGATTTCTTCTTGCTGCTCAAATCAAATGTCTCTAATTCCTCTTAGCCCAAGATGTATTCAAGCATGCTCTACAAGCTGGTGAAGACAGAATTCAATTTCATCAAGTCTACAGTGAGATCCAAGCTCTTCATCAAATCAGGTGACTTTGGTAAAATAGAGATTAAGCTTTCAATATTTGGTCAAATCTTGTGTTTCTTGGATTAATCCTCTACTAGACTCATTGCTATTGATGGCTTTGAAAGCATTTGAGCTCATTTGAAGTCTAAGGCACTAGATCTGGACTCCCCACATACTCTGTTTTTTGCACACAAAACAGAGCATTAATTTACTAATCAATGATTAATCAGTGCTAATCACTGTATTTTGGAGCAATTGAGGGTTCAAATTAACCATTAGGTATCTGATACAGATCCCTATAGCTTCAGATTGCATATCGAAGTTGGTTTGATACTCCAACCATCCCCCCGTACAAATTGGTTACCCTTAATTTAATGTAATTTCTGGTGATTTTATGCTGATAAAATTATTGTAATCATCTATTAAACACCAGATTGAGTTGTAAAAGGGTAGACACTGCCCTTGAATCTTGAAATTGGATCAAGAGGTAAGACCCCCTTCACATCCACGAGTTCAGCACAGGAAATAGCCAAATTTAATGGGGAGCAGTTTTATACATGACAGACAAAAACCATGTATTTGCTGATGAGGAAAAATTTGTGGGGATTAGTTGAAGGGAGAGATGAATGCCCAGAGAGAGGGAAAAATGAGTGGAAGAGCAGGAATGAAAAAGCATTGGGACTTATTGCACTCAGTTTAAATGATGAAATCATTCACCACATCACAGGGATACAATGGGCAAAAGATGCATGGGATGAACTCAATAAATTATTTGGTACACAAGAAAAAAAATTCAAAGATAAATCTATTAATGCAATTTTACAAATTGGACATGAAGGAAAGTGAACCTTTAATCACACACTTGAACAAATATAAAAGCATTAAGCAACAGCCGGCAAAAAGGTAGAAGATGATGAAGCATTAGCTGTACTTATGAAGAGTGTGGACAAAGAGGATTATGAAAACATTGTAGCAACACTAAAGAATGTACCTGAATTGAAGCTACACGAGATAGAAGTAGCTCTACTAGAGCAAGAGAGCAGAGGCAAAGAGAAGAAAGGGCTCGACTCAACAGCAGGAGAGGAAAGGGCTCGACTCAACAGCAGGAGAGGAAAAAGCAATCTTCACCCGAGGAGGATTCTCTCGAGGACAAGGACGAGGAAGAGGCAAAGTAGGAGGAAGGACCTTCACTTGCCACAAATGTGGAAAGCCAGGACACATGGCGAGAGACTGCTACAGCAAACCCAGTGGAGAAGGAACGACATCGGCAAACTTCATGGAGGCTCCAAAGGAAGTGGAGTCGGATAATGTTTTCTGAGAGAGAGATAGAGAGACCCCACAACCCAATGTAACCTGCCCCAACAAAGTAAAACCACCTCTGAGCCACCGATGATGTAGGCCAAGTGTGGTAGATGTATGTGTGAGCACTTTAGTCAAGGTCGCCGGGCACTTATAGTAGCCTTGGACACATAGAGAGAGAGTGTCAAGGACTATGGAGTTTAGGGACTTGAGGCACTGGTCACGGGCTATCAAGTAAGAGGGAAACTTAGTATAGGGTCCAGGTGTGCTAGGATTATTCACTTGAGGGGAGGTGTTGAAATATACAAGTGAATAGGGTGTGTGCGGGAACAAGCCCTTGTTAGTAGAGGCTGTAAAAGAGGAGATGTAATTGTGAAAGAACCTGTGAAAAGGTGAGAAGAATCTACTGGAGAGAATAAAGGGTAGCATGAGAGAATTTAGGAGTGTGGAGTTATTCAGGGAGATATTCAGGGAAAAGAGAAGAGGTGGAGAGAATCAGGCAAGAGGTGGAGATATTCTGGGAGTGAATCATGGAGAAATCAATGGGATTTGATGCTTGATGTAAACTCTATAAATTAAGGCATAGCCCTAATGAGAATTTACTAGTTTTTTGAGTATCCATGCCTACATTAATCTATTTGCTAATTACCCACTAATTACGTCTTAATTATTTACTAATCACTTTATTAATGATGTTGATTCTAGTGTTTGATCCACCATAGCTTATCATTATGCTCAAATTTCAACAAGGGTGTGCCATATTGGGAGAGTGATGGAGTCCCCCCTCCACACTGCTACCTCGTCCCTCGCATGAGCAACTTGGATTCCTTTCCTCCGTATTTGTGTGGCCTCTCCGGAGTTAGTATCGAAGTGTATATCTCTTCCTAGTCTCTAGGGAAACCTTATACAGCAGCCGTGGAGTATTCTGGCATCCTAGGCCAATGTTTCATCTACTACAGGCAGATGGGCCATCCTAGGCGCGGCAAGCTAGGAGATTGCCTCCAGTGGTTCCTCCCCCTATTTTTAGTGCTGATCCTCAGTAAGTGGCAAGAAGAAAGGCAGGCCCTCAAGAAGCAGAGCATCAAGCCCTGACTCCTGATGACCCAGCTACCACGACGAGTGGCGGCGGACGGCTGGCCTGTGTGCCTGGGACACCAAACGACCACCCGAGCCAAGCGCCACCACCGCACGCGACATGCTAGCAAATCTTAGGAGGATTTGGTTCTGTTAGAGAGCCATTTTGAGATCTCCGTTGGTCTTTGGAGAGCTGATGGAGATTTTCTACCACACATCAGGAGCACAGATCAACTAGCACAAGCCGTGTGGTTTTTGGGTAGGTTCAGCACCCGCCCCAACTTTGAGACTAGTTAAGGCTTTCCACTGGATCCTGAGGGGCACTCTAGTTTGATATCTCGGTTTCTAGGTGGGCATTGACATCTCTCCCGAGCAGTAGCTTGCTCCGCTTCTTTTAAGTATTTGGAAGAAGAATCTATATTGGAGCTCAGTGATGCTCTCTCTTGAAGCTCTCTCTTGAAGGCAGAGTGGTGGTGGAGAACCAGGTAATTCTAGCCACGATGTGGTACATCACTTCGTGTTGGGCCTTTTCTCCGGCGTGCATTGGCTAGGTACAACAATTGATCAGGAACTTCTTATGGGCCAAAAGTGACGAGAGGCCTGCTAGGGCAAAGGTGGCATGGCGTGTGATCAGCCAACCACGTAGCAGAGGGGGGCTTGGCCACATTGATCCTACTATTCAGAGCCGTGCCCTATTGGGCATGTTGATTGTCATAGGACTCCTTCTTGGTGGTGAGACTTGGAAGGATTTCTTATTGGCCCAGATCTCAGCCCGCATTGCGATCCTTGGGGGCCCACAGCCATAGTGTACCTAATGGATCTTCATAGAGATGCGAGCCCATGGTTTTATCCTAGCTTTTGAGGATAGATTTACATCCAGTTTACTTTGGGCTTGGGATCATCTCAAGCCAACTCTCATACAGATAGCACCAGTTGCCTTAGAGGAGAAGCTTCGGCATCCTTTGGTTTGGAACCCCCTAATCCGTTTACCCAGCGGCCACATGTTAGGGGCTTGGCCGCATGTATCTTGGAGAGCTGTGAGCACGGGGCCAGCCAGGTCTCTAGGAGATTGGATAGCACACAGGCAGTTACCCCTGGAGGAGCAAGAGAGAGGCCTAACTGGGATTTAGGGTTGAGATAGGCTCACCATCGACATCGACTCAGCTATCCCTCAAGATTGGTTGATGCCTATTCTAGACCCAACCCCCCCAGAGTGGTTAGGAGTGCTTACCAAACATGATATCCTTGTGGCAGTCCATGGAGTAGATGAGGATAGTGGTCTGCTTACTTTTTCTATTGGATCCCAGGGCAGACTAGACAGATCAGAGCTCCCTTTGGAGGATTTCAGATATTGCACCTTGTAAAGGGTGAGGGTGATTCGTTTTTGGGCACCAGAATGGCACATAGATCTAGCACACCAGCCAAGGTGGCCAGGGAGAGACTATGGTGGCTTTGGATTTGGGAGTGTCGACCTCTCATGGTTACAGTGGGACCCGGGAGAGTGGACTTGGCATGACCCTGCAGATTGGGAGGAGACTCTGGATGCCCCCTTCTTTTCATATACACTGCAGCCTGGTCGTAGGATCCAGATGCCTGAGATAGATGGCACACTGGGCACAGCAACAACACACTAGTAGTCTTAGGGCCTATCACAACGCTTCCTTTAAGATTTTTGGAAGAGGCTTTGGGACAGCTTTCAGCCGAGGAAGATCACTCTCTTCCTTATGCCACATAGGAGTTTGGCGGTGTACTTGGATGGCAGTTGGAGGCAGGTCAACAGGCTTGCTCGCAGTAGTGCGGCGGCCACCCCCAAGAGTCCCAAGCAACATTGCCTTTGGGATTACCCAAAGGCTCAACAAATTTGGCAATGAATTCTCCGCATGTTTGCTATGGATAGGGCATCGACCTAGATTATCACTTGCGGTACTATCGCTTGGGCCATCGAGGCTAGAGTGGTTAGGACCTCTAAGGAGGATGGGGGAGGACAAGCCCTTCAGGTCTCCCACCATCGTATTATAGCAGCACCAGTCACATCCCAACCGATAGGTGACTGGCAACTAGGCTCATGCCAGAGATGGGAGATTCACAGTAGCATAGCAGCCTAGCACATCTGGCGGGCTAGATGCAGTGAGGCCATAGAGGGTACACACACTCCATTGGCTAATACCATCCATAGCATATGGTTTGATATCATTCACACTCTCCGCGGTTAGTGGGGGAAGCTATAGGGAGTTTTTGATTGCATGCGGAAGTAGCGGGAAGCCTTCTTGAGGACTAGCCCATTCCTTACATCAGATAGAGGCAATGACCCCATTTGGCATTATAGACCACCTGTGTAGTTGTTTCCGTCCCCTCCCCTTGTATGAGACAGCCTTCTCCTCATAGAGCAGCCAAACGAGAAGCATCTCTTCCTTATGATCATCACTTATTTCCCACCCTTATATAAGGCGAGGTTGTATCTAGCCCGTCATGGTTGTATTTAGCCCTTTGTGGCTATTTTTATTAACTAATTGAAGAATCTGTTGTAGTTATTAGTAGTGGCTACAATGTTATTTTCTTGACTATAAAAAGGTTAAAAAAGGAGAAGATCGAAAAAAGCTAGTCCTAGAGGAAAGTAAAAAGAAAGAGAAAGATGTTGAGAACCAAAGAGTCAAGGGATGAGGATCCTCAGAATGAGCAAGGTGATCCAAAAAAGGAGGGATGCCTTTGATGACAAAGAAGATGAAGAAGACAAGGATGGAGAGAAGGAAGTGAGTGAAGATGAAGAAGACAAGGATGGAGAGAAGGAAGTGAGTGAAGATGAAGAAGACAAGGATGGAGAGAAGGAAGCGAGTGGAGAAGAATAATCAGGAAGAAAAGGCATTAGAAGAGATATAGTACAATATTTGAGAGACCATTAAGAGTGGAGACATCTTGGATGACATGACTATGAACTTTGGGAAGATAGTACCTAGGATTCCCTTATGTAGGTGTGTGCACTGACGTTTCAATTTGGGAGCTAACTCTATCAATTGCCCAAAGTAATATTCGCCTTCCTTCCAGCCATGTCCTCTTGTAAATTGTAGCTATCCTGCCCAACCCCAAGTTCCTCTTCTGCTTGACCTTTACATCCCCTCCTTCCTTCACTTTACCTTTCTTCTTGCTAGGCCCTATAGCATCCCTGATTTCCCTTTCCTGTGGCATCCGTTTCCCCAAAGACATCACATCAGCTTTTGTCTCTTTTGTCTTCTCAAGGGTGACCACATCTATCACCTTAGTTTGTCTTCTCAAGGGTGACCACATCTATCACCTTAGTTTTACCCTTCTTCTCATTTGTCAATCCATTGGTCCCTGCTTCACCTTTAATTTCAATTCCATAATCATTTGCCCTATTGGGAATCTGAGAGGGTAAGGGATACATATCACCCCCCATTTGCTGAGGCTTATCACAATCCGTACTTAGATGTCCAAGTTCACCACAATTCCAGCATGTAGGAATAAACCGTCTACCCCTGCTAAAACCACGGCCACTTCCATAGCCTGCTATCTGACCTTCAATCCCTTCCTGATTATAGCCTCTGCCTCGGCCACGTCCACCACCTATGTTTCCCATCATTTTCAAACTTAGATTCTTCATACAATCTTTGCCTCATGTCCTGTTGAAGTCCTTCATCAGTAAAATAAGATAAATGTGAATGAATGGATGGATAGATGTGATGTGAATCAGATAAATGTGAATGAATGGATGGATAGATGTGATGTGAATCAGATAAATGTGAATGGATGGATGGATGATGTGAATCAGATAAAATTGGATTGTTACAAAAGGAATTTACAACCAAGTATGCATTTATCTTCTCATACCATGCTTTGGGAGACTAATTAAGGCCATATGAAGCTTTTCCTAGGCTGAAATACATAAACCTCCTCATCCAAGTCACCATTTAAGAAGGCAGTCTTAATATATCCAATTGATGTACATTCTAGCCATGATGCACTTGTAATAATACACCTAATCGTAATCATACAAGATGTGGGTGGAAAGGTCTCGTCATAATTTAAGCCTTTCTCTTGAGCATAACCCTTTGCAACTAGCCTTGCCTTATATAGTGATCAACACTACCATACTTCATGCTTAAGCTTATAAACCCGCTTCTCAATGGAATTTTTACAATAAAATTAATTTTTTAAATATCGTGTCATTTTTTAGGATTTAGTCGTACTCATCCTACATGGCCTGCATCCAATGATCATGTGCTTCCTCAAGGAAATATGTTTGTCTTCATTGTATATATTGGTAATGAGAGCATGTTCCATAAAAGAATAAGATGTATGATGAGAACCTGCACGTGTCCCACTAGGTATTTAGGACTAGCAAATTTGCTATTCCACAATGTCTGCACTAGCTATTTTGGCATGCTCTTGGAAACTTATATGGCTACCCTTTTCTCATTTACTACATCATCCATAATTTCCTCATAAATAGATTGTGGGCTAAAATTTGAGATTATTTTCAGACAATTTGGGCTGATTTGCAGTACCTTTTTGAACAATCATTTGCTCCACATATGGGTACCCAAGATGGGAGTGTATCAAAGATGTCATGTGAGCATACATTTTGTAATTTTTTGCATAAAACATTGGGCTGAACTAAGTTCTCAATAAAGACATATCTACTCTCCAAAATCCACTTTGTGGGGCTGGATGGTAAAGTTTATACCCTTTGCTTTTTGAGCTATATCCTATAAAAACACATTTTATTTCCTTATCATCCAACTTATTATGTTGTTGTTCAAGCACAAGTGCATAAGCAAGATAAGCTAAAATTGCAAATGAGCCACATAGGGCTTCTACCATTCCAAGCTTCATAAGGGGTAATCGCAAATTGTTTAAAGCATGTAAAAAGCTCTAACTTTTCCTTCAATGGTACACCTAGGTCTACCTAGAGTAGTCATCATCAAAAGTCATAAAGTAGAGATATCCTTGATCGATGGTGTCCTCATGGGACCTCATACATCACTATGTATAACCTGTAATTTCTAGACATCCCTAAATGATCCATCTTTCTAGAATGATGCCTATTGCATCTTGCCTAAAATGCACCCCTCACATACATGTTTAACAGGGACCCCTCACATACATGTTTAACAGGGACCTCAAGCTTTGGCAACACCTAGGTCTACCTAGAGTAGTCATCATCAAAGTCATAAAGTAGAGATATCCTTGATCGATGGTGTCCTCATGGGACCTCATACATCACTATGTATAACCTGTAATTTCTAGACATCCCTAAATGATCCATCTTTCTGGAATGATGCCTATTGCATCTTGCCTAAAATGCACCCCTCACATACATGTTTAACAGGGACCTCAAGCTTTGGCAACTTTGACACCATTTATTACCTTTTAAGATGTAACAAATTGCCAAAATTTAAGTGACCAAAGTGGGCATGTCATAGCTCTGTGTTACTCATAGCACGTTGTGTGGTAGAAACTAAACAAGCATTGTGTACCAATCTCTCACACATCCACAACCTATAAATCCCATAGCTTAGAGGACCAAATACCACAGTGATGTCTCCACTCCAGTCATGAACTATACACCTATCATTCCTGGTGGAATCGCATATGTCTGCTGGGTGAGGGAACTTTTTCCAGATTAGGTTTTGGAAGAATCGAGGGATTAGTCTCTTGTCTGGATATCCGTGGTGGGCGAGGCCCCGAGTGGGAGACTCTACCCTGTGCAAGAAGTGCTACTTCCGCTCTGCTCTAGCACCCTTGAATTCGTTGCATTGAGAGGGCACGGATCTTTTAGGAGTGGTTATCCACGAGTAGGTGGATAACCACGAGTAGGTGGTTATAGTGGAGGGGGAGCCCTGGATCTTCTCACTATTCTTCTCTTGCAAAAGAAGAGTTGCCTTTGGATTTAATAGTGGAGAGCATGTGGAAAGTCCTATTGTGATAAGGATTGAATGTTACGATCTGAGTGAATTATTATCTGATGATGAGTTTTATATAAGGGATCTTTATCCCAGGATTCTGTTGGGTTCACCAGACTATAAGGAACCCCAGAATCAGTTGGATCTTAAGGAAAAGAGTTCTCCTCTAATTTTGCGAGATGAGGACATCTCGCTTTTTTTAAGTGGGGTAGGATGTAAGATTCCTCCCTCCGGCTTTTGAGGTATGCAAGTATAAGAACCTCCCCTTCTGATCTTATAATTATTTCCCTCTCTGAAATAAAAGAAAGATCCTGTTTTAGCCTAGAGAGAGAAAATATCTAGAGGGAGGTAATTCAAAATTGAGATATTTTTGGATATAAAAACCATCCAGGTGTCTAAAATGGGTTCCCCTGAAACAGATATTCAAAAAGAAATTTCGATTGTGCAATTGGAATAAATTGAAATCAGGTAAAAAGGACCTTAGCCTAAGGGTCCAAATTTTCTAAAATTTTTGAATTAAGGTTCCTATGGACCAATTAGATTAATCCAAATGTGGAAAGGAGATAAATGAAAGAATAAAAGAAAATCCCCCAAAATGAGTAAATGCTCACACAAGATGAAGAGTTGACTATGACTAAGGACAAGGTTATTAGTTAAAAAAGAACAGATATTTAGAAGAAATGATGCATTTTGACACCTCAGTGTGGGGAATTTTCCTCATGAAGGAGGTGCCTATTTCACATGTGTGGTTGAGTTTTAAACTCACAAATAATGAGATATTTTCATCTCTCCTCCCTCCTACTTCAACTAGATCCAAAAAGTAAGCTAAATTGACCTAAAAATGGTCAAAAATTGACCAAACTGATCTGGAAAATTCTAGAATCAGTTTGCTTGGTTAGAGGCTCACTTTTTCCTATAAATAAAGCCTCCCCATTTGTAAATGGGGAGGCTTCATTTATAGGAAAAATGCTATTAACCATTTGTAAATGGTTAATAGCATTTTATGCACTGTTACTCTACTCCTCCCCAGAGCCAAAAATAGTGAATTCATTGATAATTCATTTGTTTTTGACCATTTCCTCTCTACTCAAAAGAATTGGTGGGAACTCTTGTTGCAAACAAGAGTAGATCCCTCAAACCATCAAGCCAAAGGAAAGCTCACAAAACTCCTAGTAAGTTAGAAATTCTACTTTTTCTTATTTTATTTTTTGGTTTTCTGATTTTTACTTTTTTTAAATGAAAATGGATGTTATGCCATGCTGGAAAGGCTTTCCCCCTTCTCTTCATTATAGCCTTTCTTTATCCTAGATGTGTAATCAAATTGATAGAATTAAACTTTTTATATTGTTTACTCTTAATAAAGTTGAAATTGATTAGATTAGAATGATTTAAATCATCTTGGATAATTTCTAGTAAATTTTAGAGTGAAAATTTTGAAAAATGGTCAGCCATAAAGGAGGTTATGGCAAAATTTTCTTAAATTTCGTGAAGTAAGTTTTATCTTTTTATTATTCAAAAAGAGTAATCCCCAGTGCTTGTGTATTCTACAAGTGTTATTTTTATTCTATGCATAGAAAAATGTATATTAGAAATATTTTTATTATAAAAGTGTTATTTTTATTAGAATTAATTTCTATGCATAGAAAGATGCATATTGGGAATATTTTGATTTATAAAAGTGTTACTTTCATCAAAATTGATTTTTATGCATAAATAGATGCATAAAAGAATTTGTATTATTATAAAACTGTTACTTTCATTAAAATTGAATTTATGTATAAATAGATGCATAAAAGAATTTTTTTTAATTATAAAAGCGTTACTTTCATCAAATTTTGATTTTATGCATAGAAAGATGCATAAAGAAGTTTATTTTTATTTCAAAAGAGTTATTCTCATCAATTTTGATTTTATGCATAGAAAGATGCATAAAGAAATTTATTTTTATTTCAAAATAGTTACTCTCATCAATTTTGATTTTATGCATAGAAAGATGCATAAAGAAATTTATTTTTTATTTCAAAAGAGTTACTCTCATCAATTTTGATGCATAAAGAAATTTATTTTTATTTCAAAAGAGTTACTCTCATCAATTTTGATTTTATGCATAGAAAGATGCATAAAGAAATTTATTTTTATTTCAAAAGAGTTATTATTTTTTATTTCAAAAGAGTTATTCTCATTAAAATTAAATTCATGCATAGAAAGATGCATAAAAGATTTATTTCTATTTCGAAAGTATTATTCTCCTAATATTGAATTTATGCATAAATAGATGCATAAACGGATTTTTATAAAAGTGTTCTTTCCCACTGAAGTTGTTCTTATGCATAAATAGATGCGTAAAGAATCTTTATATCAAAAATAAGAATTCTCTTACATTCTATAAATAGATGTGATAAGATGTGATATGAATCAGATAGATGAGAATGAATAGAGAATGGATGTGATGAAAATAGATGTGATGAGAATGAGAGATAAATAGATGTGATGAGATGTGATGAGATGTGATGTGAATCAGATAAATGTGAATGAATGTGTTAGCATGTGAATCGAGATTTGAATGAATGATACAGGATCAGAATGAATGTATTAGCATGTGAATCGGGATGTGAATGAATGTGATAGCATGTGAATCAGGGTGTGAATGAATGATATAGGATGTGAATGAATGTGTTAGCATGTGAATCGGAATATGAATGAATGATACAGGATGTGAATGAATGTGTTAGCATGTGAATCGAGATGTGAATGAATGATATAGGATGTGAATGAATGTGATAGCATGTGAATCAGGATGTGAATGAATGATATAGGATGTGAATGAATGTGTTAGCATGTGAATGAGATATGAATGAATGATATAAGATGTGAATGAATGTGTTAGCATGTGAATCGAGATGTGAATGAATGATATAGGATGTGAATGAATGTGTTAGTATGTGAATCGAGATGTGAATGAATGTGATAGCATGTGAATTAGGATGTGAATGAATCATAAGGGATGTGATTGGATGTGAATGAATCATAAGGGATGTGATTGGATGTGATTGGATGTGAATGAACGATAAGGGACGTGAATGAATGTGTTAGCATGTGAATCGGGATGTGAATGAATGAGATGTGATGTGAAATGGATGTGATAAGATGCGATGTAAACTAGATAGATGTTAATGTATGTGAAGTGATGAGATGTATGGGTAGATATAAGTGGATGAGATCTGATGAGGGTAAATGAGGAAATAAGTGATGAGATAAAAAAAGATGTGATTAGATGAGAATGGAAATACTTATGAAATAAATGTGGATTGATGTGTGGATAATGTGGATGGATGTATGGATGATGTGGATTGATGTGTGGGTAATGTGGATTGACGTGAATGGATGTATGGATGATGTGGATTGAATGCGATTGGATTTGATTTGATGTGTGAATGATGTGAAGTGATAGGGATTGATGAAGAAAAAAAATTGTGGGAAGATGAGAAAAGATGGATGGAAATATTGTTGGAATTGTATTTGTATGTGAAATCTGTTTTTAAATGACTATTTTATGTCAAAAATGCTGGGGAAGCACTTTGACCGTCTTGTGAATGAGGTCGTGGTGGAGACCTATCTCTTAAAGTTGCAACTACTGACGGAGCGTCAATGGAGGATGCCTTGTGTAGCAAGGTCGGCCGAGGTCTTGACTAGCCTCGGTTTGATTTAAATGGTGAGCTTCCCGTAGAGTGGATGAGGGACCAAGGAAGCGTCCTATGAGTGAAACGCTAGGTGACCTGCGAAGGATCCTAGAGGGTACTGACCATATGGTGCTCGGGCTCTGGGTCATCGAAGATACCCACACGTACATCGGGGAAGATATTGGAACAAGGAGTAAGAGTTGTTTTCTGAATTCGGGCATGGATCTGGTTGATTGACCTTGCTGGTCCTCAACAACGGATGAGTCCATGCCTCTTTTATATGGATCTGTTGGTTGATCTTGTTGCTGATCTTCAACGGAGACTCCATTTTTGTTAAAGTGAATACTTGCCGGTTACTATGAGCTAGGAACTATCAAAAAGGCCCCTGAGTGGACAGGGGGTGAGCGTTCTAGTTGCCAATGATGCCATAGGTACACTGATAAAGGAATGCTTGGAAATAAGGATTCTTAGAGGATTATGATCAGTGACACTACGGTTTCATTAAATGATTGTTTTAAAGACTATTGAATCTGTGAAAAAGGCAATTTCATATTGAGTGTGTAAGTGGTGTGACTAGTTTTAAGTTTGCATGAATATCCGGCTAGGGGGCCTGGGAACTCTTTTCCCTGGTACCTGGGACAACCTAACCAAATTCTTAATTGGATACCTTTCACTACAGTGGTTGGGAGGTTGATAACCCATGGGACTAGATGGGGTTGGGCTGGACTGATGGATCCCTAAATTGAGACTCAATTCTGTTCTGGTTCGATAGATGAAGTAAATCCCGCACAAAAATTGTTCTATGGAAAAGAATCAATGGCTGTGCCTCTCAATGACGAAAAAAGCATTGGTCTCTATGATCCAAGTACAATCTTTTCCCTGATCTGACTATGGGACTTATAGGTTCGGTCAGATGAGTTCAGTTAGTCAGCTTTTGACTACGTTAGAGAAAAGTTATCTTGGAGGAATCGCCCGTGCTTTCAGGGCAAGGAAAGTTTTTTCGGGTTTGGTTTTGGAAGAACCGATGGATTAGTCTCTTGTCCGGATACCGTGGGCGAGGCCCTGAGTGTGGGACCCTGCGCCGTGCAAGAAGTGCTACTTTCGCTACTACTAGCGGTGGGGATAGGGACCTCACATCTTTACTTGCAGTATATACGAGTAAATCTAAGACCTTGAAATTAAAAGCAAAAATGCTATCCAGATGATGAATTCGAATGTGGTTGATATGATTTTAAAATTCTGGTTGAGAACTGATGAGTTGAATTGGATTCTGATTGAAAAAATGATGATTCCTGAATTTTGGTTGAAAAGCGATAAGCTGAGCAAAACCACAATGAGGATAAATGGGACGAGTCGCTGTGATGATGTTCGTGTGACTGAAATGATGACTTCAGCAAAGCACTATGAGATTAGTGGATTGTACTGACAGACTGCTACTGTTAACACTTGACCCAGTGGATCAAGCTAAGGGATGACAAATTAAAAATTTGTATAATTGAAATTCCCATGGTGGAGGACTGTTCATAGGGAGATTTCGGTCTAATGGACCATTATTGTGTTCAGGATATGAATGATATGATCTGAAAGAATTGTTATCTAATGATGGGTTCTATATAAGGGATCTTTATCCCAGGATTCTGTTGGGTTCACCAGATTATAGGGAACCCAAGAATTAGTTGGATCTTAAGGGAAAGAGTTGTCATCTAGTTTGCAAGATGAGGACATCTTGCGTTTTTTAAGTGGGGTAGGATGTAAGATTCCTCCCTCTAGCTTTTGAGGTGTGCAGGTGTAAGAACTTCCCCTTCTGATCTTATAATTATTCCCCTCTCTAAAATAAAGAAAGATCTTGTTTTACCCTCTTTTGGCCTGGAGAGAGAAAATGTATAGAGGGAGGAAATTCAAAATTGAGGTATTTTTGGATATAAAAATCATCCTAGTGTCTAAAATGATTTCCCCTAAAACAAAAATTCAAAAAGAACTTTCGTGAGAAATTGGATGAGCAGTGTCATCCCCTGTTTCCACAAAACCTGGTCTTTCCGAGTTTTTCATCTCCAATGAGTAAATGCTCACATAAGATGAAGAGTGGACTAAGGACCAAAGAAAACAATACAAAAAGTTGATTTCTGACACCTCAGTGTGGGGATCTCCCCTCATGAAGTAGGCGCCTTTATCTCATCATTACTCCCAATTCTTAATCAATAAAATGAGATATT
Organism: Cibotium barometz; assembly: GCF_041138505.1. Taxonomy (NCBI): domain Eukaryota; kingdom Viridiplantae; phylum Streptophyta; class Polypodiopsida; order Cyatheales; family Cibotiaceae; genus Cibotium; species Cibotium barometz. The sequence continues at coordinate 26,152,907 of NC_141087.1, forward strand.
TTCATCTCTCCTCTCTCCTTTTTCAAACTAGATCCAAAGAGTAAGCTGAACTGACCCAAAAATGGTCAAAATTTGACCAAACTGATCTGAAAAATTCTAGAATCCGTCTTTTTGGTTAGAGGCTCACCTTTTTCCTATAAATAGAAGCCTCCCCTTTTGTAAAAGCTTAATGGTGTTAATGCACTATTACTCTGCTCGTGTCCTAAGCCATCTACATTGAATTTTTTAATAATTCAATTGTTTTTGGCCTAATCCTCTCCAAAGTGAATTGGTGGCCACTCTTGCTTCAAACAAGAGTAGAACCCTCAATCGCTCGAGCCAAAGGAGAGCTTACAAGCTCCATGTAAGCTAATTTTCTTACTTGTTTAATGAAGAATCTATGGTTTCCTTAATTTTTATGTTTTGCAGATGTTGAATTAAATTCAAATGCTATGCCTTTGATAAAAAGTCCACCGTCTTCTCCTCTTTACATTCCAACCTTTCTCAATCCTTGAAAGATTAACTAAAGGATTAATTAAACTCTTTTTATTGTTTACTCTCTTGAATGTAGAAAATTGTGTAGATTAGATTTCTATAAATCTAATTTGGGATAATTTAAGTAAAATAAAGAATGAAAAAAATGATAAATGGCCAGCCATACAAAGGAGGTTATGGCAAAATTTTCCAAACGTTTGTGGAAAAGAAAGTTTATTTTTATGTTATCCCACCATTTTTGTATCTAAAAGAAATATTCTAATTACCCCATGTACATATTCATCTATGAATATGCATGGATATCACTGATATTAATTATTAAATTTGAAATTTATGGATAGAAAGATGCATAAAGGAATTGTTTTAATTACAAAAGTGTTATTCTCATTAAATTTGTTTTTTATGCATAGTAAGATGCATAATGAATTTTTTTAATTATAAAAGTGTTATTCTCATGAAATTTGATTTTTATGCATAGAAAGATGCATAAAGGAATCTTTTTATTACAAAAGTATTATTCTTATTAAATTTGGTTTCTATGCATAGAAAGATGCATAATGGGAATTTTTTTATTATAAAAGTGTTATTCTCATCAAATTTGATTTTTATGCATAGAAAGATGCATAAAGGATTTTTTTATTACAAAAGTGTTATTCTTATTAAATTTGATTTCTATCCATAGAAAGATGCATAATGGAAAATTTATTATTATAAAAGTGTTATTGTTATTAAATTTGATTTTTATGCATAGAAAGATGCATAAAGGATTTCTTTAATTACAAAAGTGTTATTCTTATTAAATTTGATATCTATGCATAGAAAGATGCATAATGGAAATTTTTTTATTATAAAAGTGTTATTCTCATTAAATTTGATTTTTATGCATAGAAAGATGCATAAAGGAATTTTTTTATTACAAAAGTGTTATTCTTATTAAATTTGATTTCTATGCATAGAAAGATGCATAATGGAAATTTTTTAATTATAAAAGTGTTATTCTCATTAAATTTGATTTTTATGCATAGAAAGATGCATAAAGGAATTTTTTTTATTACAAAAGTGTTATTCTCATTAAAATTGATTTTTATGCATAGAAAGATGCATAAAGGAATTTCTCTTTATTACAAAAGTGTTATTCTCATTAAATTTGATTTTTATGCATAAAAAGATGCATAAAGAAAATTTTTTAATTACAAAAGTGTTAGTCTCATGAAAATTGATTTTTATGCATAGAAAGATGCATAAAGGATTTTTTTAATTACAAACGTGTTATTCTCATTAAAATTAATTTTTATGCATAAATAGATGCATAAAGAATTTTTATATCAAAATTAGAATTCTATTAAATTCTATGTTTAAATCCTATGAGTATATGATAAATGAACAATTAAATACTCTAAGAGAGAAATTTCTATCGTTTTATATTCACACGGATTGTAAAAAAAGAATTCAAGAAATCTATCGAGATCAAAATTTTCAGATAAATGATTAATCTATTCCTCATTGAAATTCGTAACTAATTTAGAAATTAGTTAAGTGAATATTCAAAGAAAGAAATTCAGTAAAATAGTAACTGAATTATCAAACCTTTTCGAGAAAGATCGATCAGGAAAAATCTTATCCGACTCGAACTTTGAATCAGACTATGACCAAGACCAAACTCTTTCGTCAGTTTTGAGGAAAGAAGGTTTGACGAGTTTAGAAAAATACACTCAAAACTCCCGCCAAATCTGAAACTAAGTTTTAGGCCCTTTGAATTGATATGTGGATCAAGGTTATAGAATTCGAGGAATTCTGGTATGAAATTCAGAACTCCGATCAAGAAGTTTTGGGGGATACTGATTCAAGAAAGACTCGTTGTACTCAAAAAAAATTAAACTAAAAAGTTGCATAGAAATGAGATGTGATGTGAATAAATGTGATGAGATGTGATGTGAATCAGATAGAAGTGAATGAATGGATGGGTGTAATGTGGTGTGAATAGATGTGAATGAATGGATGGATGTGAATGTGTATGAGAAGAACGGATGTGCATGTGTATGTGAAGAACGGATGTGCATGTGTATGTGAAGAATGGATATGGATGTGTATGTGAAGAATGTATGTGAGTGAAGAATGTATGTGAATGTGTATATGAAGAATGGATGTGAATGTGTATGTGAATAATGGATGTGAATGTGTATGAGAAGAATGGAAATGAATATGTATTTGAAGAATGGATGTGAATGTGTGTGAAGAATGGATGTGAATGTGTATGTGAGAAATGGATGTGAATGTGTATGATAAAAATGGATGTGAATGTGTATGTGAAGAATGGATATGGATGTGTATGAAGAATGGATGTGAATGTGTATGTGAAGAATGGATGTGAATGTGTATGTGAAGAATGGACGTGGATGTTTATGTGAAGAATGGATGTGGATGTATGTGAAAGAATGGATGTGGATGTATGTGAAAGAATGGATGTGGATGTGTATGTGAAAGAATGTGATGTGACATGAATATATGAGGATGTGAAGTGATAGATATGAATGTATGAATAGATGTGAGTAGTCGTACATGTGAACGATTGGATGGACGTGGATGAATGAGATGAGATGTGTATGAATGAGAATGAATGTGGTGGATATGAATGAATGAGAATGAATGTGGTGGATATGAATGAATGAATGTGATGGATATGAATGAATGTGATGTGATGGATGTGATGTAAATGAATGTGATGGACATGAATAGATGTGATGTGATGTGAATCGAGATATGAATGAATGAGATGTGATGTCATGTGAATCGGGATGTGAGTGAATGAGATGTGATGTAAATTGGAATAGATGTGATATGTGATGTGAATGAATATGATGTGATGAGATGTGGATGAATATGATGTGATGAGATGTGGATATGGGTAGATGCGAGTGGATGAGATCTGATGCGGATAAATGAGAAAAGATGTGATGAGAGAGAAAATGATGTGATGAGAATGGGAATACTTATAAGATAAATGAGGATTGATGTAGACGAGAGTTTGTTATAGAAACTGTATTTATGACATGTTTTTAAATGACTATTTTATGTCAAGAATGCTGGGGAAACATTTTGACCATCTTGTGAATGAGGTCATAGAGACCTAACTAATAAAGTTGCAATTGCTAATGGAGAGTCAACGGAGGACGTCTCGTGTACAAAGATGACCAGCCTCGGTTCGATTTAAATGGTGAGCTTCCGGTACGGTGGATGAGGGACCAAGGACGCGGCCTATGAGTGAAGCACTAGTAGGTGACTTGCGAAGGATCCTAGAGGGACACAATGCTCAGTCTCTGGGTCGCCGAAGATACCCACATGTACGTCGTGGAAGATATTGGAACAAGGAGTAAGAGTTGTTTTTTGAATTCGGGCATGGATTGATTGACCTTGCTGGTCCTCAACGGATGAGTCCATGGCGCTTTTATATGGATCTGTTGTTGGTTGATCTTGCTGATCTTTGACGAAGATTCCATTTTGATTTTTATAAGTGAATATATTGCCAAGTACTATGAGCTAGGAACTATTGAAAAGGCCCTTGAGTGGACAAGTGGTGAGCGTGTTGGTTGCCAATAATGCCATGAGTACACCGATGAAAGAAAAATTGGAAATTAGGATTCAATCGGATATTTTGAAAGATTATGATCAATGAATCTATAGTTTCATTAAATGATTGTTTTAAATACAACTGAATCTGTGAAAAAGGCAATTTCATATTGGATATGTAAGTGGTGTGACTAGTTTTAAATTTGTATGAATATCTGGCTAGGGGGCTTGGGAACTCTTTTCCCTGGTACCTGGGACAAAACCTGACCAAATTCTTAAATGGATACCATCACTATAGTGGTTGGGCAGTTGGCTAACCCACGGGACTAGATGGGGTTAGGCTGGACTGATGGATCCCTAAAATGAGACTCAATTCCGTTATGGTACGATAGATGAAGTAAATCCCGGATAAAAATTGTTCTATGGAAAAGAATCAATGGCTGTGCCTCTCAATGAGGAAAAAAGCCTTGGTCTCTATGATCCAAGTGCAAGTCGTTTCCTTGATCTGACTATAATACTTACGGGTTCGGTCAGATCAGTTCAGTTAGTTAAGGCTCTTCACTACGTTAGAGTAAAAATATCTTGGAGGAATCGCGCGTGCTTTCCGGGCGAGGGAAGTTTTTCTGGGTTCGGTTTTGGAAGAACTGAGGGATTAGTTTCTTATCCGGATATCCGTGGGCGAGGCCTCGAGTGAGGGACCCTGACCCACGCAAGAAGTGCTACTTCCGCTGCTACTAGCACCCCTGAATTCGTTGCACGGAGGGGACATGGATCTTTCACCTCTACCAAGGTAGTCTGCTACACCCTATACATGTTCACACCATTCAATTCAAGGGTTTTTGTTAGCCTTGGAAGTCATGGTGTGAATAGCCTTACACTTAGGCACTTTTTACCCTGTGTGGTAGGGGTTTTTACCTTGTGTGAACAAGCTCTAGTGTGTTAGGGCTAGGGCTAGGGCTAGGGCTACTAGTACTTTGTCCTCCATACATTTATTATTATCATCGAGTACTTTCATCACCTTTGGTCTCTCTCTCACACACTGTGTTTGGTACAATTGTGTGTTTGTGTGTGTGTGCAGAGCATTTACTCCCTCATCCAGCATCTTCCATCATGCTATCGTCTAAACGTATTGCTTACTTACAACATTGATCAAAAGGATCTAGATTCGAGACTATGATCAAATTATGCAAAGTGCTGATCTTTAATCCCATGAGGAAGGATCACTTCATTTATGCATCATTATGATCAAATTATGCAAAGTGCTTATCTTTAATCCCATGAGGAAGGATCACTTCATTTATGCATCATTAAGTTTTTCTCATGCTTCACATTGTGACCTTAGGGTTTTCATGTGTAAGTTCATACAAAAGATGTAATCCCATATAGTTTCCTCTGGTATCCACTTTATCTCATAGATTTCTATTACAACACTCCACCTAGGGCCTTGTCTCAAGAATCAATTAATAAATGCACTCTTTAGAGTTTTGAAATTTGCTTTAAGCACAAGCATCTGAACCATCTATTAGCCTTGGTCATTAAGCATAAATTCAATGTATACACCTTGGTGGAGTAATTTGGAATTGCAAATTCTCCACATCACTACTCAAACATTTGCATAAATTGAACAGGATCAGTAGATGTATCATGTTTTCCCAAAGTGTGAGACCCCCTCTAGGAAAGCCGACGGGAGAAGCAGCATCGGCCTCCTGCACGTGAGGTAGGGATCCACACTTGGGGCCTTGCCCACGGATGTCCGGACGAGGGACTAGCCCGGCAGTTCCTCCGAAACCCAGCTCGAAAAAACTCCCCTCTCCCGGAAACACCATATTCGTGAGTTTGGGAATCTCCCAAGTCCCATTTTTGTAATACTAAAAAGGTGGGACCCGATTAACATGTCTATAAGTTTCTCAAAACCCTATCATGTGACCTATAATTGGAAAGCGCTTGAAAAGAGGGATCTATTAAGCTTTAAAGCGCACAATTTGGAGTAATGGTGTTCAAGTTATGGCAAATCCAAAGTTTTGACCACGTGTCCCAAACTTATGGGAAATCCAAAGTTTTGACCACGTGTCCCAAACTTATGGAAAATTCCCATATTCTCCAATATGATGTTCGGAAGGCACGGGCGATTCTGTGTTGGAAAAATCTTCTAATAGGGGAATTACTCTAACGAGTCAAAGTCTTAACTAGTTAAACTGATCTGACCAAACCTGAAGTCACATGGTCAGATCAAGAAGAGACTTGCACTTGGTCCATGGAATCACCACTTTTTTCCTCCTTTAACGAGGCACAGCCCACTGATCCCCTCCCATAGAACAAGGTCTTCTCAGGACTTAATCTAACTAAGGTAACTAATCGCATCTTAATTGTTTCGCACGAATCCTTCGATTGAGCCTACCGGCTCATGGGTTAGGTCTCCTGCCAAAACCTTCTCTCTCTGACAAAATGGTAGTGGACCTCTATATGCTTCGTGCGAGCATGAAAAAGTGGGTTCCTGGCCAATTGTATACTGCTAATGTTGTCACAGAAAATGACAACTTGTCTATCCACTGATAGACCCAAATCTGCAACAACAAGTAGCTTTCTCAACCAAGCTACCTCATATGCTACCATAGCAGCACCTCTGTACCCAGCCTTTGTACTGGATAGAGCAACCGTAGGCTGCTTCTTGCTGCTCTAAGTCACAGCAGCACTCCCCAAAGAAAACATGAATCCACTAGTAGATCTTCTATCTGAGATACTACCAGCCCAATGAGCATCTGTGTACCCATCTACACATATCTCTGTCCCAGTTTCATAAAATAGTCCACAATGCAAAGTGGACCTCACCTTGCTTGCAGCTCAGCCCAAAGCACGAACCAGGCTCTGATACCATGAAAAGATGCAAGGGGGAAGAGAACTTGAGCTCTTGCAAGCACACACACACACTCACAAAACCCTAATAGAGAACACACAAGGTGAGAGGCTGAAAATCTTCTTCTTCTTCACTCAACACTCAACACTCAACACTCAACACACCATATACAAGATAAGAGTACACATAATATGAAAAGTACTAATAGAGAACACACAAGGTGAGAGGCTGAAAATCTTCTTATTCTTCACTCAACACTCAACACACCATATACAAGATAAGAGTACACATAATATGAAAAGTACTCAACCAATACATACGAGGGTTCTCTATAGTGTGAACCCAACGAAATGAGCTAGCGCTATAACTATGCCAGTCTCTATAATTGTTGTCACATAGCCTGTCATCCCACTAGTCGCATATCACCCAAGATCTCACCAACCATGCCAGTGGTGTAAGTGTGGGGCCTATCCCCCAGGCGGGTCATCAGTGTCCACCGCCTCACTAGACGAGCTCGATATCTCAACAAATGTATTAATTTAAGAGGATGCATCCATTTGTGATTCACAGAGTTCCCCATCCCGCTGATAGCAAGCTAACTACACTTATGTTATGTCGTACATTCACTGCCTCTCAACATGCATCTCATTTTGTTGATTCTTCCCTTGTTACTTCCACATTAAATGAGGAGCCACTTTCTCCTTTTGATGCATTTGAGGATAATAATTGGGCTCATTTACTCGTGAGTGGCCATGATGAGGGGAAAATTTCAGCTTTCATTGCTAAATTACAGCATGCATTTGATGTTATAGACATGTTACTTTTGCATTATTATTTAGGTATCCAATTTATCTAGCAAGTTGTAGGATTCCCTATCTATACACTACCCATCTTGATATTCAGTATGCAGTGTCACAGTTAAGCAGATTTATGCATTGCCCCCCTAGCACTTGGCACTAGCAAACAGTGAAGCAGCATGCGTTTTCTTCATGCTTGATCGCCTACTCTAGCCCTGTCTGGCCAAAATGTTATGACACGGGTGTTTATCAATGTTATTGTTTCCTTCTTGGAAGTTCATGTATTTCTTGGATCAACAAGAAGCATAATTGATAGTGGCCACTTTAAGTTGTGAAGCTGAGTACAGGACAGCATTCACATCAGCAGCTACTGTGGAGGAGTGTGTATGGCTCCGCTATCTATTCGCAGGAGATCGTGGTGTTAGACAGTTGTCTTCTACCACAATTTTCACTCACCAATCAGTAGTCACACACAATCCGCTATTTCATATGCAGACAAAGCACATTGAGGTGCATTATCATTATGTTGGGAAGAGGCTCCATGTAAGAGAGATTACCTTAACTTATATGCCTACACATGCCAATATAGCAGATGGGTTTACCAGGTCCCTTTCTAGGGAAACGTTGATGGCTTTTTGTAAGTCTTGAAATTATTACCTCCTGTAAGATTCCTCCCTCGAGCTTTTGAGGTGTGCAGGTGTAAGAACCTCCCCTTCTGATCTTATAATTATTCCTCCAAAATAAAAGAAAGATCCTGTTTTACCCTGTTTTGGCCTGGAGAGAGAAAATGTCTAGAGGGAGGTAATTCAAATTTGAGATATTTTTGGATATAAAAATCCTCCTAGTGTCTAAAATAATTTCCCCTGAAACAAAAATTCAAAAAGAACTTTCAAATGTGTAATTGGAATTAATTGAAGATAGGTATAAAGGACCTTAGCCTAAGGGTCTAAATTTTTAGAAATTTTTGGATTATGGTCCAATTAAGGCTCCTATGGACCAATAAGATTAATCCAAATGTAGGGAGGAGATAAATTGAAGAATAAAAGAACCCCCCCTCCCCAAAAAATGAGTAAATGCTCACATAAGATGAAGAGTGGACTAAGGACCAAAGAAAACAATAAAAAAAACTGATTTTTGACACTTGAGTGTGGAAATCTCCCCTTATGAAGTAGGCACCTTTTTCTCATCATTACCCCCAATTCTTAATAAATAAAATGAGATATTTTCATCTCTCCTGTCTCCTATTTCAAAACTAGATCCAAAAAGTAAGCTGAACTGAACTAAAAATGGTCAAAAATTGACCAAACTGAACTGGAAAATTCTAGAATCAGTTTGCTTGGTTAAAGGCTCACTTTTTCCTATAAATAGAAGCCTCCCCCTTTGTTAAAGCTTAATGGTGTTTATGCACTATTACTCAGATCCTGTCCTGAGCCATCTACATTGAATTTTTAAATAACTCAATTGTTTTTGGCCTAATCCTCTCCAAAGTGAATTGGTGGCAACTCTTGCTTCAAACAAGAGTAGAACCCTCAATCCCTCAAGCCAAAGGAAAGGTTATAAGACCCATGTAAGCTAATTTTCTTACTTGTTTAATGAAGAATCTATGGTTTCCTTAATTTTTATGTTTTGCAAATGTCGAATTAAATTCAAATGCTATGCCTTTGATAAAAAGGCCACCCCCTTCTCCTCTTTACATTCCAACCTTTCTCAATCCTAGAAAGATTAACTAAAGGAATAATTAAACTCTTTTTATTGTTTACTCTCTTGAATTTAGAAAATTGTGTAGATTAGAGTTCTATAAATTTGATTTCTATGCATAGAGAGATGCATAATGGGATTTTTTTTAATTATAAAAGTGTTATTGGGATGAAAGATTCCTCCCTCTAGCTTTTGAGGTGTGTAGATGTAAGAACCTCCCCTTTTGATCTTATAATTATTCCCCTCTTTGAAATAAAAGAAAGATCCTGTTTTACCCTGTTTTAGCTCGGAGAGTGAAAATATCGAGAGGGAGGTAATTCAAAATTAATATATTTTTTGATATAAAAATCATTCTAGTGTCTAAAATGATTTCCCTTGAGACAAAAATTCAAAAAGAATGTGCAATTGGAATTAATTGAAAATAGGTATAAAGGACCTTAGCCTAAGGGTCTAGATTTTTGGAAATTTTTAGATTATGGTCCAATTAAGGTTCCTATAGACCAATAAGATTAATCCAAATCTAGGGAGGAGATAAATTGAAGAATAAAAGAACCCCCCCCCCCCCCCAAAAAATGAGTAAATGCTCACATAAGATGAAGAGTGGACTAAGGACCAAAGAAAACAATAAAAAAAACTAATTTTTGACACCTCGGTGTGGGGATCTCCCCTCATGAATTAGGTGCCTTTTTCTCATCATTACCCCCAATTCTTAATCAATAAAATGAGATATTTTCATCTCTCCTCTCTCCTATTTCAAAACTAGATCCAAAAAGTAAGTTGAACTAACCCAAAATGGTCAAAAATTGACCAAACTGATCTGGAAAATTCTAGAATCAATTTTCTTGGTTAGAGGCTCACTTTTTCCTATAAATAGAAGCCTCCCCCTTTGTAAAAGCTTAATGTTGTTTATGCAGTGTTAGTCTGCTCTCCTGTCCTGAGCCATCTACATTGAATTTTTTAATAACTCAATTATTTTTGGCCTAATCCTCTCAAAAGTGAATTGGTGGCCACTCTTGCTTCAAACAAGAGTAGAACCCTCAAGCCCTCAAGCCAAAGGAAAGATTACAAGCTCCATGTAAGCTAATTTTCTTACTTGTTTAATGAAGAATCTATGGTTTCCTTAATTGTTATGTTTTGTAGATGTTGAATTAAATTCAAATGCTATGCCTTTAATAAAAAGGCCACCCCCTTCTCCTCTTTACATTCCAACCTTTCTCAATCCTAGAAAGATTAACTAAAGGATTAACTAAACTCTTTTTATTGTTTACTCTCTTGAATTTAGAAAATTATGTAAATTAGAGTTATATAAATCTAATTTGGGATAATTTAAGTTAAATAAAGAATGGAAAAAATGAGAAATGGTCAGCCATACAAAGGAGGTTATGATAAAATTTTCTAAAATTTTCTGGAAAAGAAAGTTTGCTTTTATGTTATTCCAAAAGAGTAATTCCTACCATTTTTGAATCTAAAAGACATATTCTAATTATCCTATGAATATGCATGGATATCACTGATATTAATTATTAAATTTGATTTTTATGCATAGAAAGATGCATAAAGGAATTATTTTAATTATAAAAGTGTAATTCTCATTAAATTTGATTTTTATGCATAGAAAGATGCATAATGAAATTTTTTTATTATAAAAAAGTTATTCTCAAAAAATTTAATTTTTATGTATAGAAAGATGCATAAAGAAATTTTTTTTATTACAAAAGTGTTATTCTTATTAAATTTGGTTTATATGAATAGAAAGATGCATAATGGGAATTTTTTTATTATAAAAGTGCTATTCTCATTAAATTTGATTTTTATGCATAGAAAGATGCATAAAGAATTTTTTTTAATTTACCAAAATGCTATTCTTATTAAATTTGATTTCTATCTATAGAAAGATGCATAATGGAAATTTTTTTATTATCAAAGTGTTATTCTCATTAAATTTGATTTTTATGCATAGAAAGATGCATAAAGGAATTTTCTTAATTACAAAAGTGTTATTCTTATTAAATTTGATTTCTATGCATAGAAAGATACATAATGGAAATTTTTCAATTATAAAAGTGTTATTCTCATTAAATTTGATTTTTATGCATAGAAAGATGCATAAAGGAATTTTTTTTATTACAAAAGTGTTATTCTTATTAAATTTGATTTCTATGCATAGAAAGATACATAATGGAATTTCTTTAATTATAAAAGTGTTATTCTCATTAAATTTGATTTTTATGCATAGAAAGATGCATAAAGGAATTTTCTTAATTACAAAAGTTTTATTCGTATTAAATTTGATTTTTATAGAAAGATGCATAATAGATTTTTTTAATTATAAAAGTGTTATTCTCATAAAATTTGATTTTTATGCATAGAAAGATGCATAAAGGAATTTTTTTTATTCCAAAACTGTTATTCTCATTAAAATTGATTTTTATGCATAGAAAGATGCATAAGGAATTTTTCTTTATTACAAAAGTGTTATTCTTATTAAATTTGATTTCTAAACATATAAAGATGCATAATAGAATTTTTTTAATTATAAAAGTGTTATTCTCATTACATTTAATTTTTATGCATAGAAGGATGCATAAAGGATTTTTTTTATTACAAAAGTGTTATTCTTATTAAATTTGATTTCTATGCATAGAAAGATGCATAATGGAATTTTTATTATTATAAAAGTGTTATTCTCATAAAATTTGATTTTTATGCATAGAAAGATGCATAAAGGATTTTTTTATTACAAAAGTGTTATTCTCATTAAAATTGATTTTTATGCATAGAAAGATGCATAAAGGAATTTCTCTTTAGTACAAAAGTGTTATTCTCATTAAATTTAATTTTTATGCATACAAAGATACATAAAGAAAATTTTTTTATTACAAAAGTGTTCTTCCCATGAAAATTCTCCTTTATGCATAGAAAGATGCATAAAGGAATGTTTTTATTACAAAAGTGTTATTCTCATTAAAATTGATTTTTATGCATAAAGATTTTTGTAAGAAAGCATTATGGGCCCAAGGCCATGGACAACTAGTAAGTAGGTGTGAACTCTTGGGTGGAGTATAAATACCAATGTAAATGGGATTATGTCTCATTCATGATAATGTTATCTGTTCCAAGAATCAATGGTGAGCTTCTCCCGTGAGATGCTAAGTGGTGACTCCTTCATGAGCCACTCCCTTTGGTGAGGGACTAACCCACTCCTGTTACTTTCTTTCATTGGTATCAGAGCATGGCTTTTGATCCATGATTTTTAATTTTTCTTTTCTTCTTCTCATTTCGTGAAATTTCTGCTTCATTTGATTCATGGGGGAAGGGGATATGGCTAAGGTAGAGTTTGTGGTTCAAATCTGAGCACATGGACCTATTTTTTTTGAATGAGTGGACCAAATTGGGAAAAATTTCTAATCTTGATTAGCAGTTGTTAATCAAAAACGTTTTTTTGTTTGGGAGCTTTCTTGCAAACCCTAGCCATGGAATCTCAACATGAGCAAAGGGCATTGAGTCTCTCATGTATCTAGCAATGTTTTATGAAGTATTTCACCTATTTTCCATGAGTAATGGGGCTCCCAATGTGGCTGAAAATCACTACCAAAGCTGCCCACGTTTTTCACCAAAGTGACCCTAATCTTCATCTCCTTCAACATATTCAAGCATTAAGGCTTCTTGGGTGACATTGGTGAGTTGCTCCATCACTTCCTTACAATTTTGAAGCATTCTTTCAAGCTATGGAGTGAATTAGGGTTTTATTACACATAAAATCCTAATTTTCAGAAATTGGACTTTAATCATGGCCATTCATGCTGCTCTTTATGCATTATGAATGCTTGAATGCTTCACATAGCCATTCAATGCTATGCCTTGCATATTGGCATAAGTGAGCATGGCTTTTGGCACATTTGGAGGATTGAATAAAATGTTTTGGGTTGGCCACTACACCGTTTTCCATTGCCGGTTGCACGTTTTTGGTCATAACTCTCTCATACGAACTCCGTTTTTGGAGTTCTAGTACTCAAAATGACCGGCTCGTTGTCCTCTTCGAGACGAGCTATAGGTCTTGAGGTGCAAGATTCAGCAAGTGGTCTCTGTTTTCACTTTTATACTGGATTTTCTAGTCCCGAGCAGGAACTCACGCCCACAACACGACCCGAGATCACCGCTCCATGACACTTGGATGTTGTTGATGTATGTGGAAATGTATTGACATTGCCATGAGTGGATGTGATGAAGGAAGCACTATGAACCATGTATTATGATATGAATGAGCATGAGTCATGCTATAAATCAATTGTAAGTCAACTCTACTCATTTATTTGAGCTTGTAACTCACGATTTTATTCCTAGAATCTAGAATGAAGTAAGGGTACCTTGGCATTTGGAGGAGAGGCCAAGGGGAGAATGTCTTGAATCTTCCTTACCGTTAGTGCCGGGTAACATGGTAAGGAAGAGGATTAGGTACTTGGTGGTAAAGAAATGGCCTCAAACTTCACCTTGGATGTAGGGGTGAGAAGTGCTTGGCCGGGAGATCGGCAAGCATCGACACGCTTTATCGACCACTTCATTCGACTTGAGCAAACAAGCAAATCCTCTACATCGGCTTCTTATGCAAAAGAACAAAATTGATGCCATAAGGTCACATGCTCAGATGGAAAAATGATTGAGGATTGATTTGCTTACAGTGGTCAAATGCATAAGGATTTTAATACTTGATTGAGATGCTTTGATTTGATTGAGATTTGGTGCAAAAAGAGGGGAGACCATGGCAAAATTTTTGTAAAAATTTGCCTACTTGCAGCCAAGACAAATCCTTGAATTTCTAGGGCTTTTCAAAAGCTTTTCAAATCTGTTCTGAAAGCTCTTCAATCTACCCGAAAACCTCTTTCAAACAAGCTAAAGATCACTCAAATCGGAGTAGTATTGTGAGCGGTCAAAGTTAAGAGGAGTTGACTTCCAGCTAGAACAATTGACTGGTCAAAGGCTATTGACTTTTTCAAATCTATTTTTGGGGATCCTTACTTGTCTCGTCAAGAGCTTCGCATCAATATAAAGATCACCCAAATCGGATAAGAATTGAGCGGTTAACATCAAGAGTTGACTTTCAGACAATATAGTTGACTGGTCAAAGGCTGTTGACTTTTTCATATCTGTTTTTGGGGATTCTTATTCGTCTCATCAAGAGCTTCGCATCGATATAAAGATCACCCAAATCGGATACCGTTTGAATAGAGAAAAAAAAATCAAGTAAGTGGTCTTTGCAACAAGGAGGGCTCAATTACGCGCATGGAAATGACTAGAGGAGGTCAAAACAAGGGAGCCTGGAATTGAAATGATCAAAGACAACCGAAAGCAATGATGGCAACGAGTTCATCAACTAGGAATGAAGAAAGTTCAACCATAAAAGCACCATCTCCAGATGAATCTCAGCCAGTGGAAATGCCTCAATCTTTGGGAACTACTCCGCTAACAGTGGACATGATGTTAATGGCTATGGAGAGTATGTTTCAAAGGATTAAAAATAACCAAACAAATCGGCAACAACAATTTGGTGAACACCTCATGGAACGGTTCGACAAGCGACACCACTACCTGGATGACGTGATGCAAAGAGGGTTAAAAGACTTGGAGAAAGCCATTAGTGCATTGGCTCCTCTCAAGCTCAACCAAGAAGCCGATATGAATGCAATGGATGGTGTACATTATGATGCCAAACATGATGGAAAGCCTTCTATGCCAGAAGAGAACAAAGTAAGACAAATGATGCCACCTCAAATGATGCCACATTCTTCTTACATGGACAAGGGCAAGAGACCTATGGGTGATGCTTCTTATGAGAGATCCAATGCCAGTATTCCAAGAACTTCATCCTTTATGCAAGATGCAAGAAGAGGGTATGAACAGAAGGGATTTAAAGATGCAGGTGATTGGCAATTGGAAGATGAGCAAATGCATAGACACTTGGGTGAAGGAAGAGGATTTGATGATCCAAGAGCACGGCAGAGGGGTTCAAGAATGCATGGTGATTTTAACAATGCTGTGAAGGACAAAATCATATTTAATAAGTTCAAAGGAGAATCAAATTCTATCGAAGACTTTGAAGAGTGGGCAAACAAGATGGATCTCTACTTTGAAATCAGCCCAAGGAGCGAGATTGCCAAAGTCTACTTCGCCTCACTTCATCTTGAAGGTTTTGCTCACACTTGGTGGAGGAGGAAGCAATCTCATGGTTATGTCATCACTACTTGGGAAGAATTCAAGAATGACATGGCAGAAGAGTTTACTTCTCGCATGCAAAGGGACAATCACATTGTGGAATGGGACAAGCTAGAGCAAATCACTACCGTGAAGGAATATTCTCATAAGTTTCTAAAGCTTCTATTATACTTGGACGACTTTGATGAGCATTATCTTGTTGTCAAGTATATAAGGGGCTTGAAAGCTCCTATTGGTGGTGATGTCAAGTCTCATGAACCCGCCACTTTGAAGAAGGCAATGATGCTTGCAGAAATTCATGAAGAGAAGTACTTGACAAAGTGGGCTAGCAAAGGGAATATCAAAGGGGAAGTGATCACAAGGACTGACATGGGTTCTCATGCAAACACAAGACCTAATCTTCCAAGATTTCCTACCGTGTATGGTAGAGGGTCTAATAGACTTCCATTTAAACCACCATTTATGTCCAACAAAGCTACATACAATGAGTCCAAGCCAGCAGATGGGGGTTCAAAAAGCAAGGTTATCAAGGAGGACCGTTTGCATGAAATGAGGCTCAAAGGTCTATGTTTCAAATGTGGAGAAAAATGGAACAAGGATCACTTCAAAGTATGCAAATCCAAGGATATTTCCATAAGTTACATTGTCACTGAGGACAATGCTAATCATGAGGAGGAGGAATTCCTTGAATGCAATGATGCCTTAGGATGATCCTCGTGAGGGTGGAGGTTCTCATGATGATGGTTTTGATGAAGAAAATCCCGAGTTTCCTTTTGATCCGGGTGGGAAACTAAAGTTTTCTCATGACAAAATGGATGATGGGATGCCTCTATGCGTGTGGAATGAAAACAATAGTGCACATACTACCTTGTGTACAATCTCTCATGATACTTATGCGGGAAGTAAGGGTGCCAACACATTGAGATTGAAGATCAAGGTGAATGGGAGAACAGCATATCATTGATACTGGAAGCACGCATAGTTTTGTCAATAAAAGGTCTTTGAACACTCTCAAAATGCAACCAACTTCTTTACCAAACAAGCACATGGTGCAAGTGGCCAATGGTGATTCAATGGGTTGCAATATGAAGTGTCAAAGTACAGAATTGGAGTTGTCCAAGAGCTACTCTTGCAAAGTTGATCTTTTGGTGATTGAGTTGGGACCAATTGACATAGTACTTGGATGTGATTGGCTGTCCACTTTGAACTCTTTTACCATGAACTTACAAAAAAGTTTCATGAGTTTTGTGCATCATGGAGGGGTTATTACATTGAATGGAATGCAAGGGTCCAAGCTCTTCATGATCAATGCTACTCAAATGAAGAAAGAGTTCAAGAAAGAGTTCAAGAAAGAGGGCTATGTTTATGTACTACAGCTTTGCAAAGAGGAAGATAATAGCAAAAAGGATTGCATCGAAAATGTGGACATGGTTAAGCTACTCAAGGATTATGAAGATGTGTTTACCATGCCAAAATCAATGCCGCCAAAGAGGAGTGTTGATCACGCTATTGATTTGGAACCAGATGCCAAACCAATCAACAAGCCTCCCTATCATTTGTCAAAGGTTGAAAAGGAAGAGGTGGAAAAGCAAGTCAAAGAACTCATTGACATGGGATGGGTTAAACCAAGTCAATCTCCTTTTGCTTCTCCGGTGCTACTTGTGAAGAAAAAGGATGGTACTTTCCGCATGTGCATTGATTACCGTGATTTGAATAAGATCACCATCACAAATCGTTTTCCAATACCAAGGGTGGATGATCTTTTGGATGAGTTGAAGGGTGCCACATGCTTTTCAAAGATTGATTTGCGTTCCGGATACCATCAAATAAGGATGAAAAGTGGTGATGAGTTCAAAACAGCATTTCGTACAGAAAGGGGTCTTTACCAATTCATGGTTATGCCGTTTGGATTATGCAATGCACCGGCAACTTTTCAAGCATTGATGAACAAAGTGCTTCAACCTTTCCTCTACAAGTTTGTATTGGTCTTTTTTGACAACATACTTATCTATAGCAAAGATGAGGAAGTGCATTTGAAGCACGTGAAAGAGGTTTTGGAGGTCTTGAGGCAAAACAAGTTGTATGTTAAGGAGACAAAATGTACCTTCATGGCACATGAGGTGGAATATTTGGGTCACATTGTGAGCAAGGATGGCATTTGTGTGGATCCAAAGAAAGTGGAATGTATTAGGAATTGGCCGGTTCCTTCAAACACTACTCAATTGAGGGGATTTTTGGGGTTATCTTCATTCTATAGGCACTTTATTGCCCACTATGCAGAAATTGCAGCCCCAATGATGGACAAATTGAAGAAGGAAACCTTCTTTTGGGATGCCATTGCCAACAAAAGCTTTGAAGATATGAAGAAGATGCTCACATCAGCACCTATTTTGGTATGTCCAGACTTCACCAAACCTTTCACAATAAGGGCGGATGCAAGTGGAAGAGGGATTGGTGCGGTACTTTACCAAGACCATGGAGTCATTGCTTATGAAAGTAGAAAGCTGAATGACAAAGAAAGAGAACTCCATGTGTATGAGCAAGAGATGATTGCTATACTCCATGCTATCAAGAAATGGCACCATTACTTATATGGGAGTCATTTTTATGTGAGAAGTGATCATAGGGTGCTGAAGTATTTCCTCACACAACCCAATTTGTCTCCTAAGCAAAGAAGGTGGGTAGCAACACTACAAAACTATGATTTTGAAATCCTCACAAATAGTGCAGAAATTACAGCAAGGTGTATGTGAAGAGTTACCCCATTATGAGCTGAAAAATGGTCTCCTCTACTACAAAGGAAAAGTCTACTTGGTTCCTACTTCATCATTTATCAAGAAGATCATGGAAGAGATGCATTGTACTCCTATGGCTGGTCATTTGGGTGTCTACAAAACCTTTGATGCAATAAGGAAAAGTTTCTTTTGGAACGGGATGTGGAAGAGCATTCATGCTTATGTAAGTGGGTGCCGGTCATGTCAATTGAACAAGGATCCTACACATAAACCGGGAGGTTTGCTTCAGCCACCATTGCCCATTCCCGAAGGCAAATGGAGTCATATATCAATGGATTTCATTACTAACCTTCTGCGCACAAAGAAAGGGTGGGACAGCTTGTATGTTGTGGTGGATAGATTGACCAAAGTGGCCCATTTCATTCCTTCTATTCAGCCCAAAATGTTGCCAAGCAATTTGTTGATGGGGTTTTCAAGTTGCATGGTATGCCGTCACAAATTGTGAGTGATCGCGATGTCAAATTCATGAGCACTTTTTGGAGAACATTGTTTGAATATATGGGAACCAAGCTTACTCCAAGCACCGCCTATCATCCCGAAATCGATGGTCAAACAAAAAGAGTAAACAAATGGGTGGAAACATATCTACGCCACTATTGTCATGATACTCAAAGCATATGGGATGATTGGTTACCTTTGGCTGAGTTTGCTTACAACTCAACATATCATGTGAGCATTGGCATGTCACCCTTTGAGGCTTTATATGGTTACAAGGTCAATTTGCCTATGTTGGTGGGTACATATGAGACTTCTAACCATAATGCCAAGGAGGAAGCTGAAAGGATGCAAGCTTTGTTGCAACAATGCAAAAGTAATTTGAAGGTTGCACAAGAGAAAATGAGACAATATGCCAATGTTCATCGAAGACCATTGGAATTCAAAGTGGGAGATTGGGTTCTTTTGAGAATACCAAAGTCAAGATATGCGTCTTTGAAGGGAAGCACCAACACCAAACTAGCTCATCGCTATTATGGTCCTTATCAAGTGATACGAAGAGTTGGGGAGGTTGCATATCAACTCTTACTTCCATCTACAACAAAGATTCATGATGTGTTTCATGTCTCTCACTTGAAAGGATATGTGGGTATGATCGATCAAATGGTTGATGAGTTACCTCCAATGAATGAAGAGGGAATGATTGAATACATTCCAGAGAAGCTATCTTGGGTACAAGGAAAAAGGTACTTCGCACTCGTACCTTGGTGGAGTATCTTGTTCAATGGAAAGGTTTACCTAAGGAAGAAACTTCATGGCAACCTATTTCAGCATTGGAGGGATATGAAGCATTGATAGAGCAATATGGGTTGGTGTAAATTCAGCCACATGGAACATTCTTCTCCGAATTTGGGGTATTCATTTGAGGTTTGGAGGACAAAACCATTGGGCAAGGGATGGTTTGTAAGAAAGCATTATGGGCCCAAGGCCATGGACAACTAGTAAGTAGGTGTGAACTCTTGGGTGGAGTATAAATACCAATGTAAATGGGATTATGGCTCATTCATGATAATGTTATCTGTTCCAAGAATCAATGGTGAGCTTCTCCCGTGAGATACTAAGTGGTGACTCCTTCATGAGCCACTCCCTTGGTGAGGGACTAACCCACCCCTGTTACTTTCTTTCAATTTTTTATATCAAAATTAGAATTGTCTTAAATTCTATGTTTAAATCCTATGAGTATTTGATAAATGAATAATTAAATACTTTAAGAGAGAAATTTCTATTGTTTTATCTTCACACGCATTATAAAAGGAGAATTCAAAAAATCTATCGAGATCAAAATATTCAAATATATGATTAATCTATTCCTCATTGAGATTCGTAATTAATTTAGAAATCAGTTAAGTGAATATTCAAAGAAAGAAATTCAGTAAAATAGTAACTGAATTATCAAAGCTTATCAAGAAAGATTGATCAGGAAAAATCTTATCCGACTCGAACTTTGAATCAGACTATGACCAAGACCAAACTCTCTCGTCAGTTTTGAGGAAAGAAGGTGTGACCAGTTTAGAAAAATACACTCAAAACTCCCGCCAAATCTCAAACCAAGTTTGAGACCCTTCGAATTGATCTGTGGATCAAGGTTATAGAATTCGAGGAATTCTGGTATGAAATTCAAAACTCCGATCAAGAAGTTTTGGGGATATTGATTCAAGAAATACTCCTTGTATTCAAAAGAAAATCAAACTGCAAACTTGCATAGAAATGAGATGTGATGTGAATAGATGTGATGAGATGCAATGTGAATCAGATAGAAGTGAATGAATGGATGGATGTAATGTGATGTGAATAGATGTGATGAGAGGTGACGTGAATCAGACAGATGTGAATGAATGGATGGATGTGAATGTGTATGAGAAGAATGGATGTGAATGTGTATGAAGAATGGATATGGATGTGTATGTAAAGAATGGATGTGAATGTGTATGAGAAGAATGGATGTGAATGTGTATGTGAAGAATGGATGTGAATGTGTATGTGAAGAATGGATGGAATGGATATGGATGTGTATGTGAAGAATGGATGTGGATGTGTATGTGAAGAATGCATGTGGATGTTTATGTGAAGAATGGAGGTAGATGTGTATGTGAAGAAATGGATGTGGATGCATGTGAAAGAATGGATGTGGATATGTATGTGAAAGAATGTGATGTGACATGAATATATGTGGATGTGAAGTGATAGATACGAATGTATGAATAGATG
Organism: Cibotium barometz; assembly: GCF_041138505.1. Taxonomy (NCBI): domain Eukaryota; kingdom Viridiplantae; phylum Streptophyta; class Polypodiopsida; order Cyatheales; family Cibotiaceae; genus Cibotium; species Cibotium barometz. The sequence continues at coordinate 26,174,005 of NC_141087.1, forward strand.
TGAGTAGTCGTATATGTGAACAATTGGATGGATGTGGATGAATGAGATGAGATGTGTTTGAATGAGAATGAATGTGGTGGATATGAATGAATGAATGTGATGGATATGAATGAATGTGATGTGATGGATGTGATGTAAATGAATGTGATGGACATGAATAGATGTGATGTGATGTGAATTGGGATGTGAATGAATGAGATGTGATGTCATGTGAATCGAGATGTGAGTGAATGAGATATGATGTAAATTGGGATAGATGTGATATGTGATGTGAATGAATACGATGTGATGAGATGTGGATATGGGTAGATGTGATGTCATGTGAATCGGGATGTGAATGAATGAGATGTGATGTAAATTGGGATAGATGTGATATGTGATGTGAATGAATATGATGTGATGAGATGTGGATATGGGTAGATGCGAGTGGATGAGATCTGATGTGGATAAATGAGAAAAGATGTGATGAGATGTGAATCGGGATGTGAGTGAATGAGATGTGATGTAAATTGGGATAGATGTGATATGTGATGTGAATGAATACGATGTGATGATATGTGGATATGGGTAGATGGGAGTGGATGAGATCTGATGCGGATAAATGAGAAAAGATGTGATGAGATGGATATGGGTAGATGGGAGTGGATGAGATCGATGTGATGATTTGTGGATATGGGTAGATGGGAGTGGATGAGATCTCATGCGGATAAATGAGAAAAGATGTGATGAGATGGAAAATGATGTGATCAGAATGGGAATACTTATGAAATAAATGAGAATTGATGTGGAACAATGTCGAAAGACGAGAGTTTGTTATAGAAATTGTATTTATGACATGTTTTTAAATGACTATTTTATGTCAAGAATGTTGGGGAAGCATTTTGAGCGTCTTGTGAATGAGGTCATGGAGACCTAACTGATAAAGTTGCAACAGCTGACGGAGAGTCAACGGAGGAAGTCTCGTGTAGGAAGATCAGTCGAGGTCTTGACTAGCCTCGGCTCGATTTAAATGGTGAGCTTCCGGTACGGTGGATGAGGGACCAAGGAAGCGGCCTATGAGTGAAGCGCTAGGTGACTTGCGAAGGATCCTAGAGGGTGCTGACCATACGGTGCTTTGGCTCCGGGTCGCCGAATATACCCACACGTACGTCGTGGAAGATATTGGAACAAGGAGTAAGAGTTGTTTTCTGTATTCGGGCATGGATCTGGTTGATTGACCTTGCTGGTCCTCAACGGATGAGTCCACGGCTCTTTTATATGGATCCGTTGGTTGATCTTGCTGATCTTTGACGGAGATTCCATTTTGATTTTTATAAGTGAATATATTGACGGGTACTATGACCTAGGAACTATTGAAAAGGCCCCTGAGTGGACAGGTGGTGAGCGTTCTGGTTGCGAATAATGCCATGTGTACATCGATGAAGGAAAAATTAGAAATTAGGATTCAACCAGATATTTTGGAAGATTATGATCAATGATACTATAGTTTCATTAAATGATTATTTTAAAGACAGGTGAATCTGTGAAAAAGGCAATTTCATATTGGGTGTGTAAGTGGTGTAACTAGTTTTAAATTTGTATGAATATCCGGCTAGGGGGCTTAGGAACTCTTTTCCCTGGTACCCACCGGGACAAAACCTGACCAAATTCTTAAATGGATACCATCACTATAGTGGTTGGGTGGTTGGCTAACCCACGGGATGGGGTTATAGGCTGGACTGATGGATCCCTAAAATGAGACTCAATTCCGTTATGGTACGATAGATGAAGCAAATCCCGGATAAAAATTGTTCTATGGAAAAGAATCAATGGCTGTGCCTCTCAATGAGGAAAAAAGCGTTGGTCTCTATGATCCAAGTGCAAGTCATTTCCTTGATCTGACTATGATACTTATGGGTTCGGTCAGATCAGTTCAGTTAGTTAAGACTCTTCACTACGTTAGAGTAAAAATATCCTGGAGGAATCGCGCGTGCTTTTCGGGCGAGGGAAGTTTTTCTGAGTTCGGTTTTGGAAGAACCGAGGGATTAGTCTCTTGTCCGGATATCTGTGGGCGAGGCCTTGAGTGAGGGACCCTGACCCGTGCAAGAAGTGCTACTTCCGCTGCTACTAGCACCCCTGAATTCGTTGCACGGAGGGGACATGGATCTTTCACCTCTACCAAGGTAGTCTGCTACACCCTATACATGTTCACACCATTCAATTCAAGGGTTTTTGTTAGCCTTGGAAGTCATGGTGTGAATAGCCTTACACTTAGGTACTTTTTACCCTGTGTGGTAGGGGTTTTTACCCTGTGTGGTAGGGGTTTTCACCTTGTGTGAACAAGCTCTAGTGTGTTAGCCACATCAGCTAGGGCTACTAGTACTTTGTCCTCCATACATTTATTATTATCATCAAGTACTTTCATCACCTTTGGTCTCTCTCTCACACACTGTGTTTGGTACAATTGTGTGTTTGTGTGTGTGTGCAGAGCATTTACTCCCTCATCCAACATCTTCCATCATGCTATCGTCTAAATGTATTGCTTCCTTACAACATTGATCAAAAGGACCTAGATTCGAGACTATGATCATACTATATGCAAAGTGCTTATCTTTAATCCCATGATGAAGCATCACTTCATTTGTGCATCATTAAGTTTCTCTCAAGCCTCACATTGTGACCTTAGGATTTTCATGTGTAAGTTCATGCATAAGATGTAATCCCATATAGTTTCCTCTGGTGTCCACTTTATCTCATAGATTTCTATATATGTACACACATATATACAGATTTATATGTATACATATATTACGAAGAAGCTGTGTGTCTTCTTTCAGCCCTAAACACCTTTCATAGGAACATCTTGATGCAAAACACAAAGAAGGATGGGGAGAGAGAGAGAGAGAGAGAGAGAGAGAGAGAGAGAGAGCTGTATTTTTGGTGTATTCATATAGTATAAAAAGGTACATGTCTTGATGACAACCCTATGTATGCCCAAAAGGTAGCAACAAAACCCTATTCTAGGCTACTTTTGTGACCCAACACCATCAAGGTGTCAAATGTTCTAGTAAGAGCCAAGTGTTTTCCTTCTATAGGCCTTTAAAGGATAAATGAACTGCACGACGTGCTGCTAGCCAATGAATAAATCATTTGTTGCCAACATCAGCTTGCTGATGCTCATATGCTGGCTAACTTGAACCATGCACTACTATCCCTTCCATGCGTATGATAGCTACTTTCTAATGCCCTAAAATTTGGTCTTTTATCAGCTCCCTCCAAATCAGGGATTTAGCCATTACTTGTGTTCAGTCTCTAGCAAAGGAACCCCCTTGCCACTCCTTTTGGTGCCTTTTTGTTTTGGGATCATAGTTGGCTTGGTTATTGCGGTTGGAGCTAGAAGGTTCCTATGAAGACCCTTGAGATTGTGGAGCCTTCATATTGTAAGTTTGGATATCTTGGACTTATCATGATTGTATTTAATATCCATGTTTTATGCGCAGATTGACCACTCAACAAATGGCTGGGAGAAGGACATCCTATGGATTGGATGGCTCAATCATTGAAGGAGGAAGGTACCCATCTAGTTCCTATTAGACTTATGTAGTTGCAAGGTTAATTGGGTGACCTTATTGCCAAAGGTGAGTATGGGTTGAGAGTTTTTTTTGCAAGCACCTTTTATAAGAACATCTTTATGCAAAACACAAAGAAGAGATGGAGAGAAGAGAAAGAGAGGGAGAGATAGAGATGGCTGTATTTTTAGTATATTCATATAGTACAAAAAGCTTCTTCTCTTGGAAGCCCTATGCATGCCCAAAAGGTAGCAAAAAAACCCTACTCTATGCTACTCCTATGAACCAACACCATTAAGGTGTTGGATGCTCTACTAGGAGCCAAACGTTTGCCTTTTATAGGCCTTTCAAGGATAAATGATCTGGCCGACCTATTGACGGCCAGTTCCTTAGACTTGAATAAAGATTTGTTGCCGACATCAGAGGTGCTTGCTTCAACCCACATAAAGCTTTCTTTAATCTGCATACATGAGTGGGATACTTTGGGTGTACATACCCTTCTAGTTGTGCCATATACACTTCTTCTTGTAGATCACCATTTAGAAATGCATTTTTCACATCCATTTGATGCATTTCCCAACAATGCTGCAACCATAGCAATGACTGCTCACACTGTTCCCATCTTTGCCACTGGACTAAATGTTTCATCATAGTCCAAGCCTTGGGTTTGTGCATAACCCTTAGCTACCAATCTTGCTTTATGGCGTTTAATGGAACCATCTGACTTGCATTTCACTTTGTAAACCTATTTGCAACCAATGACATTCTTGTCATGTGGGAATGCAACCAAATCCCATGTTTCATTATAAACCAATGTGTTTATCTCAACATCCATTGCTTTCTCCCATACAAGCTTTCCAATAGCTTCTGTATAGCATGTACGTTCTACATGCTTCGCCAAAGAGGTCATATATGCATAATGCATAGCAAAATCACCATATGTCAATCTATCAAAACTGGATATCTGACCCTTTGGGATCTCCGCAATGCATGCAGATCACTCTGAACACCTGTCACTGTAGCATGTGGTGGCACATATCTATCCTGCCTAGCACCAGGTGTGCCTAAAACAGGTATGCCAAGCTCCTCATCCAAACTCTTTGAACTTGACGACTCACAGCCTGTAATTCCTATTCCTTCAACCTTCTTCTTTCCTTTATCCACAACACTACTCCTAGTTCTCACACTCTAATGTCTCAAGCGTCCTGACCATGGACGTATAGTGCTACTCTCTGAATCTGCTGGCCCAGACATAGAAGTAGAACTAGAACTTGCTTGTGGCAAGTTCACATGCACATCAGCTTCAAGAGAATCAATGACACCCTCATCCTTTGCTTTGTACCAACTAGCAAGTTCATCAAACACCACATCTCGTGAGATAACCACTTGCCTAGTTTGTGGATTGTAACATTTGTATGCCTTATGATCCTGTGCACATCCAACAAACACACACTTTTCTGCCTTAGGATCCAACTTCGTCCTCCTTTCGTCAGGGACATGTACATAAGCTATGCAACCAGACACTTTGAGGTGTCCAATGTCTGGCCTAAAACCTGTAAGCCGCATCTCTAGCATACTTCCATGTATGGCTATTGTGGGTGTCTTATTAAGTATATACACCGCGGTGGCACATGCTTCTGCCCAATAATAGTCTGGCATGCTCTTTTCATTGAGCATTGCCCTAGCTACTTCACAAATGACTCTATTCTTTCTCTCAGCAACACCATGTTGCTGAGGTGTTACCTACAAGTTAATTGCCTTCTTATGCCATGCTTTCTCAAGAAATGCTCAAAAGAATTTGAGGTGTATTCACCACCTCCATGTGTCCTCAAACATTTTATCCAAGAGCCATATTGCTTCTCTGCAAAAGCTTTGAAGTCCATAAACTTCCCCAACACTTCACTTTTCTCTTTGAGAAAGTAAATCCAGGTCATTCTGCTGAAATCATCAACGAATATCACATAATATAAACTGCCCTTAATGGATGGGTTTTGTGTAGGACCCCATATATCGCTATGTACTATCTCAAGTGGCCTACTGCTCATGTTGCCTTCTTTAGGAAACCACAACCTCGCCTGCTTTCCAAACTGACAGGCTTCACAAACATGCATATTCCCATCATACTTGAATCTAGGTAGCCCACTAACAATGCCTCTTGCCTGCATGTTCTTTAACCTTTGTATATTCACATGCCCAATCCTCTTATGCCACATGTCAATGTCTTGTACCACATTTCGGCTTTTAGAGAATATGGCTGATTTTAACTTTGGAATCCCAGCATCCAACTTAAATAACTTGCCTTCTTTCTTACCTTTGGCAATGACTCTACATCCATTTTTGAAATCCTCAACAAAGAAACCATGCTCGTTTTGAAACGAACCTGTAATCCCTCTTCCACCATTTGACCAACTGAGGCCAAACTTTTTGTAATAGAAGGCACATACAATACATCTGACATAGATTTTGTTTCACCATTGTGCATAACCAATGGTACACTTCCAACATGTGTAATGGCATGCTGGGTATCATCTCCTGTCTCCACATAGCCTTTCACATCCATAGGCTTCATATGCTCAAACCATTCACCATGACAAGTCATATGGTTTGATGCTCGAGAGTCCATATACCAAGTGTCATCATTTTCAGCATTTGTCATCATAGATCCCACAACATGTTTCATGGAAAACAAGTGATTTGCGATGCCATCATTACTACCTGATGCATAATTTTCACCATGTTATGCATAATGTCCACCATGTTGTGCTCTACCCCCTCTCAAATCATTTTGTTTGCAGAAACAATCACGTGCCATATGACCAAATTTCCCACAATAATGGCATTCCACATCGTGCATAGATGTTTGTTGGCCTTGCCAATGTCCTCTACCACGAGGATTACCTCTGTCTCCATGACCACCTCTAGCACCATATGTAGGCTGAAAATTCTGTTGTGGTGACATGTCCTACCATCCGATCGTTACCACAACCACGTGATGCAAATCTCCCCCTACCTCTAGATCCTCTTTGTGAATAGAAAGCCTGATTTCTGCCATTATCATCATGGCTAGTAGATGCATCATGAAAAGAATCACTGAGTTTGATTTCCTCAACAAGCAGTGAAACCAATTCATCAAAGTCTGGTAAACCTGTACTCCAAATCGAGATAGATGTATCAAAAGATTTATACTCCTTGCCAAGACCACGCAAGGTAATGTCTACCAAATCATCATCAGGCATGGGGGCATTGACTATTGCCAATGCATCTGCATACTTCTTTATCTCTTGTACATAATCATGGATGCTCCTTCTATTCCATTTCACATTATGAATCTGTTGTCACAATTGAGACTTGCGAGCACTAGTGTCTGTAGTATCAAACATCTTTACCAATGTATCCCATGCAGATTCTCAGCATCATGTGTGTGTATGAGCATAGCATCCGAAATACATATAGACAGATAATGCAAGAATTTGTATGCTCTTTCTTATGAGCTATAACTTGCTGCTCTATAGGTTGTCGAGGTAGTTCCGGCTCTGGCTCCGCACCTGTAATGAGATTCCAAAAACCTTTTCCCTTCAGAAAACTTTTGATCCTGTACTTCTATGCCTGGAAGTTCTTCCTATCCAATTTTTCACCCACAATTTGTACTGGATTATCCGACATATTTTCTCAATGCAAATACACCTTCCCCACACGTCCAAATCTGTAAACGAGCCTTCCTCAGCTCAACCACACTCTAATGAGTGTCCCACATACTCCAAAGTGGTTAACAAACTTCAATTTTGATGTAGAAAATCAAACTGTATGCCATCCAAAATGAACTGGTTTACGCAGTCCAAGATACCCTACTTTGATGCGCTTTCCAAGGCTCCAAATTGCAATGTAGTGGTTCAATCAAGTGTGGATAACTTGCATTGACACCTAAATAAGCTCAATGTTGAATATCAACACCAACCAAGGTGTGTACATACTAATTTTGTCAAACCCCCTTCTTTGTTTTGAGAAAAACCAGAAAAACCAAAGAAACCTGTAAGATTCCTCCCCAGCCTCTCAAGATGTCCAACATCTTCCCCTGTAATCAAATCCCTCTTCAGAAATATAAAAGATCTTGTTTCTACCAGTTTTGACCTAGAGAGAGAAAATACTCTGGAGAGAGAATATTCAGATTTTAAATATTTTGGATGGAAAAAATTCTCATCTTATTAAAATAAGTTCTCCTGAAACAGAAGTTCAAAAATATTTTCAAAAGGTGCATTAGAAATTAAGTATAATCTGTCAAGATGCATTATCCTGGGGGTGAAGATTTTGTCGAAATTTTAAATTAAGGTTCCTATGGACCAATAAGATTCATCCAAATGTAGGGAGGAGATAAATAAAGAAATAAAAGAAAAATCCCCCAAAAATGAGTAAATACTCACATAAGATGAAGAGTTGACTAAGGACAAGAGTTAAAAAAGAGAGATATTTAGGTGAAATGATGCAAACGCTTAAGTATATGTAATGCATGGAAGGTTCAATTTCTAAACTCACAAATTCATAGCTTGCAAGTCACTTTGAGTAGTGTGCAATGAGCTCTCAAAATTGCACAAAATAATATTTTACAGCTACAGAGAGAGGGCAAAGAGAAAGAGGACCGAATCCTGAAGTTACAGGATACAATCTCGCATATGAATAGTACACCCATGGGAGCTAGAGAGTGAAAGAAGACAATGAACAACATTCAGACACTTGCAATTGGTGGTGGTGCTCTCAAGCAAATAATTCATGCAGCAAGGTTTGTTTTCTATTCATCTTTTTGGTTATAAGTTATTCTTATTAGAGTGTATCTATTGTTTGATTTTTTTCATTAACTGTTAATTCATTATATAATATTGCTGCTATAAGTAATCTTTGTTAGTTCATTATAGGACCTTTCTTAAAGATACGTGTGGTGATAATGGTCCTCAAGATATTGGAGATATGTTACGTAGGTGTGTGAGAAAACATGACATTCTTTCCATAGTTCAAGATCCATGCTACAAGAAGGTACAACAGATACTTGCAAATGGGATAATGAAAGATATAACTAACATTTTAGGCATTGAGGAAGTTCAGAATGCATGTGATGAAGTGGGCATAAGCACAAAAGGATAGCAGACTCTCCATCAATTATTGCAAAATACACTTTGCAAACAAGGCATCACACGAAATATTTTTCCTGCCTCAAGAAGATTAAAATTAGCAAAGAGGACATGCAATGAAGATGTGCAACGTAAGATTGGAGAGTACTACTACGTCAATGATGTGCTGCCCATTAGAGCTTGGGGAAAAAAGCGAGGCAACAATGGTAATATTGTGGTTCCTTACACAACGAGTTCAACAATATATTTGTTGATCTATACCATCTTCATAAAGTTATGATCTTATTCTATGGATTACCTAATAATTGTAAGTAACTTTTATATCTCTTGCAAACTAGTTGAAAAAGTCTATGAATTAAAATCAAAGCTTATTTAATTTTGTTTATCAGGCAAGGTGACAAAGTTAGCTTTATGTGTTGAAAATGGATGAGTGTCAGATTGTGAAAGGAAAGAGGATAGAGCGAATGAGTATCACACTCATGAATGAGGCTATGACATATGCAAAAAGTTTAGAGTTATCGTCATTTCTCAGTGAAGACACATTTGAGGGGAATATTGAGATCAACCAAACTCTTGATAGGGAGAGTATTTGCAAGCTAGATTTTCCCTCATATAGTGTCCAATCTGAGAAAGAGATATGGAGGCTTGGGGGATTTGAAGTACCAAAAGAGACACATGAAGTTCTTGCTTGGATGTTTGGTAGGATACCTTGGATTACCATTGTCATCAAAGCACAGATTCAAGGAGAAAAACTTGAGGTAGAGGGCAAGGATACTTATGTAGTAGATTGGCATTTGGGGGGTGACCTGAAGATAATAAAGTGCTTGCTTGGTGTCCAAAAGGTGCTAATAGCCCAAATACTTGTCCATGGTGCATGAGAACGGTGAGGGAAAACAAACAAAAGTTGGGAAACTAGAGGATCTTTAAGAATCAAGATACTGAGCACGACCCCATGGACGATGATGCTGGCAATTGGGTTGGAGGTGTCTTGTCTGCCACATGCTAGCTGTGCCAAACAGGCATTTGAGAGACCGAGAATGGAATCCTATAATTCCATTTAAACTGAAGAATGTCCACTTTTGTACACTACATGATTTCATGCGTGTGTTTGAACATTTGCTCAAGTGTCACATAGATTATACATTTACCATGCAAGGCAAAGAACGACAAGAAGAAGCTCTTCATAAAGTAGAGCAACTACTCAACTCAATTGGGTGCCATGGTGGCAATGTGCAGATTATTGTTAACAAAAAGACCTTTGGCATGAATCATGAGGTTGCACAACAAGTGTCCATGAGTGGAAATAAAGCAAGATGTTTTCTAGAGAAGCCATAAAATGCAAAGGACTCAACCAAGCCTTGGAACTTGTGGAAGGATTTATGCAAATGTACAACATTTGACTGCACCAATTCAAGCCTTGTAATTCTATGTGAGAAGGTTTGATCACACTTCAGTAAGATGGTGAAACTTTTGACCAAAAGCAGGACAACCACAGAGGAGCGACAAAAAAATCAAGATGAGCTTTCTAATTTTACGAAGTCCATGCTTGATACATGGGGTGAAACCAACATTACGCACTACATGGTAAACACATTTGCTCCTTCCTACTGGATATTAAGAAACGAGTATGAATAACTACTAACTCAATCTTAATTTTTGTGCAAGACATTCTTCATTCTCATGGTGCATACTTCATGAATGAGTATGGTTCTGTGGACATGTGGAGCACACAAGGAATGGAGAAATGTCACTATCGAGCTAGAGGAGTATATTGTAAAAACACTCAGTATGGAGGAGGGAAGACTTGTACAAATTACCTCAAGGAGATGTTTAACTAGTTTTACAGATACACTTTTGGGTGAAAATTATCCATGGAAAGGACACGTATGAGTAATCTAGCAAGGGAAACACGAAATAATGCCAAACAGAGAAGATTACTAAAGTGGAAAGCTGGCACAGGACCAGTACGTCATGCAGCATGGAGATCTTCATGAAGACGTTGTCGGGAGGCTGGGAAAAGAAGAAATGCCTCTATAGCTACCTACCCAGCAGCCTTGGAAGACACAACAAACACAAGGGGCACCACCACACCCAGCACAATGCTGGAAACAGAAATTTCTCAAAATACCACACATAGATACCTCAAAAAAAACCCTGTATTCCACAAGATAATGAAAACCCGCACACTTATCCACAAATAATGCAAAAAAGAAGATCCCTTTTTCACAAATCAGCCGGCTCCACTCGGCTTCCTTCACTCCCTTCGGTTGGTGGTCTCCTTTTACATTCTGAAGGTGGCCACCCTCACACCAGCTTATTCTCTTGGTTCTCTACCTATGACTCAACTGAAGGCAACTCTCTTGCACTACTAGCAAAACTGCCAGCTCCCAAAACAAAAAAACCAACATTCCCTCTCAAAAGCGGCCACGACCAACACCCATTTCCTGCTTTCTCTGCACAGCAGCCCACAAACACGTGTTCTCTCTATCGTCAGCACAGCCACCGTCAATTGTGGACGACCAAGGCCTAAAGCAAGGCAATGCCTCCTCCTGCACTGTATCCTGGCGAAGCTCCTCTCTGCGTTGCGCCACCCGCTTGTTCTTGCCTCAGCTATTACCAGCCACCTTCTCTTCGACCTCCCCAGTTCACCAAGCTCTTCACCAAGGCGACTTCCTCAGTCAGGCAATCTTCTTCCACACTCTACCCAACGGCCCATCCACTCTCCTTTTTCCACATCGTGGTCTCTCTCTCTTTCCCCGTCGACTCACTGTCATTTCCAAAGGCGGCTCCAGATCAGCCTTGCACTCAGACACAGAAGCTCCTCGTTTGCTCTCCTCTCTCCCCGTCTCCTCGGCTCCAAGCGGCCACCCTTCTCCACAGTGATGCGTGTCCATTCACTGTAGCTCCCGGCTACGCCTCTTCACACAGCCTCTTCTAAGGCTCTCTCCTGTCTCTTTCACTGCACACGCCCAGCTGCTCACTGCTAGGCGGCTCTCTTAGAAATGACCAGGGCGCTCTGCGCCTCTTCACACCTCTTGCAGCTCTCTCCTGCGCTTGTGGCTGCACACGCCCGAAAGCCCCAAAAACAAAACCACCTCCTCTCCTTTTCGTTTGCAGCTGCGTTTCACCCTTGCTCGCCACCTCTTCGCTTCGCGTGCATCACCAACTTCTAGAGGCCCTTCGCTGGCAGCAGCGCAAACAGCCATGTGGCTATGCTTTTTTGGCCACATAAATGTATTTTATTATTCTTATTTTCCTAAAGCCTCAACGATGGCTACATCACTCTTCATTTCACACTATGCTCAAGGCTACATTAGCCACACCAATATTTTATGGCTCTCATGCTTCCACATCTTCCAATATAACTTTCCAGTGCCCACTCATCTCTTGGTCGCGCATACACCCTGAGCCATCGAACGGCTGATATCACCTGCAGCAAAGCACACTTCAAACAAACCTGTAACAAGCCTACAGCAAAACCATTCTCTTTGTACATCTGCCAAGGCGTTCCCAAGCAAAACTCTCACACAGGCCATGCATCCATATGTACACAAGCCCAAAATATCTCTCAGAAAAACGCCTGACATACTTTGCCAACCCCCCCAGCCTGCTAGAGCATTTATGCTCAGCAGCAAAAAGATAAATTCCAATAACTATCCACCAGGATCAAAAAGAAATCTCGGAGCATCTACCTTCCAATCCTTCAAGCATTTCCTCTGTCAAATAACCATTGATATATCCTGTTATGGTCTTCCACTTTCTGCAACCCCCTGGGCTCTTCATATATGGCTTCATCAATATATAGTGCATTTCCTTCTCCATACCAACTCATATGGTCTTGTGATGGAAACAACCATTCTTCACCTCTACTCCCTTCTGACACATTTGATTCCCACTCATAATCATATACTGATTTGACAAACACCTGCTGATCTTCAACTCCCACCTCATGATCATCCAATTTGCAACCTGCATCATTGGCTTCCAACTCTCCCTCTGGACAAACTGCCAGACCAAGACTATAGCCAAACCACTCATGCATATGCTGAGCATCAACATGTGGTGTGTCCACCATAAACCCATTTCCCTTCAGCCCATCAACATCAAACACAGCAACTTCATGCACTGTAGACTCATCATTGTCACTTCCCTGTAGTTTCTCCAGCTTCATGACCATTGGTGATCCTTCAAGATTCTCCACATCTTGCATAGGCATCCCTACCAAGTCTAAGCTCCCTAAACTCCCAGGCAAAGCATCTTGGTCCCCTTGACCAACAACAATAGCCTCACATGCATTCTCACTACTGACAACCGACTCATTCTCTTGGGCATGACAAGGAACACACACCTTATGATCAACAAACCGCACCTGCGAAATCTATCATGTCATCATCCAAAGTAGCATCCAACTCATCATCAGTCACACCATCACTCCCTTCCTGCACAACTGGTATGCAAGTAATCTTCTCTAAGGAAGCCAACTCCAACAGATCATCCAATGCATTATCAAGAACACAGTCCAGCTCGTCATCTAAAGAGCATTCCAAATCACTTTCCACAACAACATCGACATACGATTGCAAGGACATCTCTTCCTCTACACAAATTGGCACATCCATCTCTTCATTCGGCATAATAACATCTTCAACAACCCCGCTTTCCAAGAACAATGGCTTCTCTTCAAGACCTGTCAAGCACTCCTTTTGCTTTGGGTTTCTAACTTCTATGGAATCCTCATTCGGACACCCTTTCAACCACGAAAAGAACCGTGACTGCTTATCAAGCATACATTTATTCACCTGCTTTGACCTTGAAGGCATTCCTTCCAACAAAAAACATTTGGCATCCTTTCCAGCATTAAAGAGATCCTCATGCATACCCTCTAAATGCATACCGAGCTCTGCCATCTTCTTCATCTTCCACTCCTTGTCCCTTGCAATCTGCAAGCATCCTCAAACGTTTTGGGTTTCTTCCCTTCGACCTTGAGCTTCAACGCAGGAAGCAAACCACTTATACGCAATCCTTTCTTCACAAACATTGGGGAAGCCTCACTCCGCAAAGAAAAGCACCATCGATCCCACAACCCTGTGAACACATGCAAAAAATCATCCACGTTTTGTGCTTGTTCCTGTCGCAAATCATTGAGTTCCTGCCATAGCACACTCGAGTCTTCAACTCGCTGCTCCAAAAGAGCCTCTGTCAACCTGTCTAATGTCAAAACACTAGGTGGTACAGCCTGAGCTTCCTTTGCTTCAAAACCTTTGAGCCAATCTCTAGCATCGCTCTTCAAAAAGATCCTCAAAAGTTTCAACACCTGCTCTTCATTATCAACATGGTTGCTAATGCACGCAACCTCGAACCTCTCAAGAAAATCTGCTACATCTTCATTAGAACCACCAAAAAACTCTGGATACGACATTATTCTAAAAACCAACACAACACTGCAAGAAAAAGTAGCTGACGAGTCGTGCTCCTATGGGGCATACACCCTCTGGAGGTGGCTTCAAGCAGAACTACTCCTTGCTAATCAACACACTCAAAAAAACTGAGCTCTCCTCAGTCGAACAATCCCCTGATCCTCGGGGGGCACCAAAAAACTATCGTGGGGAGGCTGGGAAAAGAAGAAATGCCTCTATAGCTACCTACAACAGCCTTGGAAGACACAACAAACACAAGGGGCACCACCAGCACAATGCTAGAAACAGAAATTTCTCAAAATACCACACAAAAATACCTCAAAAAAAAACCCTGTATTCCACAAGATAATGAAAACCCGCACACTTATCCACAAATAATGCAAAAAAGAAGATCCCTTTTTCACAAATCAGCCGGCTCCACTCGGCTTCCTTCACTCCCTTCGGTTGGTGGTCTCCTTTTACATTCTGAAGGTGGCCACCCTCACACCAGCTTATTCTCTTGGTTCTCTACCTATGACTCAACTGAAGGTAACTCTCTTGCACTACTAGCAAAACTGCCAGCTCCCAAAACAAAAAAACCAACATTCCCTCTCAAAAGCGGCCACGACCAACACCCATTTCCTGCTTTCTCTACAGCAGCCCACAAACTCGTGTTCTCTCTGTCACCAGCAGCCACCGTCAATTGTGGACTACCAAGGCCTAAAGCAAGGCAATGCCTCCTCCTGCACTGTATCCTGGCGAATCTCCTCTCTGCGTTGCGCCACCCGCTTGTTCTTGCCTTAGCTATTACCAGCCACCTTCTCTTCGACCTCCCCAGTTCACCAAGCTCTTCACCAAGGCGACTTCCTCAGTCAGGCAATCTTCTTCCACACTCTACCCAGCGGCCCATCCACTCTCCTTTTTCCACATCGTGGTCTCTCTCTCTTTCCCCGTCGGCTCACTGTCAGCTCCAAAGGTGGCTCCGGATCAGTCAGACACAGAAGCTCCTCGTTTGCTCTCCTCTCTCCCCATCTCCTCGGCTCCAAGCAGCCACCCTTCTCCATAGCGATGCGTGTCCGTTCACTGTAGGTCCTGGCTACGCCTCTTCACATAGCCTCTTCACATAGCCTCTTCTAAGGCTCTCTCCTGTCTCTTTCACTGCACACGCCCAGCTGCTCTCACTGCTAGGCGGCTCTCTTAGAAATGACCAGGGCACTCTGCGCCTCTTCACACCTCTTGCAGCTCTCTCCTGCGCGCTTGTGGCTGCAGACGCCCGAAAGCCCCAAAAACAAAACCGCCTCCTCTCCTTTTCGTTTGCAGTTGCGCATCACCCTTGCTTGCCAGCTCTTCGCTTCACGTGCATCACCAACTTCTAGAGGCCCTTCGCTGTGTGGCAGCAGCGCAAACAGCCATGTGGCTATGCTTTTTTGGCCACATAAATGTATTTTATTATTCTTATTTTCCTAAAGCCTCAATGATGGCTACATCACTCTTCATTTCACACTATGCTCAAGGCTACATTAGCCACACCAATATTTTATGGCTCTCATGCTTCCACATCTTCCAACATAACTTTCCAGTGCCCACTCATCTCTTGGTTGCGCATACACCCTGAGCCATCGAACGGCTGATATCACTTGCAGCAAAGCACACTTCGAACAAACCTGTAACAAGCCTACAGCAAAACCATTCTCTCTGTACATCTGCCAAGGCGTTCCCGAGCAAAACTCTCACACAGGCCATGCATCCATATGTACACAAGCCCAAAATATCTCTCAAAAAAATGCCTGACAACGTATAGGAAGAATTTGGAAGTATAAACAACACTTTGAAATTGAAAGTGTTTTGAATAAAGTTGTAAACATTTTTGACTTAGGAAGTAGACAACATTTAGAAGAAAGTTGTAAAGCTTTTTGACTTGAAAATAAAAAATAATTGCCTTATCATTATTATAGGATGAAGCAATTTTTAAGTACAGTTTACATTATGAATATGACCCCCACAGTAGCATTGCATGGTATGACTCTAGAGGAGAAGTACAGTGGTAGAAATCCAAATTTGACACATCTATTTTTTTTGAAATTCATTGCATATGTACATATCCCTGATGAGCTATGCAGTAAGCTAGATCTGAAGGCTAGAAATTGTGTTTTCTTTGGTTACTCCCTTGCACAAAGGGGTATAGATGTTACAACCTTGTCATAGGTGAGATGAGGGTGAGTAGGAATGCTGTATTTGATGAGATGAGAAGTTGGTATAGTGATGTCAAAGACTCGAGTCGGACTAATGCAGAAGAACAGATGGTAGCACAAAATGTAGGTCACTAATCACAATGGTTGAGTGCATCGAAAGATTCCTCTAATAGTGGGGCTATTGATAGACCATGGAGTGGTAGGCTATGTCAGAATCTCTAATTCCTTATTTCCACTTGAAATAAACTTGTCATATCCTTTTCCTAACAATTACAGGAAGTTTCTCATCCTAAGCTTCCATCCTTGGAAGTTATTCCTATCTAACATCTCGATTGCAAACTAGGATAGACTATAAGACATGATTACTTATAGAACCTTATAGAAAAATACTTACAAAAACTTATGTACTTTTATAGCAGAAAAACTATAATATCTAAAATAGTTACCTCTTGCTACAGTATTGTGCAGACCTATTGCATTGCAACTATTTATGTATCACATAAACATACATCTACCAATAACCTACAAATCTCAGATTCTCTTCATTTAATGTCTTGTAACCTTATTTCTTCTGTAACTATATATTTATCAATGAAAACCTGTAAATATTAGATTTTCTTCACATAATGTCTACCAACCAATCTTTTACAATTACTCACACTAATTAGGCATACACATAATCAAAATCGACACTTTAATATAGAGTGCCTGTAGAGTAAAAACGGGCCTAAAATGGCTTGAATCCAACTTCTCAAAACACGCAAGTCCTATGGACCTTCTCCCACACAACATAATACTACAATATAATTTCCCGTGGCTACTTTATTGTGACAAAGGGTGGCTCAAGATATGATAGTGCACCTTACTGACGTGCCTACCTACTACTCTTTACTAGCAATTACCTACAAAGATTTGCTTCTAAATCAAACGGAAAGATACGTATCCCATGTACCTCTTCCTTTTCTTGCCTCTTGAGCTCCTCACACAAACCATCCCTCTAATATCATGAGAATAATGTAAGGGAGAGGGTTAGCTTGAGCTCCTTGCAAGCAAACATACACACACACACACACACATAAGTGCGATAGATGGCTGATTTTTTGTTCTATTATCTTCTCTTCTCTACAATTATAACAACATAAAGATAAAAGTATATACTAAAAAATACAAGGTCCTAATGTGAACCCTAATACATGATCTCTTACTATAACTATGCCATAACTCTAGTGAACCAAAATAGCTGGCATAACTCTAGTGAACCAAAATAGCTGGCATAACTCTAGTGAACCCTACTACATGATCTTTTACTATAACTATGCCATAACTCCAGTGAACCAAAATGGTTGTAACATAGCATGTAAAACCATTAGTAGTATATCCCCCATAATCTCATTAACCATGCCAGTGGCATAATTGTGGAATTGTAATCTTGGCATGTCATCCATATTTGCACTAGTTGAGCTCGATATCTCAACATCTAGAATAGCTTTCTTGCCAATGTCACGCAAGTGGGTAGACACATAGCCACATCAGCAGTGAAATTATTTACTCTCCATTTATTTTTGCAAATTAGTGCTCTATATTATAGGCTTCAACTATATAGCATACTAGATTTTCTTACATGGCATCACAGAATAGGCCTTAAGTAAAAAGCTTAGTTTAGTAGTTTGCTATTTGAAGGAAGATTTGGGGAGATAGCTAGCCTGCAAATAATGCAGTCACTTGTGCCCACCATTTGGTGATGGAAATTTGGATAAAACAAATTAAATTCTTTGGAAGTTCAAGATTAGGTCCATTCTCAATTTATATGAGTTGTGGGAAATCACAACAACCACTATAGACTATACTACTAGATCCTTCTCTCGCACTTTAACGTGGAGGTGAAGGAATGTAGATACGTATGCCATCAATACCCCAACATCACTGATTCAACATAATCCCACACATATTCTTTTGAAGCCTCACAAGTTCGTAAGAACTTGGGCCATTTTTGGAAATGTTAAAGGTGCATTCTTGAGGGAAAGTTTCATTACATGGAGGCAAATAGCCCCCATTCTATGATAAATGCAATCTTTTTGTCCCCATCTTCTGATGCCATCTAGAGCCAATTATAGCCACTAAAACCATCTAGAAATTAATATATATTTTGTGGCTAGAAACCTCACCTATCAATAAATTTGTAAAGGGAAAAGGAAATGTATCTGAGATTGTTGCAAAATTTAGTTTCCTATAATCCACACAAACTTTGTTCAGATTTTTCTTTGGCATAATTACTATGGGTGATGTCCATGTGGCCTTCTCCACAGATAGATGAATCTGACTTTAAGTAGCTTAATGATTTTCTCCTTGACTTCCTTGGCATAACTAGGGTTCACATCATGTACCCCTGCTAGTAGATCAGCAATGCTTCCTTAAGATTGATCCAATATTTTTAACATTTAGGGTCAATACCTTCAAAGAATCGATATAACTCCATGCAAAGACATCCTTATATTCATTCAACCCATGAGATGAGGTCTTCCCAACATTTATCCTCCACATGTGCATGCATTGTGAGATCCCAATGCCCCCTGTGCACGCCAGATTCTCGGTAGCTAGTAGTAGTAGAAAGCGAAAGTAGCTCTCTCATGCACGGGGCAGGGTTTCCCACTTGGGGCCTTGCCCTCGAATGTCTGGGCACGAGACTAAGCTGGTGGTCATTCTGAAAACCAAAACCGGGAAAATTTCCCATGCTCGAAAAATGGGGATGATTCTACCATTTTGAATTTCTCAAATAATTTTTCTAACGAGGTCAAGATACTGAACAAACCTTCATCTGAATAAACCAGATAGAAGTGAAACTATTACAGACTTATCTTGAAGGAATCAACGCTTTTTTCCTAATTGAATCAGGTGGAGCCGTTGATCTATTCATTTGAGAAGTCTTCAGGTTATTATTTAACTATTCCAGTTCTAAGCGTATTCCTGTTAATAAATTTTATTATTAAAACTCTACTGATTCTAGCCTAACCCCATCCGCAGCCCATGGGTTAGCCACCGCCCAACCACTGGAATTGGTAGAACTAGACAAGTACTCACCCACCCATAATTGAATGCATTTCTTAACTTTTGCTTTAGAATACAGATATGCACACACTCCTCTTTAAACTTTAACTTATAAAACAATCTTTTGACAAGCAATTATTGGTTACAGATATCATAACACAAAATTTTCATCCAATTTCTTGTTTCTGAAAAACAAGTATCACTCTAGACTCTCCGTCGAGACCAGCTGGTCAACAACGAGATCCAATAACAGATTACAATAATTTTTCGTCATCATAAATATATATATTCCATGACATACGCATGGGTGTCCTAAGTACCGCGAGCTCCTGCATTGCCTAGTTAGAACCCTCCAGGATCCTCCTTAGGTGTCCTAGCACTTCACTCAGTGACCGCTTCATTAGCCCTCACCCATCGTACCCGAAGCACACCATTTTTCACCATACCAAGGCTGGTCAAGACCTGGGTAGGTTTTTGCCACGTGAGCCATCCTTTGAACACTCCCCACCGACCAGCTGTTGCAACGAACTTGTATGGCTGACCATTTTTTATTTTTTTTCATTCTCAAGTTACTTAGAAATTATCCCAAATGGTTTAAAGCATTCTAAACTAATCAAATTCCACTTTTTAAAGAGAAACAATATGAAAAGTTTAATTCTAACAATTTGATTACATATCTAGGATAAAGAAAAGCTGAATTCAAGAATGAAGAGAGGAGGAAAGCCTTTCCAACAAGGCATAACATCATTTTTCATTTTAAAGAAAATAAAAATTAGAAAACCATTAAATGGATTAAAGAAAAAGTAGGATTTCTAGCTTACATGAATTTTTGTGAGCTTTCCTTTGGCTTGATGGTTTGAGGGATCCACTCTTCTTTGCAACAAGAGTGGCCACCAATTCTTTTGAAGAGGAAATGGTCAAAAACTAATGAATTATCAATAAATTCATTGTTTTTGGCTCTGGGGAGGAGTAGAGTATTTTGGATCATTTTTGGGTCAATTTCTGTCCATTTTTGGGTCAGTTTAGTTCACTTTTTGGATCTAGTTTTGAATTAGGAGAGAGGAGAGATGAAATATCTAATTTTATTGATTTAAAATTCAAAAGCAATGATGGAAAAAAGGCACCTACTTCATGAGGGGGAATCCCCACTCTGAGGTGTCAAAAATTCATTTTTTAAACTGTATTTCCTTTAGTCCTTAGTCCACTCTTCATCTTATGTGAGTATTTACTCATTTTTGGGGGGATTTTCTTTATTTCTTCAATTTACCTCCTTCTCCCTACATTTAGATAAATCTTATTGGTCCATAGGAACCTTAATTTAAAATTTTTAGAAAATCTGGATCCTTAGGATAAGGCCTTTTGAACAGATTATAATTTATTTCTAATGCACCTTCTAAAATTCTTTTTGAACTTCTCTTTCGGGGGAATTTATTTTAGGAAGATGAGATATTTTTCCATCCAAAATTATTTAAAAACTAAATCACCTCTCTCTAGAAGATTTTCTCTCTCTAGGCCAAAACAAGTAGAAACAAGATCTTTTATATTTTTGAAGAGGGATTTGATTACAAGGGAAGATACTGGACTTCTTTAGAGGCTGGGGAGGAATCTTACATTCTCTCCCACTTGAAAAATGGGAGATGTCCTCATCTCGCAAACTGGGGGTAATCCTCCACCAGTTCGGCTTCTTTCTCCCAAGTGGCATCTTCAAAAGGATAGAACTTCCATTTAACCAATAATTCTCTCATAATTCTATTCTTGAGAACCTTCTCTCGAACATCAAGAATTTCTTCAAGTTGGAGTTCCATCTGTCCTTGGGTTGAAGAAGTTAAGATTTCATCATCAAGCACATGATTTGGGCTTGGTACATACTTTTTAAGTAGGCTGACATGAAATACATTATGTACTTTGAGATGAAGGAGGCAGAAGAAGTTCGTAGGCTAAGTCACCTACTTTCTTTGTAATCAGATATGGCCCACAATATCTGGGGGAAAACTTCTTGTACTTCCCAAGAGATAGAGAACTTCTTTTGGGGCATACTCGAATGAAGACCATGTCTGCTTCTTTGAATTTTCTGTCTGTCCTCTTCTTATCTGCATACTGTTTCTGTCTATCCTGGGCATCTTTTATATCTTTGCGAATTGACTACATCTGCTACTCCATGTCGTCAAGCATCTATCTGGTGGACATCTTGACCCTAATCAATCGATCGGACCAAGTTAATGGAGTTAAGCAATCTTGTCCATATAGAGCTTTGAAAGAGCTCATCCCAATACTTAAGTGATAAGAAGCATTGTAAGCAAACTCGACTAGGTGCAGATAACTTAGCCACTTCTTGGGTTCCTTGCCACCACAGCATGACCGAAGTATATCTTTGATTACTTGGTTTACCCTTTCTGTTTGACCGTCGGTCTCGGGGTGGTAAGCTGTGCTGAGATCGAAGAAAGTTCCTACTGCTTCAAAAAATGCAGTCCAAAATCTTGATGTGAATTTGTGGTCTCGATCACTTACTATTCTTCTCTGTAGACCATGCAATCTTAAGATTTCGTTGAGAAACACTCTGGCCGCATCCACACAACAGTGTAGGTTTCATTTACTGGAATCAGATGGCCAACTTTGGTTAGTCTATCAACTACCATGAAGATGGAGTTGTAACCTGATTGCACTGAAGGTAATCCAGTAATAAAATCCATACTGATGCATTCCCACTTTCCGGTTTCTTGAACTTTGCTTCCGTGAAGGTCACGGAAGGAAATGGCTCCATTATAACAGTGAATGTCAGCTTGATTTTTGTGGAGCCAATCCATTCCAAGGATCCCATCAAAAACTCCCAAAGGTATAACTCTGAATTGACAGTCAGTTAAATTCCCATCTAGATTGAATTGAATACGATCTGTCTCAAGGTGAGTGAAAAGAATCTTCCCATTGGCCAATTCAACTTACATAGGTTTCCCTGATTTCTATTCTAAGACTAGCTTATGCAAGCATCCTGGGGAAATGAAAGAATGAGTACTGCCTGAATCAATCAAAAGCTTAAAAGGCTTACCCTGATACTCAGCTGGAGTATGGAAGACTGAGAATTGGCATTGTGGCCCTTGGTTTTCAATTGCAGCATAAATCTATCCTCTTTCCTCTTCCACTACCTCAGCTATTGTGACTGCTCTAGATGCTGCTGCAGTCTAAGGCAGAACTCTTTCTCTTTGGTTGCCCCAGTTCTGGTGGGAAGGAGTTCTGAGGGACTACTTTGGACGACAGAGGCAGATGGCTGAGCTAGAGTTCTCCTAGGATTTCTCTGATTTGGGCGAGACGGACCCTGATTTAACTGATACGAAGGGATTGGCCTCTGCACTCTCGGTCCTTGACTTCCCTATCCCCTTGACATGGCAGGAGTCGGGCAATCTTTTACCTAGTGACCAAAACCCTGGCATCCAAAACACCGATTCTCACTTTTGAGCTTATCCCTCTGACTCCTTGAAAGAGGTGGGGCTCTTGGGGGAAGAGTCTTCCTTCACTTCTGAATCTTCCTGCATCTTGATTCTCAATTGGGCCTTGCTGCCTCTTTGGGGGTGGAAAGTTTGAAGTGCTTCCCGGGGTTTGGAATCTTTTAAAATTAGAGGGTGTAGGCTTCGGCGGGACCTTAAACTACAAAGGCTTTGGCAAAGTCCTTTGCCATTCTTGCTGCTTTGGCCATTGAGAAAGGTTTGGCATTCTTTACTAAGGTGTCCAATGGCTCGTTCATTACGCGAATAAACCTGGCCGCTCTTCATCCACTTGTGGAGAATATTTGAGGAGAAGGGCAAAAGCTTGATGGTACTCTTCAATTGTCCGGATATCTTGCTTCAGTTCTAAGAATTCATTCATTTTGGTTTCAAAAAATCCCGGAGGACAAAACCTCTTTTTGAGGTAAGCTTTAAGATCGGTCCAGGTCTGGATATTCCGGTCGAGACGGTTGGTCTCGCAGTGATTCCTCCAAGCAACCCTGGCCGTTTCCACAATCTTTAGCCTAGCGAGAGCCATCTTGCTTCTCTCATTGTAGCCAGTTACATCAAAGTATTCTTCCATAGCCTCAATCCACTTTTCCACTGCTTCAGCTAACTGCTCCCCTTCACCCATAAGGGACCAGGTTGGGATCTGTGCAGTGCTTTTCGAACATCAGGATCTAACTCCTTGTCATCGGTTAGAGGATCCGGTTGCCTTGCACAGGCCGCGTGCCTCATGACTCTGACAAAATGAGATTTTTGTCAGCTTAACTTTGACAATAGATTTATGATTATTTAATTTTTGAGATTTATCTTTAAATAGATAATTATTTCATCATACTTCTTGAGCAAGATTAACCATATTCACAATCATGAAAGCAATTTGGATTTTTTTTTTGTAAAACCTCGTTTATTATCAAAAGTTTTCGATGTATAGATAGAGCATCACGGCTCCAAAGTCACTGCCTCAATCGCGTATGCAAAAAGAGGCAAAATTGCAAAGGAGACATGCCATGGTACACATGATTCATTATAGAAAGAGGTACTGTAATTCTAC